>NC_064640.1:900260759-900569715 GCF_023864345.2 Schistocerca serialis cubense | reverse complement strand
ATGCAGAGAAAATTAAAGCTATCCGAGACTGTGCTGCACCAGCAACACGCAAAGCATTGAAGGGGATATTTGGTCTGTTTGGTTTTTACAGGAAATTTGTTTCTGGTCAATTGTTTAATGTGCCTTGCTTAAGAGAACTGTTAAAGAAAAATGTAGAATATAAGTGGACTATTGAATGTCAGAAGGTGTTCGAAGATCTAAAAGATGCCATAGTTAATAGTCAAGTTCTAAACCACCCAGATTTTTCAAAACCGTTCTGTCTTTGATCTGATGCCTGTGCATATGGATTAGGAGTTGAACTGTTTCAGATTGAGAAAGAAGGAGAAGGAGAAGCACACAAAACCATTGCTTTTGCAAGTATGTCCCTTCAACAAGCAGAAAAGAACTACAATATATCCAAATTATAAGCTTTAGCTGTAATTTTTGGCTTACAAAAATTCGAGAAGTACCTTTTAGGACATGAGATTTTAATTTTCACTGACCATAGTGCACTCACCTGTCAACTTAAGCATGGTAGATTAAGGAGATGGTCTCAATATCTACAACAGTTTAAGCATAAGATGATCTATATTAAGGGTTCTGAGAACATTGTGACGGATGCCTCATCAAGAAGTGTAAAAGACAACAGACAGGGAGTGAATTCCATCTGTAATAGAGAATGTAATGAAGTGTTGTTGGCAGTTATGTAGTTGCAGGATGAAGGCTCGATAAAACGTGTTTGTAAGAATCTGCGAAGGGAGCAAAACCAAGATAACATCAAACTAGTAAAAAGCAGAGTAGGTCAACCGGATTTTCCAGAACAATTTGTATACCATAAGGTGCATAAAGATGTCTTATTTAGGCATAGGAAAAATTCAGAGGAGAACTGAAAAATTTGTTTCCCGGAACAGCATGTAGATGCGTTAATTGACTATATACACTGTAAGTACAGACACTACAGAGCTCATAAGTGCATAGCTAAGTTGAGTGAAGTGGAGATATTTAACAACATGTAGAGAAGGGTTCAACAACAGTTAGTCATGTGATTGGTGTCAGAAAGTCAGAGTCAACAATAAAATTATTCAAGGTCAGATGTATTCTGTAGAACCACAAAATTGATTGGATTTGGTAGCAATTGATTTATTTGGCCCGCTACCAGTGTCACGAGGTGTCTGTGAGTGTGTTTTTGTAATGGTAGATGGTTTTTCCAAGTACATTAGATTTTACCCTATCAAGAAAGCTAATTCTAAGGTAATAGTAAGCAAATTGGAAAAGGATTACTTTGTAAATATAGGAGTGCCTAAAGCTATTTTATCTGACAGTGAGCCACAATTTATTTCTAAGAGGTTTGAGAAGTGCCTGAAACAACGCAGGGAAGAGCATGTTAAGATCTCAGCATATTTTCCTCAAGGTAATGTGCGTGAGAGGATCATGAAGGAACTAAACCGATTATGTAGGACTTACTGCCACAAGAAACATTCTGCAAGGGCCAAGTACATAGAGTATTTTAAGGAGGTTGTTAACCATCTTAAATATGAAGCCACTGGATTTGGACCTGTAGAACTAATGTGTGAAATTAGGCCAAATAACATCTTGTTTGATCTTGTAGAATTCCCTAGTCTTACTGATTTAGCTATGGAAGAAAAGAAGAAACTAGCACGTGCTACTATAAGGAAGAAGGCACTGTAGAGAGAGAGAGAGGATGATGGTAGGGCTAATCCTACTAGCTTCCAAATAGGTGATCTAGTTTTAATAAAGACAAAGGAGAAATCAAAAAAGTTTACCTCAAAAACGAAAAGGTTTACTGATGAGTATGTGGGTCCCTTTAGGATAATAAAGGAACCTCATCCTAATGCTTACTGATTGGAATTTGTAAAGTCTCCTAAGCTACCAGATTTAAGAAATATTATTGATCTAAAGAGATATGCACAAGAAAGAGACGTAGCCAGGAGTATCGAAAAACCTCAGAGGGCACTCTTTGCAAGGCTAAGTGTTTGACGAACACTAGGACTTAGGTTACTGACAATGCTACTTAATTTTCATTTCATGTTGTCATTCTTCTTCTTCATCATTCAGAACTCTTGACTGTCATCTTTCCTTCTTCACTATAGTAATATTAAGTGAGAGAGCTAAGTGCTGTGGAAACATCAGAAGGTTGTTATTGTAAGAAAAAACGAAAAATATTTACAGAACAGCTAGGCCGGCTGTAAGACAATGGTAATATTGTCCAGGAAGAGATAAATTATTCAATTAAATTTAGACATGGTGGTACTGGGTACCCTCAGAAGGGGTTGTATTTCATATAAGGAAGTATTTACAAAGCAGCAAGGCTGACTGTAAGACAGTGGTAATGAATAAAGAAATGAGAGAGGCAAGGTGTTGCCTGCTAATTGTAGTAAAGAAAGAGATGTAATGTGGTTAAACAAAAGGGAGCAAAGTTTAGAAACAGGTGGAAGTGCAAACAAGAGGCATAAGAAAGGACCTGAAGCAACCAAGAATAGATATGTACGTAATTAACCATGACTAATCTGAGTGAAGGTGGTATGGATATGACTATGTAATAAATACTGAATGTGACTGGAGGAACCTGATGTTGTAGTTGTGAGACATTGAAGTGGAGCAATAAAAGTGCTACTTTCTGAAACCCTCCCCCTGCAGGTTCGGGGTAAGAATAGGCCCGAGGTATTCCTGCCTGTCGTAAGAGGCGACTAAAAGGAGTTTCAACCGTTTCGGCCTTCCATGTGATGGTCCCCCTTGGGGTTTGACCTCCATTTTCTAAATTCTACAGAAGTACGAGCCTTTTGGGCAAGGACGCCTTACATGGTGTATCACTGGTCCTCAGTGCACTAAGACCTTGGCACTCAGCATTGTAACGGCGTTGTAACCACACCCACTATTCCTCAAATTGGGCCTAAACGCCTGATGGGTTGCACAAGTTACGCCCATAGTGCATCCCCATCTGCACCTATGATCATGATGGACTTTCCATGGCACCCGAAATCCAACATGGTAGCCAGCCCGTTGTGGTGGGGTCATCATGTACCCTCTAGGTTGTAGCCCCCTGACTACACAGGGTCATACTGCCGATACCTGAGCTGTACTCTCCCCACATCGGCCAAGGGGTAGATGCCCGTCTCCTTGGGGCATCAGGACTCCCAGCAATGGTCATCCTGCCAGGTGGCCCTTGCTGAGGCTGGGTGGTGCCCGTGGGGAGAGCCCCTCGTCGGAGTGGGTGGTATCAGGGCGGACGTTTCACAGATGAAACATCAACATGTATCAGGCCGCTGTGCGGCCGAGTCTTTTAAAAAGAAAGGTACTCTCTCTGGTTCTGGTTCTCCTACCCTTTCCCCCTTGGCCACTCCCTGGGAGGAAGGACAGGCCCGCCAGCTTGGGGCGAAGTACTTCCCCCGCTATTTAGTCTGTTCTCGGACCGATGGGGGGATGTTCGCCACCTCCAAGCCCATGTTCTTTGTCCAGCACATAGAGGATATCTTCGGGGAAATTGAGGCTCTCAGTAAAATGCATTCGGGGTCCGTTCTTATAAAGACCACCTCTGCCACACAGTCGGCAGCGCTCCAGGCATGCGACCAACTAGGGGACATCCCAGTGTCCATTGTCCCGCATCTGGCACTGAATAGGACGCAGGGGGTTATTTTTCATCGGGACCTCCTGCTGCAAACCGATGAAGAGCTCGGGGCCAACCTGGAGTGCCGAGGCGTGCATTTCGTCCGGCGAGTCCAGCGCGGCCCCAAAGACCGTCGCGTCAACACCGGGGCCTTTATCCTCGCCTTCGAGGGGGACGTTCTCCCGGAGAAGGTAAAGGTGATGTGCTACCGGTGCGACGTGCGACCTTACGTCCCGCCTCCTATGTGCTGTTTTTGGTGTTTGTGCTTTGGGCACATGTCGTCACGGTGTGAGGCTGAGCCCCTTTGTGGCGATTGTGGACGTCCTCTTCGTGAGGAACATACATGCACCCCACCACCTCGGTGCGTCAATTGTCCTGGCATCCACTCGCCTAGATCTTTAGACTGCCCCGTGTATCAGATGGAGAAGAAGATTCAAGAATAAAAAACTTTGGATCGTCTCTCTTATTCTGAGGCCAGGAAGAAATATGACCGCCTCCATCCCGTGACATTGACAACTTCGTTTGCCTCAGTCGTGTCCACTCCTTCCACAGTATCCTCACCCCTATCCTGTCCCCCCTCCACCTCCTCACCCCATCCGAGGTCTATGCCTCCGCCTCCCAAATCCCTCCCTTCCAAATCCTCCTCCCTTGCGGCCCCTGCCCCCTCTGCCTTGGGGGCCACCCTTCCTCCTCCTCCCCCTCCGCTGCCTGAGAAGCGATCCTCTTCTCAGGCGTCCATCGGGGAAACGATCTGGACCCCGGCTTCTGATGTCCGGCGTTCCAAAACGGACCCCGTGCATGAGGACCTTCTTCGGGTCCAGCCCACCATCCCCGTGGCTCATCGGACTTCCAAGAAGGCCTCCAAGAAGAAATCTTTATCCCCCTCTCCACCCCGGCGTGTTTCGTCTCACGCTCCATCCGCGAGTCGCCATTCCCGGCCGTCCTCAGTTTCGCCGGGACGCTCTGCTGCCAGGCGCTCAGCTGGCCTCTTGTCGGCGAAGGATTCTGCCCCTCCTACGCAACCCGGGAAAGCGGCCGCAGCTGGCGACGACACAATGGAACGGGATCCGCCTCCCGCCGGTTGTAGCGTTGTTCCCTCGAAACCCGGCCCTCCACGGCCGTCGAGGTGACCCGCTCTTCACTCGTTTCGTTCCCCACTTTTTTTCTGACTAGCAATGGCTTTGTTACATTGGAACATAAGAGGTATTCGATCTAATCGGGAGGAATTACAACTGCTCTTCCACCTGCACTGTCCGCTCGTCCTTGGTCTCCAGGAAACCAAGTTGCGCCCAACTGACTGTATTGCCTTTACCCACTATACCTCGGAGCGGTATGACCTCACCCCTGTGGATGGTATCCCAGCTCATGGTGGGGTCATGTTGCTCGTTCGGGATGATGTCTATTACCATCTCATCCCATTGACCACCCCACTCCAAGCAATAGCTGTCCGTATTACTCTTTCTGCCTTTCCTTTTTCTGGTTGTACTGTCTACACTCCATCGTCATCCGCAGTTAGTCGGGCTGACATGATGCACTTGATTGTTCAGCTTCCTCCGCCGTTTTTATTGTTTGGCGACTTCAATGCCCATCATCCCCTTTGGGGCTCTCCTGCATCCTGTCAGAGAGGCTCCCTCTTGGCGGATGTCTTCAACCATCTCAATCTTGTCTGCCTCAATACTGGCGCCCCGACTTTCCTCTCGGACTCTACTCATACCTACTCCCACTTGGACCTCTCGATCTGTTCTACCACTCTTGCCCGTCGGTTCGAGTGGTATGTCGTTTCTGACACCTATTCGAGCAACCACTTCCCCTGTGTCATTCGTCTCCTGCACCACACCCCATCCCCACGTCCTTCGAGCTGGAACATACGGAAAGCTGACTGGGGACTTTACTCCTCCCTGGTGACCTTTCCGGACCACGATTTTCTCAGTTGTGACAGTCAGATCGAATACCTCATGGCTGTTATCATCAACGCTGCCGAACGTTCCATTCCTCGTACTACCTCTTCTTCACGTCACGATTCCGTCCCCTGGTGGAATGAGGCTTGTAGAGACGCTATCTGTGCTCGACGACGTGCTTTACGCACCTTTCGCCGCCATCCTACGTTGGCGAATTGTATTGGATACAAACGACTCCGAGCGCAATGCCGTAGAGTCATCAAAGACAGCAAAAAAGCTTGTTGGGCCCCTTTTACCAGCTCCTTTAACAGTTTTACTCCCTCTTCTGTCGTCTGGGGTGGCCTGCGCCGGCTGTCGGGCATGAAGGCCCACTCCTCAGTACCTGGCCTGACTGCAGGTAATGAGGTCCTTGTTGATCCTGTGGATGTCTCCAACACCTTCGGCCGCTTTTTCGCGGAGGTTTCAAGCTCCGCCCATTACCACCCTGCCTTCCTTCCCAGGAAAGAGGCAGAAGAGGCTCGGCGACCTTCCTTCCACTCGCTGAATCTGGAAAATTATAATGCCCCCTTTACTATGCGGGAACTCGAACGTGCACTTGCACTGTCCCAGTCCTCTGCTCCGGGGCCAGATGCCATTCACGTTCAGATGCTGGCACACCTTTCTCCGGCAGGCAAAAGCTTCCTTCTTCGTACCTACAATCGCGTCTGTACCGAAGGTGAAGTCACCATACGTTGGCGCGACGCCGTCGTTGTTCCTATACCCAAACCCGGGAAGGATAGACACCTTCCTTCTAGTTACCGCCCCATTTCTCTTACAAGCTGTGTCTGTAAGGTGATGGAGTGCATGGTTAACGCTCGGTTAGTTTGGATTCTTGAATCTCGATGGCTACTTACCAATGTTCAATGCGGCTTTCGTCGCCGCCGCTCCGCTGTTGACCACCTTGTGACCTTGTCGACATTCATCATGAACAACTTTTTGCGAAGGCGCCAAATGGTAGCCGTGTTCTTCGATTTGGAGAAGGCTTATGATACCTGTTGGAGAGGAGGTATCCTCCGCACTATGCGCAGGTGGGATCTATGCGGTCGCCGGCCCCTTTTTATTGATTCCTTTTTAACAGATCGAAAGTTTAGGGTACGTGTGGGTTCCGTATTGTCCGACGTCTTCCTCCAGGAGAACGGAGTGCCTCAGGGCTCCATCTTGAGCGTAGCCCTTTCTGCCACAGCGATCAATCCAATTATGAATTGCATTCCACCTAATTCTCGGGCTCTCTTTTTGTAGATGACTTCGTGATCTACTGCAGTGCCCAGAGAACATGCCTCCTGGAGTGCTGCCTTCAGCGTTGTCTAGACAGCCTATACTCATGGAGTGTGGCAAATGGCTTCCGGTTCTCTGAAGAGAAGACAGTTTGCATCAACTTTTGGCGATATAAAGTGTTCTTTCCGCCATCCTTACACCTCGGTCCCGTTGTTCTCCCCTTCGTGGAAACAAGGAAACAACTAAGTTTCTAGGGCTCACACTGGACAGGAAACTTTGTTGGTCTCCGCACATCTCTTATGTGGCTGCCCATTGTACACGTTCCCTTAATGTCCTCGGAGTTCTTAGTGGTTCATCTTGGGGAGTGGATCGCACTGTCCTGCTTCACTTGTATCGGTCCCATAGTCCGATCAAAGCTGGATTATGGGAGCCTCGTCTATTCGTCTGCTCGGCCAACCCTCTTACGCCGTCTCAACTTTATCCACCATAGGGGGTTACGACTTGCGACCGGAGCATTCTACACTAGTCCCGTCGGGAGTCTTTATGCTGAAGCTGCCGAATTACCATTGACCTACCGACGCCACGTACTGCTTTGTCGGTATGCCTGCCGGCTGTTGTTAATGCCCGACCACCCCTCTTATCAGTCCTTCTTCGCCGATTCTCTCGACCATCAGTATGGGTTGTATGTGTCTGCCCTGCGGCCCCCTGGAGTCCACTTTCGTCGCCTGCTTCGACAGTTGGATTTTGCCCTCCCTACCACCTTCAGAGAGGGTGAGAGCCCGACACCACCTTGGCTCCAGGCTCCGGTTCATATTTATCTCGACCTCAGCTCGCTCCCGAAGGAGGGTATTCCGGCTGCAGTCTATTGCTCACAGTTTGTCGAACTTCGTGCGCGACTTGCCAGTCACACCTTTATTTACACTGATGGCTCCAAAACTGACAATGGTGTCGGCTGTGCCTTTGTTGTCGGCGCCGTCGCCTTTAAATACCGGCTCCTCGACCAATGTTCCAGCTTTACGGCCGAGCTTTTTGCTCTACATCAGGCCGTTCAGTATGCCCGCCGCCACCGCCATTCATCGTATGTACTCTGCTCTGATTCACTCAGTGCTCTTCAGAGCCTTGGAGCTCCATATCCGGTCCATCCCTTGGTGCAACGGATCCAGCAGTCCCTCCATTCTTTTGCTGCAGATGGCTCTCCTGTCAGCTTTCTGTGGGTTCCCGGCCATGTGGGAGTGCCTGGGAAAGAGGCTGCTGATGCCGCAGCCAAGGCTGCAGTCCTCCTGCCTCGGCTAGCCTCCCATTGTGTCCCGCCATCTGACGTTAGTGGGGTTGTTTGTAAGTGGCTTGTGTCGTTGTGGTGGGATACTTGGTCATCACTTCAAGGAAACAAGCTCCGGGCAGTAAAACCGTTCCCAACTGCTTGGACAACCTCCTCCCGACCATCTCGGCGAGAAGAGGTCCTTCTGACCAGGTTGCAGATTGGGCATTGCCGGTTTAGCCACTGCTACCTTCTTTCCGGTGACCCACCCCCGCAGTGCCCTTGTGGTCATGCATTAACAGTGCGCCATGTTGTATTGTCATGTCCCCGTTTTAGTCAGTCTCATGTTTTCCTGTCTCTGCCATCTACTTTACAGGATATTTTAGCTGATGACACTCGAGCAGCTGCTTGTGCTCCTCGTTTCATTACTTTGACTGGCCTGCCCAAAGACGTCTAATTCTTTCACTTATTTTATCTGCATCTTTGTCAGAACTTTCTGGCGTCCCCCCCCCCCCCCCCCCCCCTTGAGTTTTACTAGATTCTATGTGCTCTAACAATTGTGACTGGCGCTAATGACCTCAGTAGTTGAGCGCCTTTAAACCCCAACAAAAAAAAAACTCTTGAACCTGATGTGGAGGTTATTGTACATAAGCAGCAAAAGGCTGACTTGAGAAACCCTAAGTGGACTTTAGTAAATAGTAAAATGTATGTGAATCTGACATGTTGAAGTGCCACAGAAGTCGACAGAACTATTTTCAAGATTAGTGGTTTTAAGAAATGTTTTGTATGTAAGTGTTTTCAACTTTTGTTTTTCTTGTATATATAGAGAATAAGTAAGTGTGTCTGAAAACCACACAGTTGATTGGAAGATGGTTTCAGTATTAGGTTATGATGATGACTCTTACAAGGGTCACGGTAGTTGGCAAGAGCTAAAGGTGTGGAGAAGGTGTTGAAGCCACAAAGGTTGCAATGATTCACACACAGTGGATTCATTAATAATTTCTATTTCTGTGTGTATTATATTTAAGTAGGTGTATATGTCAGGTTTACAGGACTACATGAGAGGACCTGGAGAAAATTTGTTTAATTAATAATATTGTGTTTTTTTTAAAGGTAATGTGTTATGCAGGATTGGATAGCCACAAGCATTAGCTGGAATTTTATGTTTATTTGTTTAATGATTTTCAGAAGTAATTTGTATATAAAATTGTAACAGTAACCTGTCTGAATGATTGCAGTGAGATTTTGAAGAAAAGATTAATAGTCAATGTGCACTTTGGTACTGCTTGATAGAAAGCTAGTTCACTTTTTGCAAAAAAAAATTATCAGTAAATATAAATATTAGAAAAATACGCTTGTGACATGAGAAAGTAGATTTATTAAGAAAAAGTCATTGAAAGAAGGTGTTGTGTCTAGACAAGACAGCCTAGACACAATGAGAGGAAGCCGAAAGGCACGCGCTAAGCTAAAGCAGGATGGCGTGAGGTCTGAAACAGGATACGTAATGAATGCTATAAAGAAAAGTACGTAGCTTCTGGAATACTTAACTTTAATCCATCCTTTTGGTACATCTGGAGATTGTGGCAATACAAGTGAGACTCTTTAGATACATGCAATGTTACTAATGGCGCCTTGCTAGGTCATAGCCATTGACTTAGCTGAAGGCTATACTAACTATCTGCTCTGCAAATGAGCGAGGCTTCGTCAGTGTGCATCGCTAGCTATGTCGTCCGTACAACTGGGCGAGTGCTAGTCCGTATCTTGAGACCTGCCTTGTGGTGGCGCTCGGTTTGCGATCACACAGTGGCGACACGCGGGTCCGACATGTGCTAATGGACCGCGGCCGATTTAAAACTACCACCTAGCAAGTGTGGTGTCTGGCGGTGACACCACAGAAGGATTAAGAGAATTTTGAGATGTATATTCATGTTAGGTTAAGAAGTAGCAATTAAGGATGGAATCTGAAGCCAGCTGAATTTTTCAGGTGCACTGACACAATATAGAGATAGCATGAGACTCGTAGAGACCTCCAAAACAGGACTGAGTTGGACAAAGAGTGCTAGCAAAGTGAAAGATGTAAGTGTTCATAGGTAGATGCTCCCCAAAGCAATGTTGTTGTCAGTGTGCATGTGACATACAAAGAGTAAAATGTTGTTACACAGACGCTCACAATAGCAATGTGTAAAGAAGGAAAAGTGATGTTATAAAATATGAAGATTGTAGGTGTTGTTTCTTTTTCAGCAATTTGTAAAATTTTGTGAAGATTGTATTTGTTTTTTCTTTACATCGAATAATGATGTAATAAATATCTTTAGAATTAATTGATTGTAGGTCATCAGCCCTAGATAATAATAAATGATTTATATACGTAAATAAGAATGTCATATATTAACACCTAGGAAAGTTTAACTGAATTCGAGCTTGAAAGTATGGGAGTAGTTAGGATATAAGCCTTATA
Source organism: Schistocerca serialis cubense (assembly GCF_023864345.2). NCBI lineage: Eukaryota > Metazoa > Arthropoda > Insecta > Orthoptera > Acrididae > Schistocerca > Schistocerca serialis. The sequence goes on along the minus strand of NC_064640.1, from coordinate 900,559,243 downwards.
GAAAAATTTGTTAGAAATAAAAACATTTTAAGAGGTTAAAATATTTTAGTTCTTCAGGAGGTATGAGGCGTCACAGCTAGGGTGTGATCACCAATTTGTCTTTTAAAGCTTTCTTGTATGAATGTATGTGGGCTCCAGTGTAAGCAGTCAGAATCTTATACGATCTGCAATGGGCGAACTGTGTCCTGCAGACATGTGTCATGGTCATATGGCATGACCGCAGCATGTGAAAGTTGCGGGGAGGCGCTTACAAAGTAGTTACATTCTCTGGAATTATAGAAATTAATAATAAGGCTGGTGCTCATAGACAACAACATTACCAGTTGAACCCGCTGGCGAAACCATTTGTAAGAATGGCACCAGTACAACTGCTTAGTATTAATGCAGTCACTAAGAAAGGGGAGAAGAACTGGGAGCAGCAAGGGGCAAGAGAATTAACCAATGTAGAGTTAAGGGAGCACAGTAGTAATAACACCTGTAATAAGAACACATTTGTAGAGGAGATAAGTACTAATAATAGGGTTTTGAATCAGGAGGTGGAGGTAAATCTGCACGGCAAAACAGAGGGGGAACTGTCTGACAGTTGTGGAGAAAGTAATGGAGCAGGGGTCAAAGGGGTGGTTGATAGGTTATTTGAAGTAATTGAGAGTAGTGAAGAGGAGGAGGAAAAGGAAGAAGAGGAGGAAATATATAATGCTGACAACACCTGGTATGGGGTCACAGTAACAGAGGTAAATACAGAAAGGGAAACACTAGAAAGATGTTTCAATTTAGCGATAGCGGACAGACTGGTAGGAACTGCCACTAGTAGTAATAATATTAAGCATGAGGAAGACCCACTAAACATAAATATGACATCAACACAAAACATAGGTTTTCACAGGAGGGAAACGGTCCAGCATTTACTAGATGAGGTAGAACCTACAAATGAAAGAGCGTACATAGGAGAGCGTATAATAGAGATAAGTGTTTTTGATGAAAATGTAAAGTGTTGGAATGATACAGGATGAGATGTTTGTGCTGCGTCCCAGAATTTTGTTAATGAACTCCCAGCAAATAAGCAAGTAGTAAGGATGCCAGTAAGTGGCCTAAATATAATTGCAGCAATGGGAAGAACCAAAAAGGTGGTGAAGCAAGAAATATTTCTATCCATAGTGATAAAGGGGGTAGCAATTAAGCAGAATTTCTTAGTAATTAGTGGACTAAGTGTTGATATGCTGGTGGGTGCCGATTTTCTTAGTCAACATGAAGGATGGCTTAATTTCCGGACCAAAGACGTATTGATGAGAATTAATGGTAACCTTATCACTATACCATTCAAAGGTAAGAAACAAGTGAGGATGAAGAACTAAATGACTTGCCAATCTGTATTTGCAGGACAACAAAACTAATGGAAAGCTATAATGAGTATGGTGGAAGTGAAGAAGTGGATCCGTCTGAGCTGGATAGTGTCAGAGCTAGGATCAATGATGAATTGCTAGAATTAAGTGAACTAGATGAGGGACAAAGAAATGACCTAAGAGAAATTTTGACAAAGTCTATAGGAGTATTTTCTGATCAGCCAGGACTAGCTAAAGATTACGAGTGTTTTTTGATAGTGTTAAAGGATGCCCATTTTTTCAAAAAACCGTTTCAATTCCTGAAGTGCATAAGGAAGCTGTACGTGACCTGATTCAGAACATGGTAGAGTGTACTAACCCCAAATAATAAAAAGTAAGCAGGCTTGGACGAAGTACCAAACTTTGTGGTGAAACAATACATATAGACCTCACAAGCTACCTTAAAAGAAGAGCATAATAAAATAGTCATTCACATTGGGGTATTTTCCAGAGTATTTAAAATAGGCAAGAGTTGTACTTCCACTAAAGAAAGATAATGCAGAATACATAGAAAACTACACGCCAATTTTCCTACCATCATCATTCTCAAAAACAATGGAATCATTTATAAAAGTAAGATTAATGAATAACTTGAATAAACGTTATGTTCTAAGTGATAGAAGTATGAATTCCACCATAGCAGAATTCACAAAAGTGGTATTGAGGTGCCGCAGCAATGGCGTGATCACAAACTTGTCTATTAAAGCTTTCTTGTATGAATGTGTGTGGGATCCAGTGTAAGCAGTCAGAATCTTATACGATCTTCAACGAGCGAGCTGTGTCCTGCAGATGTTCGTCATGACCATGTGGCATGACTGCAGTGTGTGGTAGAGGAGAGGCGTTTACAGAGTAGTTACATTATCTGGAACTATAAAAATTAATAACTGATCTAGAGCCTGAGGAATTTCATATTAGGTACATAACCTTCTGTTGTGTAAAGGAGCAATCTTTCAAAATCTGAAGTCAATAACTGTCATAACTTGGAAGTTACAAAAGAAAAAGAAGAGTCAGTAAAAAACGCAATTATCCAACACTTAAAAAACTAAATCAATATGTGTATGTTAATAGTGCACCAACTGTGACTATTTGAAAAGATATGATACGACCATCAGCGTTTAGACTCAAATTTGGAAAGTTCTCATTTTAGAAAACCTTTCGTAATTTTGCTGTAATAATAACTTTAAGAATTTTGAGTAGATATTTGTTTTGTGTTAGGGTGAGTGTGAAAGAGAGTACTTGCATGAGTGTAGGTGGGACATTCGACAATATTAAATTTTCAGTGTGTAATTCTCTATAGAAACTTGCAAGTGTTCCAGCTTTGGATCATGAGAAAGAATCCACCAGTGGTTACCCTACTAGTGGATGACGGATGTCCAAGCATGTTTGAATATGTAAGAGACAGCCAGAACATTTGTGACTATATAGTCAAACTCCAGACGTAAAGTACATCTTAAAGTTTATTTCATTTTATTTGTTTAACAAGAGAGTTTTGAGTTGCTTATCTCGATGACCTCAATGAGCTGAGAGCAGTGGTTGGTCCTTGCTAGATTTTGGTGCGAGCCGTGCCCTGAAAGTCAGTTTTGATTGGCCGTAAATCTGTACAGCCAATCAGCCAATAAGAAGTGAGTTGGTTTGCCACCTAACGCAGGACATAGAGTGGCTTGTAGAGGCGGAGAGAAGTAGGTGGTGATGGACTAGCTTTTGAAGGAACCGGTCATGCTGAAAGTGTCCGAACGCATTATGTGTAAAATGAAGTGATATTGTGACTTCTGCATTTTGGTACAGTGATAAAGGTAGCTGGTGTTTACCATTTACTATCTGTAAAATTTTAAGAGTCGAGAGATGTTTTGTTCTTGAGAAAATCGCGTGTGTAAACTTTGAACTAAAAGGGTGGTGGTACTAAGTAAATTTTTTTCACTTTATTTAAAGACAACCACTGAATGCCGAGTGCAAAAGTAAATAGCTGTTTATTGGCTGTGTTACTCTTGTAAATGATTTTGGCATTGGATAGAAAAAGTTCTGGCTGTTTGAGTGGGTCGAGGACTGTGAGCAGGAACTTTAATGATTTGAACACATATGGGCTGATGATTTTGCTCAATAACAATAGAAACAATCCTCATGAAAGTTAATAGGACATTTGAACTTAGAAATTTGAACAGCAACCCATTTCTGATTTGTTCTTTAGAGTTCACAAGAGTATTTTCAGTTTGCTGTACTTACAGCGGCCTCTGACGTGTAGTTATGAAATCTCAGTTTCTTCAACACTGCTTTTCTGAGATGTCTTAAGTAGCTGCAGTCAGGAGTTATATGTGCAGATCTGCAGCAGTATCGAGGTAGGAGGGCAATTTATGTTGCAGAACCGCCATTGTTGTGTGAAAGAGCACATTATGTTGCAGTATGTCATTCTTTTGATACTGTTGACCATAAGATTTTTACAAAAGGTCTACAATAATTAGGAATAAGAGGTGTAGCTAATGCCTGGTTTCAATCAAACTAGCATAAATGATACAAGGAACAGGACTAACACAAAACTCAAATAAGGTTAAATTTTAAATGACACACTTATCACAACCAAAATATATTAATATAGGAATTCCTCAGGGTAGCATATTAGGACTAATACTGTTTCTAATTGCATCAATGACTTTCCTAATAGTGTTAATCATGAGAAAAAATTATCTTTGTTGGTGAAAGTAATATTACAGTCAATGAGGAAACAAGAGAACTCCTTGCAGTAAAAGCAAATGAAACCCTCAGGGAAGTTTAAAATTGATGAGTACACTACAAAGGTACACTGAAAAAATTAAATAGACGCCATGAGTTTCAGTTTGAAGAGGCAAAATGCGCCTGTTAATTTGAATGTAGATGGTACCTCCATAAACAGCATAACAAACAAAATATTTCATTACCTCTAAAGCAGCATAACAAACAAAATATTTCTAGGAATGTATACTGATTTTCAATTGAAATGGTATGAATACATAAATATTCTTGCAGACATAATATCATCAGCATATTATGCACTTAAGAGGCCTTTGATCAGTGTCTACTATCAATATGTGCACCCCATTCATAGCTATGGTATTCTTTTCATGAGCAAAAATGCACATAATGTGAACACAGTTTTCAAACCATTGAAAATTTGTAAGAATTATAACAAAAATAGATTTGGCCTCATTGTAAAAATCTGTAAAAACACAGGGTCTTAAATACACTATGTGAATATGGTACTGTATTAACTAATCATTTAGGTACATCAGAAATAACCTTAATAATTAGTCACAAACAGCTATGGCAATGACTGTGGAGCAAGATCTAGACTGTACTTACATCTACCAAGAAAGAATAAACATAACACTCAAAACAGCAATATCTACATGGAGTAATATTGTAGAGTAGGTTACCCAAGGAGGCTACAAAGACAAATTTATTTAGAAAGGCAGTTTAAAAAAACTTGTATCTGTACAATCTGTACAAAGGGGAATTACTTAGATAACACAAAGAAGCATTTTAGTAAAAGGTTAACAAAACTTAATAGTAATAACAATAATAATAATAAACAATCCTGTCGTTTCATACCATAATTTTTCTCTATAATTTTGTCATTTCATACCATAATTTTTCTCTATAATTTTGTGTATGGAAAATCCCACACAAATCTCTGGAATTGGTAAAACTGCAATCTTATCCTCTTTCCTAGCTCAATTTCTCCCGCATTTTGGAGGAATGCTGGATCAATTTTTCTGGCAAGAAAATGGGAAGTTGCAGTATAAAAAATGGAAACCAAACATTGTCTAACTAACTAACTAACTAACTGTCACCATGGTCTTAACGTCAATTGATGGTGTGTGTTAAAAAAATGTATGTACAGTTTGTATAGTGTGTATAGTATTGTAGTGTCTTGTGATGTCTTACAGTGTTTGTGGTGAATGGTATTGGAACATGAATTCTTAAATAACATCTTTGCAAAACAGTATTGTGCACTATGTATAAACCAGGCGAGGTTATTGTTTTAGACAGATTATCCTTGTATTATGTAGGTTCCAATCTCCATCTGACCATCCTGGCTTAGGTTTCCCATGGTTTCTCTAAGTTACTTAAGGCAAACATTGAGATGGCTCTTGTTATAGGGCTACACACAACTGTCTGCCCCATCCTTGTCTAACAAGACTTGTGTGTAAATAACTGTATATATTAATTATATATTTACAGTATCAGAGGAATAGATTGCTACTCTCCACGTAGAGCAGGCACTGAGTCGCAGACAGGCATAATGAAAAAGAGTACTAAAATATTAAGCTTTTGGAGAATGTCCTTCTTCTGAAATAGAAAAAAAAAAAAATCACACACACACACACACACACAAACACACACACACACACACACACACACACACACACACACACACAGAGAGAGAGTCATTTCTCCAGGTGCTGGAGCCCAACTGAACAGCAATCTATCATTTTTATATTGTTGTTATTCCATCCAGCACTCTCCATAGTTTGAATTATATTTTTTTGTTGTTTAATTGCAATACTATGATAAAGCCAGTATTGTCATAAAAGTGATCCAGAGGTGAATAAACTCACTTACTACTACTACTACTACTACAGCTACTACTTCCTCTGCGTCACGGTTCAGTATTCCCATTGCAAGAGTCCGTCATGAGGGTACTTCTCTGTCTAGGCCATCAGCATTCTCATTTCCATGGATCCTTGTATGACACAGGGCCCAAGGGAAGACAACTGAATGACAACTGTGGCTCAGGTCTTGTAAAAGGTCATGGATAGTGGACACTGTCATGTGCTGAGGGAAGCCTGTAGAATGTTCATTGAGTCACCGCATATCATAAATTGGTAATAGTCTTACTTTTTGATAAAAAAGAATGCTATGACAATACCCATAATTTCTGCCATGAAGACACTGTATATCTCTGGCAGATAATGTATTTCCTGGCTGATAGTATGTGTATATTCTGATATCCTTAGAACCATTACTATAGATGATACTGGGTCCTTGATACTCATGAATAACAGAGAAAAAGATACAATGGTAGACAATAAAGGAAACATAGGTTTTAGTCATATGGAATAGATTTAGGGTAACCTGTGGTTTATGTACACACAGAGGTGGTAGTATGAAGTGATCTGATTGATACAGTGAAGTGTGAGGATAAAAACACCTCCACAGAGGATTCTAATGTGTATCCCGGACATAAACTTGGCGTCAAATGGCCGGAACTCCTAGGTTGAAGTGGAAACAGAACTGATCTTGCAGTTGGGGTAGTTGGGAAACTAGTTAACAGCTGAAAGATGGTTGTGTAGTAGTTGGTGACACCCAAACCACAAGGGTAGGATATCACTCTGAAAGAAGTCTGTCCACTGGGCTCTTTTGAAAAGACCTGGTGGCAAGCCTCAACACACAGTGATCAATTCTCCATGAAGTAAGACAAAGAAATCTCATGCAAGATGATGTAGTGGTTAAACTCCTGGCCTGAAATTCTACAACAAGGGAGGGTAATAAAAGTTCATCCAATAATTCAGCTATAGCTTTATCGTTCTCTGTAAAATCATTTCAGACAAATGGTTGGATGGTTCTTTTGAATATGCCATGGATAATTAATTATTGAATTCTTGTCCAGTTTGAGTTTGCACACAGTTTCTAACAGCCCTGCCATTGGTAAAAAATGTAAACTATAATCTACCTTCCTTCTAGCCTTCCTTTCAAAGAGATACTGCAAGTAGCTTAACCCACTAGATGGCTGCGATTGAAACTGAGGTCCATTGATATTAATACAGCTTTCTTTCACTTTGTTACACATCCAAAAAGAAATTTTAACTACCCCTTCACTCACCAACAGCTGAGTTACTTTACTACTTATTTTATTATTAATTAAGTGAATGTATTGACACTGTTGGCAGTGATGCATTTGTAATGGATTTGTTAATTTCTTAGCAATCACCAGTAAAAGTAAGCATCAGATATGAAGAAGTAAATTCACAAATAGTCCCAGAATGTTAGTCGGAAGAACGCTCAGTAACCTATGAGGTAGTTCACAGGTCAGTAATGGGACCTCTCCTTTTCATGATTTATATCAATGATCTGCACATGCATGTTGATTCACATAAAACATTTTTGTTTGATGATGGTACAACATTATTGGTTCTATTTAATCATATGGTGATTTTATACAATATACAGTTGATATAAGACAAGTGATTTTATACAATATACATATGATATAAGACAAGATTAAACCTTAAAGTCCGTGTTTTTCAACCAATTAATTAAGCTGTGTGTGAGGGTGAACAAGTCATCCAGGGTATGAATGAAGTGGACAACATTGGACTAGATGTTCAGTTGTCTGCTCTTCTTGATTACATTCACACATTGGTGAAATGATCAAGCCCATTTGTACCTGAAATAGTTACAACAACCATGTCCAGTACTTAATCTGTTGAGGCGGCACCAGAAGTTCCTCGGTAGGTCAAAATGTTTTGGCTTCTTCGTGGGATCAAGGTGATGGGCTCTTGTTCCCAATGTTTTTGTTGACCATTCATGCTCCTAGCTTTCATTGAGATCAAAATCATCCACAATGAGTTGTCCTGCAGTAACACTTGCTGGTCTTCTTGATTGCAATCGTTGCTGTGGAGGATGATAGAATTACTGGTGCAGTGGTAGAGAGGGTGATGCAGAGATTTCCTTGGCCTCCCTCAGTAGAGCAACTTCCACCTTAAGTGAGGTGGAGGGATGTGACTCAATACAGGTAAACAGTGGCATGGGGTTGATTTGATGGAACCAGTAATGCAGCGCATTGTGTCATTCAGTGTTGTGTCTACCTTCTTCACATGTACACTTTCCAACCAGACTTGTGCACAGTACACAGCAGCAGAGTACAGAAGACTGATGCCAGTTATATGCAGACAGTCAGCAGAGGTTCCCTAGGTGGTACCACTGAGCTTATGTAGTATATTGTTCCTTGCAGCAACTTGGTGAGAAAGCTTGGTGATGTGCTCTTTGTAGCTCAGGGTTCTATCTAGAGTGATTCCGAGATATTTTGGGGAAGGATTGTACCTCAATGTTTGTTCATTGAACAGAACTCTTGGTTTGTAGTTCGCAGCATGATTCACTAGGTGGAAACAAGAGACTTCAGTTTTTGATGTGCTTGGGATCAATCTCCAGCTCCTAAAGAAGGTTGACACCTCCAGATCCTCCGTAAGAATTCGTTCACCATCTTCGAAGTTACTGCTCTGTGTTACCAGTGCAATGTCATCAGCATAGATGAATTAGGTTGTTATTGTGGTTGGTAAATCATTAATGTATAAATGGAATAGTGATGGGGCTGAAACAGATCCCTGTGGTAGTCCATTATTTAGTTTCTTTTTGTGGCTTTTAGAGCTGTCTAGAAACACTTCAAGTTGTCTTTCACTAGGGATGCTGGGTATTAGATCCACAATTTCTCGACTTAGTAGAAATTGCAGTAGCTTGTAGATCAGTTCCTGTTTCCAGACAGTGTCATACGTGGCTGTCAGGTTTTTCAAAGACTTAATATTTCAAAAGCTATATTTGTTCAAAATTATATCATATTCCAAAATGTGCCAATCTTAAAATGTAATCTTCTCAAAATTTCACAATTGTGAATTTTCAGTGCAAATTTTTCTGACTATGGAAATGTATAACTTTCCCAGAATAAAATGTTAGTTTGTGAAATATTTTGATTAGAAAAGTTATCTTTCCACGACATTCTCGGTATGTTTCTGTAGGCCCAAGTTCATCTAAGACATACATGTTTATAGTACAATTATTATCTTTATCATTCTTAAAATACACTGTTTATAGCTAAATAAAATTACTTCGTCGGCTAATGTGTATAACTTATTCTCAGAAGAGCAACCCTTCTGAAATGCAAACTGTGATGTACTAAATAAATTATTTCTACTTAAATGCAACACTTTTCTTGGGCACACTACTTTTTTGAATATTTTGGAAAAAAATATGTCTTAGGAAATTGGGTGATAATTATTTAAATCTGTCTTGTTTTGTGACAAAACTGAATAACACATGTTACCTGATACTTCCAGGCAGCAAACCAATAACAAGCACATTTACTTAAGTCTCAGTGAACATAGTTTAACACAAACTAGCAATTAGTTTAGACACAAAGTTGTTAGCCTGTCAGTGCACATGGTTATAAATCAGTCTGAGCGTCATAGTGGGATGCAAGGTCGAAATAATGGAATCAAATGAGGAATTTAAAAGAGAAGTTGCTACTGTTCTGACAAAGTCTAGGAATGGAAAATAGTGTTTGTCTATCAAGACTAAATAATGTACATCAATTAATCACTTGAACACTAAGTCAAACTAGTGGGTTAATTGTTCACTTGGTGACTAAGTCCACATAAGGAAAGGCTAGTAATCTGTTGGAGGCTAAATCCAACTAGGAGATTACTGTTCACTTGAATGCTGAGTCCCACAAATCTGTGGTCAATAGTGAGCATTATGGACCTGCACTGGTGATGGTTTAGTTGCTTGCTGACTGGCTACAGTAGAGTTTAAGTTCAATAAGGCAGTGGTCAGGGGTGAGAGTGATGGCTACATGCTGGTAATGGCTCAGTTGTTCATTGGGCCTGAGCAGTGTTGACCCAGGATTTGATATGCAAATGGCATATGCTGCCTGGGTGCAGGGCAACCACATAAATACTCATTTTACCGAAGGTTACATGTTCCATTACCAGGCAGGTATGTGACCAGTATAGGAAAACAGTCCAGTGACTGTAGCACTATCAGTGGTGATGCAGGTGCCACAATTGGTGATGCTGGTGCCATGAGTCTGTGTGAAGCCTTCTGCAGGCCAGCTGGTAAACATGTTGTTATTTATCTCTATTGGATGCGAACCAGTATTATTATTCACTGGTAGAGGATGCCATTTGATGTTATTATTTACAGGTGGTTGGTGTTTACTGCTGTGGCAACCCATCAATCTAGGCTTTGTTGTAATTTACCTGAAATTGTAGGGTATAGCACTAGGATACAGCATCCCTCCGCCCATAGGGAAGAGGTGGTGGAACCATCTTGATGTCATGTGGAACTGTCTTGATGGGATGAAGTGCTCTGGGGCAGCATTGCCAGTATCAAGTACAGCATCCCTCCTCCCCTAGGGGAGAGATGGTGGAGTCATTCCCACGTCATGTAGCACTACCTCACATGTACAGTGACAGGACTAATCATTCCAGGAGCAGTGTTCATTGACACCAGTTGTGAAATTGGAGGGTGCCATTGTCATGTTTCAGCAATCAGGAAGAGCCCAGGACTGGATGCAGTGTCTAACCCACATGTGGCTATGACTACTTAGACTTTTCTGGAAAGTATCCTGTGTGCAGAGGATGTGAAAAAACCTGCAGAGTCTTCTTCATGGCATGGTTTAGTGGGTAGATAAGAGACAGAGGTGTCCTGAGCTGATGACCATATAGGCATGCCACCGGGCTTAGACTGTTGGGAGATGTCTTGAGGCATGCAGTCTTCTCCCAGCAAATACTGCAAGGTCAAGAGACAATTATCCATTGTGGCAAAAGCCTTGGTCTAAGCTGCAGTGTAAATCACATCCAGAGGCCGTGACATCAGTGATACCACCACTAAAAAAGTCGTGGAATTGTATATAGGGTCTGTAGGGGCTATGGGATGAAACTGTGCTCCCACTGGAGTGGCAGAGTCATGTCCTAGCAGGCCCATCCAGATAGCAGGAAAGTGTTGGCCCAGGGCTGTTATGTTTGCATTACCATCACTGGTCACTGGTAAGATATCAGGATGTTAACATATTCCCTATTGAGGAAGTTTATTACAATTGTAAACTGACTCATTCCTTACTGTGATGAGAAATCGCAATTATGTTCCATGGAGCATGCAAATAACTGACTGTACATAGCAGAAGCAATCAATATTAGCTTTATGTCTGTGATAGTGTATATTGTGACTAGTTCCATATTGTCTCAGATGGAGTTTTCATAATATGATATGTCAATGAATTAATGGATTAATCTATAGCAGTTATGCAACTTTCACAAAGAAAGAAGTCACACCAAGTTGTAAAACTAAAATAATGCTCTTGCTTCCAGGAAGTTGGGCTGTTACTGCATTATTCAGTAAGCATACTAAAAATAGAAAGTAATATGCAGAGTGTCTCAGAAATGTTGCAACAGACTACTAAGGGAGGTGGGGTACATAATAAGGACTGGGAATTGCACAGTAACCCATAGCCACAAATGTCAGAGGAGGTAGGTGGTAGCAGAGGCTGCAGATCTGAAAGAGAACAAAAGAGTAATTCATCTGAAACATTTTTGGACATAATGAGTACACATGGTATAGGATGTGAATACAGCTTTAATGTTACAACAGATGCTCAAAGTCTGCACCATCAGACTCCATGCATGCCTGACAGTGACAGAGGACTGATGGCCAGACATGCTTGAGCACACCAGGAGATTCTTTAGTTTTAGCAGCTGTGCAGACAGTACTTGTGATGAGGTCCAGTTCAGGCTCCACAGGATTTGGATAAATGAATGATTTCATGGCTCCCTACAGAAAGAAATCAAGGCTTGATAAATCTGATGAATGTGGGTGCCAGGGAACCAGACCACCATGCCCAACTCATTGAGGCAGGAATGACCTGTTCTAACACCTACAAACAACCATTCCAAAATGAGCAGGTGCCCTATCATGTTGGAACTACATGCTATGCCTGAAATTTCCCGGAACATCTTCAAGCAAGCTGGGAAGAATCTCTTCCAGAAAGTTCTGATAATTTCTCATGGTCCAGTGGGATGATAAAATGGATGATGCGACTAAGCACTTGCTGGACAAACCTTCCCACACATTGACTGTGAAGTGATGATGTGCTATGCAGTGGCACACACTGTGGGGGTTTTCTGGTGTCCACAAATGCTCATTGTGGTGACTGTGGTGAATCTGGCCTCATCATACATAAGCTGGGAAATGGACATCTCAGACACTATGTTGCAGAAACCACTGTGTGAAATGCACACATGTTCAATGGTTATCAGGATGCAATAACTGCACTCTTTCGAGATGAAAGGCATGTAAGGACTCAGAATTCAAAACATGCTGGACACTGGTATGAGACATTCTTAAATCCAAGGCAATGACACATATCCCAGTATTTGAATTACTCTCCATGGCATCCAACACACTTTCATCCCAAATGACCAAATTTGCCAGTTGTGGCCTGCCCTCACTACCCTTGCCACATCCTAATGCCCTGAACTCACACAAATTCCAGTGTAAACATCTAAAGAAACTGTGGTGTGGTTGATGTCTATCTGGGAAGTGTTCTCAACAAATGCATCCAGCAGCTCGTTCATCGCACTCAGCTACTCCATACATTAAGTTCATGCCTGCAAGTTCACCATTCTTATACTGTTCCATACTCCTTATGCTGACTAGTGCTTGAATGAGGAAATCATCATGTTCCTCTCCAGTACTCTCATGTATAACATCACCTAGTGGCATACAATGTATACATGTTACTATGCAATTCTCCAACATTACGATGTGCCCCAGCTCCCCCAGATGTTTGTAGCAAAATGTGTGACACACCCTGCATACTTACAAAGTAGGATTCATGACAATAATGTTCTAGAAGTTGGGCTACAGTTGTTGGCTGATTCTTAACCAATAATGAAGATTTTGAAATGATTACATACAGGAATGCATTTATGCCATTCAATAATGGATGCGTTATTTATGTATTCTTGCATTAAAAGTCAAGTAAAAGTAAAAATGAAGTCTGCAGCACAGGCCCATGACTGAACTATTAACCTGATAGCAGGTATAGTGTGGCCTGTCTTTGCAACAACACTATGAGCAGTACAGTGGTCACACCACCACCCCAGCCACCTTTTACCAAGAAAGGTCACACTACTCATTTGATAGCTGACTGAGTTGACCTGTAGCCATCCCGAAGGGACTAGAACAAGGCAAAATCCCTGTCCCTATACAGGACTGAACCTGGGAGCTCTAGAGCTGGATTCTAGTGTTCCCCCTGAGACCATCACCATCACAATTCTTGCTTTAAAAACAAAAAAAGAAGCATCCAGAAGCATCCAGGGGAACGGCTACATTTTGTGAATGACAAGTAAGGGATCAGTACAGTCTTTTTTATATATTCTCTCTCTCTCTGTCTCTGTCTGTCTGTCCCCCCCACCTATTACACACACACACACACACACACACACACACACACACACACACACACACACACACACACACACACACACACACACACACAGATTCTTTCTCTGAAGAAGAAGAAGAAGAAGCAGAAGAAATAATATGTAATTTCTTTCAAACAAATGTAAGGAAAACAGTCTTAATTCATTGTTGCATGCTTCATACTAATAACCAGCATAATGTATGCAAAGTTTCCTCCATACAATTATTTCACAATTTATAGGACTCAATATTAATTCCAGACCACTATTTGGTCTTCCCCTTTTAACCTTCACATAAAATCAGTATATATTTCTTGATTAGTGAATTTATTGCTGATATCTTTACAAAATATTGCAGTAATCTGTAAGTAAAGACACAGTGTTCCCTAACAACTGAAGTGTCAAACAAGAAACATGTTGTACATGGTGAAGGTACAGTTAGTAATGCCAACTTACGAACTTCAGGTACAGCTGTATCTAAATTTTTGCTGTTTGATGAACACAGTAGCTGACAGTGGTCTTCACCAACTAGTTCTTCAAATGAATGAAATATTGTGAGTTTAGTTTTTAAATGTATGAGGTATTTAGTTTAAAAATACAGTAGCTTAATAATTAATGATTTTCTGCATGCATTCAGCGAACTGATAAAATCTGCAAACATCATAATGAAGTGTATATTGATGGATGGAGACAATGTACAGAATTGAAATTTCACAGTGGTTACCTAAGAGATGCTTGCACAAGGTGCTTCATACACAACTATCACAAATCCTTATGCCTATCCTGTACTAATATGATACATATTGCAGAAGTCTTCACATTGTCGCAAAAATATTGCTCATCATGGAAGAAAGTGATGGAAAAGATGATGGTGAAAAGAAGGTGCATAAAAATAATCATGATGTTTCCTCACATAACTCTTGTGGTAAACACTGCTAAACTAGTATGATGTGAGTGGATAACACAGATTTAACACCAGACTGTTACCAATATATACAGCAGTCGAAAGAGCTCACTGCAAATGATGTCATAAGATGATAACCATATTTTATCTTCATTGTTTTTTTTCTGGGCAATAAATAAATAAAATAACTTGTTATAGCAAGAAAAAATACAGTATATAGAACATAGTACTTTATAGAACAGCATGTAAGATATAGGTTGTGCATAGCACTGACACATTGACTGCACAACAGTAATACATCATAAAGAATAGGCCTAGCACTCGCTTGCGATTACTTCAGTAATACTGTTTCTTTGACGGCTCACCAGAACATGCCAGGTGACTGACCCAAGTAGCCCTTAAGCAGGCCTGTGACCTGTATGGACGTGCTCTCTCTGAAACTGCATCCATCATAAGTGTTGGTACATTACTCCTCACTTTTAGGGGTGGGATAACCACATAAATACACACATACATAAAAACACTGAGCAAAGAAAAATGCATGATACAGAAAAGACGCACTGGTACTAAAAAGCACTAATACAGACAAAGCACTGGTACCATGAAAAAGGAAAAAAGAAACACTGATCTCTCAAGGCATCGAGATTATGAGTGACGGAAAATACCAGTGATGATGGTGATGTCCATTTCATCACCCAATGTTGGTGGCTGGTGCAGAAATTATGAGGGGGTGTGCTGGCATGCTGTCTCCCCTCTCATGAGAGGCCATAGGGTAGGACAAGGAATGGCATCTCTATAGTGATATCATCAATGACGTCATTGTTCAGTCCCAGAGGTGTCAGTGGGGACATCAGAGATGGTGGCCGCACAGGATGCAGCAATGGAACTGTTAGCGGTGGCTGTGGCATCTGGTGGAGGGGGGACTGCACTGGTGATTACAGTTGAGGAGTGAGGGCAGAGGTAGGAACCCCAGACAGCGATCTGCTAGGCAGTGACCCCTCTGTGGCACAAACCGGACTGTCTGCAATGCAGCAACATGCATCAGCTGTGTTGGAGGTGGGGTAGGTAGAAGGCCCTACATAACAGGCCCCACCATGCACGGCCACAGCTTATTGAAGTGATGGAATGGCTGCACATCAGGAGTGTGGATGACACACAGACACTGGCCTCGGTGACACTTGATGACAGCAGGAACCCAGTTCAGCCTGCGGCCGAAACCATGATCCCAATCAGGCACACCCAGCCAGAACTGTCATGGGGCTGGTAATGTGAGCACACATGGTGTCAGATGGAGCGGGTGAAGGAGGTTCCTTGGTTGGTGTCCATGTACCAGTTCTACCAGGCTCTTGTCCCTCATTGGAGTGAAACAGTACGAACTCAAGAAACTGTCTAAAACAGCGTCAGGGGACCTGCCAGATATATACTTCTGCATCTGAGTTTTAAACATCTAAATCATGTGTTCAACCTCGCCATTACAGTGCGAATGAAACTGGGGAGCTGTGAGATGGCTGATACCACTAGCCTGACAAAGAAATGCAAAATCTTGAGAAACAAATTGGGATCTGTTATTAGTAACCACAGTCTATGGAAGTTTCTCAATTATAAATCTCTTACACAGGGTCAAAACAGTGGTCACTATGGATGTCGATGGGTAATACGCCATGTAGGGAAACTTGGAACAGGCATCCACTACAGTGAGCCAATACTGATTTAGGGAGGACGCAGCAAAATCAACATGTAGATTCTCCCACTGGCACCTTGGCATTGGCCAGGGGGAAAAAGAAGCCTGTAGGGCTGCCTGTTAATGAACACAGTGAATGCAAGTGGTGGTAAGTTCTGCAACAGCCCCATCTATGCCTGACTAATACCCAAGTTGGCAGTCAAAAACTTTGGTGTGAGAGGTCCCTCAATTTCCAACATTCAAAAGTCGCAGTACATTATGGCATAAGGAAGTGGGAATCACAAACCAATGTGCAGAGTCCTCTGTAGCTGACAAAAGAACCCTATTAAGCACTGAAAGGCTGTGCTGGTGGGTGAAGTAATTATGCAAGGCATACAAGACGCAGAAGATAGGATCCGGCTAAGCACAAGATCCGCGGTAACATCTGGTGCTCATCTGGTTTTATTGTGGCACTAGTGATGGGAAAACCATCGACCACATTCTGTTTCTCAATGTCTAAATAGAGACAAACCAAACTCACCCTGATCAAATGCTGGGTCCAGCCTAATCAGAAGGTAAGATAAGGCATCAGCGTTGGTCTTTTGCACCACCGGCCAGTATTGGAGCTGATAATTATAACAAGAAAGGAAGAGACCTCACTGCTGCAAACGATGTGTTGCCTTGTGCAACACAGAAGCTGAAGAGTTAAAAAGAGCAACCAACAGCTTGTGATCCACAATTAAACTGAACTTATAACCATACAAGAAGACATGAAATTTCTTGAGGGTGAACACAATTGCTAAAGCCTCCTTTTCAGTCTGAGAAGACCGCTGCTGAGCAGGAGTTAAAGTCTTAGAAGCATAAGCAGTGGGCCGTTCAAATCCATGTGTGTATTTGTTCATGAAGACCATGCTGAGAGGCATGTGTAGCCAAGACAAGATGCTGACCCAGCTGAAAAGTGGCCACATGTGGCACAGACGGAAGGTTAGGTTTAAGCAATGTGAGTGCTCACTCACAAGCCAGGGACCAAAAAGGGGTGCATTTTTACACAAAAGTGCATGCAGTAGCTGACCCAGAGTGGATGCATTTGGTTAAAACTTATGCTAGTACACAACTTTACCTAGAAACACTGGCAAAGACGCAATTGCATCAATGTGGTAACGCAATAGCTTGATCTCTGTGTGAGAAACATGAAGAGCTAGGTACTCATTTGATCGCTGAAAAAACTGACATGTGGCAAGATTGCACAGCAAAGCAGAAGATGGTCTTCGGAGGAAGAACGCAAAACAACTATAACATCAAGATATTTGATTCGTCTGGGTACAGAGGCTGTCAGCTGTTCTAAAAGATGCTGAAAAATTGTGGGCACACTAGTGTCACCAAAAGGCAAGAATTGATATTGGTATAAACCAAAAAGTGTATCTGCAACAAGAAGGCACCTAGTGGCCTCATCCAAAGGAAGCTGGAATACGCTCCCAACAAATCGGTCTTGGAAAAGTAGTGGCCCTCTGACAATTTTGTGAGTAACTCATCAGAGAGGGGCAAAGGATACATATCTATCATTGACTGTCCATTAATCGTGACGTGGAAGTCACTTCAGGAATGGAGCTTACCCATCAGCTTCTTAACAATGACAAGTGGTGTAGTCCATTCACTGTTGTTCCACGAAACCTTGTTGCTGGGCAATGAGACATTGGAGTATTTCTTCCATTGAAAGGTTTATCGAGTGACATAGCCCTGTACTACACAGAGAAAAAAGAACCCTCATGCAATGCCAAGTTTGTTATGGCAAGAACAAACATTTTATATGGAACATAGTACTTTACAGAGCAACGTGTTAGATACAGGTTGGGTGTAGTACTGATCACATTGACTGGACAACAATAATACAGCATAAAAGATAGGCTGAGCATTCGTTTATGATCACTTAAATAATGTTGTTTGTTTGGTGGCTCACCAGAGCATGCCAGAGGGCTGACCCAGGTGGCTTCAACAAGCAGACCTGTTAACTGTATAGATTCTCTGAAACCATGTCCATTGTGAGTGAAGGTTCATCATAACTCTTATTAGTTGTAACATAAATGGCATTCAACTCAGATATTTGAGATGATGTATATTATGTGACTTCCATTTCAATATTATATCAGAATCACACCCAAAAATTTTGCAAACTTCATCTAACTGGTGGTATTTGTTAAGAATGAGATAATGTTGTATATAAAAGAGAGTTGGACGCTCTTTGTCTAGTTTATGAGAAACAGTTATGAATTTTTAGGATCATTTCATTTATGTTCTCTGCTGTTGTATCTCTTGACTACAATGCTTGCATAGTCAGCAAAAGAACAATCCTTGCTTCTTTGGTAAGTGACAGAAAAGGTTAAAAATGGAGCCAATTTTGTTCAATGTGGTACATCGGTAGTGATTTCTCCCATTCTGAAAATGCTGTTTCAATACTCATACTCCATGTGATTGTTGTTGCAGCTTTCTGCTTTTTGTTAGCTAAGCAAGATAGAAATAAACCCCACAACATCTATAACATCATAATTTCAAGTACTTAATAAAGAATACTGTGTACAGTACAATAAAAAGACCTGAGATAAGTTACAGAAAATCTCAGTTGTTGAAATATTGTCATTCAGAAATTATGTTGATCAATGAATTGAAAAATGCAGTGAACACATGCTGTGATGTGGGGCGATCACTCTGTTTTTAAAATAAATGAAAAGACATGATCACTTCAATCGTTTATTAGATGACCAGTTTCAGCACTCTGAATGTGCCATCATCAGATCTGAAACGTGGATTAACATTTATAAAACCAAATGGACATCATGCCATATGAGGCAGACCATCTGATAAAATCATTGTCACAGCCAATAAAAAATAATAAACTGCTCTCATGGTCATTCTTTCTATAAAATATAAAACTGAAGTCACCAGATGAAACTACCACTGCTTGCCTAACACCGGTCGGCATCATCACTCTAACCGGTGATAGATGAGCAGTGGTAGTTTCATCTGGTGACTTCAGTTTTATATTTTATGGAAAGAATGACCATGAGAGCAGTTTATTATTTTTTATTGGCTGCGACAATGATTTTATCAGATGGTCTGCCTCATATGCCATGATGTCCATATGGTTTTATAAATGTTAATCCACATTTCAGATCTGATTATGGCACCTTCAGAGTGCTGAAACCGGTCATCTAATAAACAATTGAAGTGATTGTGGCTTTTCAATTATTTTAAAAATTGGAAAATGGTTTGCTCTGTAGAAAGATGATTCTGAAACACAAATCCAGAATTCTGAATTGTGATTTGTTCCTGTCATTTGATTAGAGTACAGCAGACCAATCAAAATATGGTTAGTACAATTTCACTGATAATGACAGTAATAATAATAATAATAATAATAATAATAATAATATTTTATTCACCATCAAATGATTCATTGTGTATGTATAAAAACAGGTTACAGTTCTTGATTACCAATTTTAAACCTGCACATTGTGGATGCTTTTCTTAAAGTGCTGTTCTGTGCCTGCTGATGAAAATTTTTTCTTTATTTCTGAAATTGTACTAATGCAAAGCAGAACGAATACTGGACTGTAGTCTTTTAACAAGTAATAGAGCCTTTAGAATGTGCATGTTTACTACAGTTAGCACACCAGTTTTTGGAAACAAGCCACAGCATGGTTCCTTATATTTTGCTCCACAAATGATTCTTATAGCCCTTTCTTCAAGTAGCAATAGCTTATATAGATTTGCTTTGGTTGTTGCTCCCCAAATTTCTATTCTGTAATTCAGGTGAGAGGAGACTAAGACATGGAGTCAGTCTTTGGGACAACAGTGTCTTTGCAGAACTTGCTAATTGCAGATATGTTCCTAGATAACTTACATGTAGATCCCATTTCAGATTGCTTTGAGTTGTTAAACTTAGGAATTTTACATGAAACTCATTTTTTACTAATGCATTGCCTATGCACAGTTTAACTTCATCACTAAAACTGATGTTGTTCAACTCCTTGAGACAAGTTTTAGTAGTGCTTACATTTAAGTGTCTTTCATTAAAGTACTGAACAATTTCATTTGTCACATTTTTACAATGGGTCTCTAATTTGTTAAATGATTCCATTTTACACACAACAGATGACTAATCCTCATACAGAGCTACTTTGAAACTTTGTGCGCATTATTTTACACCATTTACATACATCAAAAACAGAAGAGGAGCCAACACCAAGTCCTGGGACACTCTGTATCTTATATTAGTGATTTTGGATTTGTGAACACCACTTTCAGTTTTGAGCAGTACAAACTGCTTTCAGTTACTCATGTAAGACTTTATTATGTCATGAGCAGTACCTCTGCAGCCAATGTTCCACAGCCAATCTAACAGAACAGTAACATTCACACAGTCAAAAGCTTTCTCCAGGTTGAGGTATATACCTGCAACATGTTACTTGCTCTCAATGTCACTTACTAACACTTCAGTTAACTGAGCAGCTGCTATGCTAATTGATTTACATTTCAAGAACCCATTTTGAATTTCAGACATTTGGTTGTTCTTGATGAGAAAGTTTATGATTCTGTTATACAAAGGGTGTTCAAAAAGTTTTGCACAGTCGTCTCTAATTTTTTTACTTTTTGCATGAGGAGAATGAAATTTTTTGTGAACATACTTGGAACATTTAGCTATACATTGAGCCTACTCAATGTAGCCTCCATCAGCTGTGGTGCATCTGGCCCAACATTCTTTCCATGATGTAAATGCACTTTGGTAAAATTCTGGGGATTGACTTTTACACCGTTGCCTGACAAAGGAAATAAGGTCTTCCTCACTATCAAAAGTTTTACCACACAGGTGGGCCATCAGATGACCAAAGAGGTAAAAATCAGATGGAGCCAAATCTGGACTGTAGGGAGGATGAGGAACAATTTTCCAATCCATTTTCCTGATTTTCTCCTGTGTCATAAGGGCTGTATGTGGTTTGGCATTGTATTGGTGTAGTCTGATGAGCTGACCCTGAAGCTGTGGTCTGTGGGTCTTGATGGAGCATCGCAGCTTGTCCAATGACAAACAGTAACAGTACCAGTTAATTGTGGAGCCAGGTTCCAAAAAGTCAATGAAAATGACACCACACTGATCCCAGAAGCAGGTGGCCATCATCTTTCGGCCTGCTGTTCATCAAAGTCTTGGTTTCTTCTTCCAAGGAGAACCCAGATGACGCCACCCCATGGATTGGGTTTTGCTCTCA
Organism: Schistocerca serialis cubense; assembly: GCF_023864345.2. Classification (NCBI taxonomy): domain Eukaryota; kingdom Metazoa; phylum Arthropoda; class Insecta; order Orthoptera; family Acrididae; genus Schistocerca; species Schistocerca serialis. Next base: position 900,537,818 of record NC_064640.1, on the reverse strand, counting down.
GGTTAAGACAAAAATAACCATGTTTCATCCTAGGTAATGATGCCGTCAAAACACTGTTTCCATTCTTCCGTAAAGGTCTGCACGAGACCCTCGCACACATTCTTCCTCATCATTTTCTCCTTATCCATATCACTCACGGCCATCAATGGATTGTCCAGTAGAGAGAAATCACCTTCTTTAAACCTCTGCAGCCACTGCACGATACTACTGTGATCCACTGTGTCTTTGCCATAAACGTGGAGCAACTTCCTGTGAATCGAGATGGCAGAGTCATCACCGATCTTGAACAGGAACTCCATCACCGACCATTGTCACAACCTGACATCTACTTCACGGTCCATTAAGGCTCACCTGTAAATAAAAGAAAATACTTTTATATACCAACTTATAGCTAAATGTTCCAAGTATGTTCACAAAATATTTCATTCTCCTCATGCAAAAAATAAAAAAAAAATAGAGACGACTGTGCAAACTTTTTTGAATGCCCTTTGTATATGACTTTTTCAACTATTTTGGAATGGACGGGAAGTATTGAGATTGGTCTGTAATTTTCCGTTTTGTATTTGTCACCTTTTTAAAGATTGATGTTACCTGGGCAATTTTTAGTCTGTGTGGGAAGGTGCCCAGTTCTGCTATGTTATTTACTGCTACACAAAGAGGCACAGAGACAGTTTTTCTATACACTTATAATTCATTAGTATTGAGGGCATCATGCCCAGCAGAACTGGAGGATTTTAAAGAGCTAATGATTTTCATTCTTTCTTTGCAATTTTTGGGGGCTAGAGATACACTGTGCTCAGATGGATTGCCTTTAAAATAATATTTGTCAGTGACAGATTCCCCTACTGAAGAAAAATATTCATTGAAAATATTTGCAACTTCAAGTTGGTCTTTCACAACTATTGTGCTGTGGTCAATAATAAAGTCCATACAGGATTTGTCTCTGCCTGTTCTAAAACAGTTTATCACTCTCCAGATGCCAGTAGTAACAAAGTGAAGCTTGTTAGCAACATAGTTGCTTGTGGATGGTTTTAATAAATCTTTTTAATCTTCTTGATACATTTTGAAGGTCTCCATTAGCTTGAGATTTTCTCTCTTATTCAACATTCCACTATGGAGTAATTTTAACTTTTCCTTGCTTCCGTGACATCAGTGGGTACTTCTGTTTATATTTTTTGTTTGTATCACTTTTCTGGCTACAACTGAGTATGTGGCATCAAAACAGTAGTAGAAGTCAGCAGCAAAGTTATCGTAGGAAAACCTACCATTCTGAAATCATGGCATGTGTGCAAATATGCAGTTCAGTCTGTTGATGTTATCATTATGCATAAATCATTTGCTTACACATAGTTTTCTTTAGTGATGAAGGGCATCTCATTTGCCTCCAACTGTAGCTATATTGCATGACAATCAGAGATGGCTAGTTTTAGAACAGATGTGGGAAATATGGGTCATGTTTGTTATTATTTTATCTAGACCTGTTTTGCTGTTTCCTGTTTCTCTAGTTGGCTCATGGATAATTGGGGTCAGACTAAATTTGTGGAGTAGGAGGAGTAGCTTTTAGGAGTTTGCATCATTGTTTAATAAGTCTATTTTTACATCCCCTGTCATTATAACATTTACATGGCCATTCAACCCAGAAAATGTACTATCTATATTTATCAGGGAGACAGATACATTTTTGAAAAAGGTATCCATACAAGCCCCAGGTGGCCTGTACACACCAATAATCACTATATTTTCTCCACCCTATCTTAAATTTTTTGCAGCAAATTCTCTGACTCCTCCTAAGCAGAATGCCCTTACAGCAATAACAATGAAATTACTTGCTTTTACAGTGAAGATTGCTACACCAGAATTTCATGAAAAGTGGTTGATTATTGCTTATTAGGTCTTCAGTGTACCAATATTCAGTTATGACTATGGTATCAGTTCTGTCAACACCTGCAATGATATCCAGATCATTCCCTAAATTGCTTCGGGCAAATACTGGGATCGTTCCTTTGAAAGGACATGGCCCATTTCTTCCCCCCGTCATTTCCGAACCAAGCTTGTGCTCCATCTCGAATGACCTCATTGTCAATGAGACATTAAACTCTAATTCTCCTCCACATAACTGTACTTATTTTTAGGCAACCAAAATTCTGGGGTAGGACATTAACTCTGAGTTCTTCCTGCTGGCCCATACAGGGTGATTTAGGGATACCAAACTGTCCAGCAGGTTTTACAGTTTTTCCTCACTGGCCTGTAGTGGCTGCTTGTGTTACAGATCCTGATTTGGTGGGTTGTGCCATTTCAAGGCAATCCACTTATTTACACCACTTTGTGGAGAATTTTGTCTAATTTTCACAACAGTAAATTTGCTGACAATCTTTTTGCCTCTTTTACTTGTGTGTATACCATGAGCTGTCTGCAGGCCTCTTTCTAGACTGCTGACATTTATCAGAGACACACTGTGACATTTATTACATATTGTTTTAAGCCTTGTGTACTGTTCCATTAGACTGTGTCTCTGTATAATATTAACAACAATTACTTTAGTGCTATTTAACTTACTAAGTGTCACTTTCATGTGCCTGATAGCATTATTTGCTTGCTCTTTTGCTGTATCATTTGTACTTCCCATTATTATGACACAATCATTTTCTGAGAAAGATTCACTATCTAGCACACACAGCTTCACAACAGCAGAAAGAATTGCTACAGACTAAATGTGAGCCATAGCTGTAAAGTTGTCTTGGATACTCGCAATGTTCTGTGCTGTTCCCCGAACATGACTGTCTCCATATATTAGAATTCTATAGTTAATAAGATGGAGTATTATTCAGACATTAATGCAACTTTTTTGTGAAAAGATACCTTTCCATATTTACATAACAAGACAATGCACACACTGCATCCTGCTCAAATATTCAGTAGTATTGAGTAGTAGCATCACTGAAGTAGAATATCATGTAGCTTTCTTTTCATTGAACTGGGTTCATACTCAGAATGTCCTTGGCTTTTATTTTATTGTAAATTTTCATTCTCATATATTGAGGAGACAGCATATAAATTAAAACAATGAGCAGGGAGCAGTAAATTATCTTTATTTCTTGTATTGCAAGTGTGATCAAAGCATTTCTTCTTGCATAATTCTAAATTTCTATGTAAAATCACAGACACATAGGGAGGGAACTGTTAATAATTTTAGAATTTTAAATAATGGGTGACATGGTTTCCTTTGATACACTTCACACATTTCTAATAATTCTTTTGAGTGATTTCAGTATGCACATTATGTTGCTCGAATTTCCTCAAAACACCATATCATAACTTATAACTGACTAAAAGTAGCTATTATATGCAATTTTTCCTTTTGTCCCTGTCAGTATCATTAGCTAATATTTGCACTGCAGATGTAAAGCTACGTACATAGTTTTTTTACTAGATAGCCCAAATTTCCAATTTAAATTCTTGTCCAGGTTTAATCGTAAATATTTCATTGTATCCATCTCTTCTAAATGTTGGTTTTTATGGTTTACTTTAATTTCCTAGGATGTTGACTGTTTTGTTCTAAGCTGGATCACTTGCGTTTTTGGAATGTTCAGGGTTAATTCACTGAGACGAAATCATGTTTATAAATGATCTATTGCACTGATGATACAGAAAGGAATATTTTCTGACTCACACTTGACAATTAATGCAGATGTATCATCCAAAAATAAAACCAATGTGGCACTAGATTGATAAGCAGGTCATTAATGTAAAATAGAAACAAAATAGGTCCTAGAATAGGATGCTGAGGGCAACTTATGTTACTGTCTTCCATTCGAAAGAATAATTTGCTGCTTTTGCAGCGACAATCACTCGTTGTTTCCTGTTGCACATGAACAAAGTGAGCCAATGTAGAACATTATCCTCAATTTCATATCCCTGTAGCTTTATTCTTACTGTTTAAGATCTTCTAATCTTGTCAGCAAATTTTTTAATTGCATCTATAACACTTTTTCCATACTGGAAACCAAATTGATTTTTCAAAATAATCCCTTACTTTTCAATAAAATTTTGAGTCTGTGCAGCAGCAACTTTTTTGAACACTTTTGACAGGATTTTAAGAATAGATATGGAACAATAATTTTCCATATCATCTCTTGACACTTTTTTAAACAGTAGTTTTACTTTTGCATACTTTAGCACCTCTGGGAAACATCCATGTTCGAACGATTGGTTTAATATAATAAATATTGGGTATTCTATTATTTTACTTAGAAATTTGAGAACTTTTGCAGATATTTCACTCCAAACTGCAGAACATTGATTTTTCAGTGTCAATATAATATTTTCTGCTTCTACTGCTAGCACTGTTTTAAAATTTCGTAAGGCAGTCAGGCACTTGATATGGTACAAAGGGCATACTTTGTTGTCATAATCTACAACACTGTCATCTGATTTAACTACATTAATGAAGAATTCATTGAATCATTCTGAAATTTGAGCTGAATTTACAAGAATCTCATCTTCAAGCTTTATTTTTACAAATTTCATGACTAGAGGCTTTAATATCTAATTCAGATTTCACAACTGTCCACACTGCTTTTCGTTTATTCTCATGTCTTTAAAATTAATTTATTATTTGCCATTTGCTTTCCTGCCTTCACAGTTATTTAAGTGTAATTTTTTATAATCTAGCATATTTAATGAATTCGGTACTTTTATTATACTTTAGTTATGTAGCTGTCTTTTCTTATCACTAGAGATTTTGTATCTTTAATGATCCATTTCAGTTTTTGTCACTGTGTTAAAACAAGTTTCATGTGGAATCATTTCATTGGAAACATTTTAAAAAACTGCCTAAAAATGCTTCAAAATTTGTGGTGTTTGAAATATTTTGCTCAAAGTGCCATAGTGTCCCACTCAGCTTGTCATGAAATAAGATCTCATTTACCTGATTAAAGTTCCTTTTTATGTAGACTTTTTACACAGAACTTCCTTACTTGATCTGGGCAGCTCAATTAATAATGCTGAATGATCAGAAACTCCTAAATCCAAACAAAATGTATGTGCATGGTCAAGCACTTAATTTATTAAAATTTGCAATACATGTAGCTTCTGAAAAATTTTGTTTCAAACCCTATTTTTTTATTAAATGAATAGATTTAGATGCTTCAGTGTTTTCACTCAACACACTGATATTGAAATCAGCAGAAATTTCTATTTTTTCTTTTTCTCTTTACTGAGGTGTTTTAGCAAAAACTGAAGTTTACATAGGAAATGCTAAGTTTAACTCTTCCCATGATTCTATAAATTGGTGTTATATTTGTATTTGTATTTCTTTATTGCTCCTGTAAGTCGTGTTTAGGTACATATTTTGCACAAACGATGTAGGACAAGTCAGGTGATGTAGGTTCCTTCTTACGTGGTAATCTACGTCTGGATAAGTATGCATGAACCTCCTACTGACTTACTTTTCCTAGAAAAGCTAGTAGCTACCTTAAAGTTTTCAATTTTATCTAAGATTTTTATTGTACTGTCATGAAGTCAGTGTTCATTTCAACAAATTATTTCAGTGATTTTAATCTCGGACAAAAACATTTGCAGTTTATCTATTTTAGAGGTTTTGTCACCCAAGTATTCAGCATCTAATCCATTTACATTATAGTGCATGATATGTTTACTCTCAGTTAAGACTGACTAGTCTCATTTTGGCAGAAATATGCAACATTCTTGAATGTGTGATCTTAATTGCTTCACTAAGGAAGGTTAGAGTCTAATGATAAAGTATTAAACATGAAGACCTGAGTGGGTATTCAATAATTTCTCATTTGCCTAGCCATCTCCTGACAAGTGTTTCACGCAGGAGTGAGTGTCTTGATGGTGATGTCGTAGTGCACTATCCTGCTGACAAATGGAGTTTTCATCTGCATGGAGATACTGAGGAACAAAGGGATGAGTGTAGTTTCCTATTGATGACAAAGTAATCAAGAGATGGAGTGCAATCATGGATATATCAAGTGTGGAGAAAGCAAACTGATCACATCCTTTACTTTGGCTTTAACAATGCAGGGAAATTTTAGATTATCTGTCTGCCTCTGTAGCATAGCAGTAGCGTTTCCACCTACCACACAAGGGGCCCGGGTTTGATTCCTGGCAGGGGATGGGTGTTGTCTGTCCTTAATCATCATTTTCATCATCATTGACATGCAAGTCGCCAAAGTGGTGTCAACTAAAAAGGACTTGCAATACGGCAGCCGAACTCCCCCGCATGGGGCCTCCAAGCCAACAATGCCATACGATCATTTTTTTTTTTTTTTAACCACTGGGTTACCTCATTCAGTATCAGAGTTGGTGAATACAAGTATCCTTCACCAGAATTCCCTAAAAAAAATGGTGGACTCTGTGATTCCTCTGTCAGACAAAAGCAACACACTGTCAACCCATGAATATTATTTACTTACTGTGCTACAATGTACTGATTTTCATTGCCCCAATATATGCAGTTCTAACTGACTGTTACATTCATATTTGAAAGTTCTTTAACAGGTTAAACACACAAAATGGTCAGGTGTTTACAACAATTTCCCACAATCCCTGTCCAGTTTCTAAGAAGGAATTGCCAATCTGGTACTCTTCATTATGATTATGAAGTTACTTGGAAATAAAGTGAATCAGTTTCATTTACTTCCACATGGTATTATTCTTGCAGCTTCAACAGAAACAGTTACTGTCATCTCTATAAACTTAATAATCAAATTCCCTCTCTCTCCTGGTTGTTGTCAGTTTTGTTCCCTGGAGCCACTACTGTTCAGTCAAGTAGCTCCTCTATTGGATTAACAAGGCTGAGTGCACCCTGGTAGGTCAACTGCACATGTCAGTCCAGATTGTCACCCAACCAAGTGCCATCCATGCCTGACAGTGCTTAAGTTCAGTGATTTGACTTAATAATCAAATAGTGCAAGAAATAAAGCAAAATGTTATTATTGAGATGACATTTCAGTTGGTAGTAATGAATTTTTCATCCAGAAATACACTTTCGCAAATTTTAAGCAGTTTATATTCTGAAACAGTTTACACTTTCGACTGTGTACAAAAACAGTGTGAAACATACATGGGGTGGAAAAAATATGGAAACACCAAAAACACAACTTCTGGTTGAGTTTACATACGAAGAGTGAAACATGGTGGGGGTTCATTGAAAATTTTGGTAACAATATCATAGTATTCCATGGGCCCCATGGTTACTCAGCAGAAAACAGTTGACATTGAAACCAGCTTCCAGTTATCTCAGGCTGGATAAATATGGATGGGATAACAGGGTCCTATATTATATTCAAGGGAATCTAACACAATTCTTCCTGTAAAACAGTGGCACGTTCAGGTAACAATGATGGAGGACACTAATAATCACATGCTCGTCTCATCTAAGTAGACCACAAAGGCTCAATAATATTGAGATCTTGTGGCCATACCGGTAGAGAAACGAAACTTCACCCTTGGGCTCACAAAACCAATTCTGGATAATGTGAGCTTTGTGAATAGGGATCCTGTTACCCCATTACCTTGGAACGTAGCATCATCTCTGGGGAACAAAGTAGTACAGTGGGAGATATCTCATCAGATAAATTGGTCACATAGTCCCTGGCAGTAATATTACCCTGCCGAGTAATCACGGGGCCCACGGAATGCCACGATACTGATGCCCAAATCTTCAGTGAACCCTCACCATGTGTCACTCTTGGGATGTAAACTTAAACAGAAGTTGGAAACAGTGTGAAACATGACTCATCTAATGAAATAACAATCTTTATTTGCTCCACAGTCCATTTTATGTGTTTTCTATTACAAGCATCTGAATTACTGCTGTGTGGTTTTGGAATTCCAGATTTCTTGCTTATGGGGCTTTCATGCTACTGACAGAATTTGGGAGTGTGATAGTCAGTTCTCCAGTGATTTCTACAACTGCCATCATCTCATTTTTCATCACAGTCCTCTTCAATGACCATCTGACATGATCACTCAACATGTGCTTTGTTCACATTGTGACTTAGTGGATGAAGTTCATCTGCTTTCCCTGCATGTGGTATAAATCTTCAATACAGTGCCTCTTGAAGCACCAAACACATGCTGTCTTGGTTATGGAAGTACCCCCCATACAAGCACCAACTATTTGCCCATGTTTGATTTCAGGTAGCCCCAGCTACATAGAACATTGTTCTGGTTATGACTGGCAGTTACAATATATTGAGGACATTCATGGATAAATACAAGAGCACAACCTGCAGTCTTGGTAGTACCTGCATTTATGTCCAGGAATGCATATCCCATGGTGTTTCCATATTTTTATCCAGTCCCTATACATCAGGACAACAGAAGCTGTATCTGCTGAGGACAGAGACCTCAGGGCCAGCTGTTTAATTTTGCTTCAGAAGATTATTATTTTATGGCAACCAATGCCATTTTCTTCTCTAGCAAACCTTGGCTCATGTTCAGAAAGCACTGTATTACAGATTCAGCTGTGGTAGACAAAAAAGTTGACTGAATCCTAATTAAGGTGGATGAGTAGAGTGAAAGGCAAAGAAAGGAGGATAGACACATCTAAAAAACTGTTTCCTCAGTTTGTCATGCAGTATTAGTAAACTGCAGGAGATGAGAACTGTGATATGTTGGTGTTCATAAACTTCTATAAAGTATGATTAAAACTAATTATTTAAATTACAAATCAGATGTGAATGATTTATACATAAAGTGCTTGGGCAGTTTGTGGACACAGGAAGAGAGAAAACAATTTAGTGCTCTCTGCATATGCACACTATTTTGTTCAATGGGTGATCTTGCACCCCACGAGATGCAGGTTTTTGGTTTTGCAGAGGAAGACTGTATTTTAGGTCAAAAATAAACTTACAAAGCATCTACTATGTAAATAAAGTTACATGATGGAAAGAGTTTGATACTGTGCCTGTACTGATCATGTAGCTCTCTCATTTTCTGAAAGAACCATAAGTGCTTTTATATAAGGCCATTAAGGAATTGCCTTATGTAGTTGTAGAGGGTGATCAAAATATTGATATTTGTTGCCACCAAAATTTTTGATCCCTTGACAAGTGATATAAAATATCTGATAGTCAGCAAAGCTAAATTTGAAAATGAACTGAAGAAGTTTCTGCTCGACAACTCCTACTTTATAGAAGAATGCATAAAAGGTGATCAGTAGGAATTATTAACTTAGGATTGTAGATGCTCAGAATATAGCCATATTTATATGTGAATGTTTAATGTGAACGTAAAATGATTTGTTACACATCATTATGATTAATCATACAAACCATCTACAGAACACAATACATATCTTAGGAAATCCAAGTTAGTTGTTTACTCACACAGTCATGGTCGCAATCTCGCAAAAATCTTGCAAAACGAGCACAATTTTAGAGCTACCAGTTATGTAAAACCTGGGGCCCCTATGAACAAAGTTATAAGAAACACACAGTGTAATAACACTACACAAGAAAATCAGGTTTTTTTAGTTATAATTGGTGGTGCAAACGATGTTTATTGCAATGAACTAAAAAGTGCTGTCCGTGACCTCTGGAAAACCCTAGATACAGTGAAAAATGAAAGTGTAATAGTGACTGGAATACCACACAGGTATGACCTAATAGAAACGTCATGTGTCAACATGAAATTATTAAGGCCAACAGGCAATTCCACAAAATATGCAAAGCATACAAAAAAACAAACTTCCTAGATGTGAAATTCTTGGAAAGGAAACACTTCACCGGGCATGGTATGCATCTAAAAAATCATGGGAAAAAGTTCATATGCTCTCGAATAAATGAGGTGATTGTGATGATGTACACAAAAAACAACATCATGCCTATTATTGTATCAAATCAAAAAGGAGCAGCCATCTCATCACAGATGGTACCAACAACAAAAAAAGCAGCAGAGCAAACACAACCAATAACAGTTACACAAAATGCAGCAGTACAAACAATACTCGGAACAGAAATGACAGCAACAGCATCACCATCAACAGCAGCATCACAGATAGCAGTAACAGCAGAAATCCCAGCAATAGCAGGAGCAGCAGCAGACATGGAAACAACCATCCATGGGGCAGCAAGTACATGGAAAAGGACACCTCCTTTCCATCTGAAGGACGTTTTTATTGCAGATATGACAAAAAGAAGCCACCAAGATAAGTAACATTAAATGTCTGACAGTACTCCACCAAAATATTCAGTGTGTAAAAAACAAAGTGCTACAGCTAGAAATTGGGTTACAAATCTTAGACAGCACTGTTATCTGTATTACAGAGCACTGGTGTAAAGAAAGTGAAATCTTATATATTAATTTACCCTCATATGTCCAAGCATGTTCTTATTGCAGAAACACAACGAAAGGTGGAGGATCATGTATTTATGTTAAGAACGGCATTGAATTTAAAGTCAGAAATGATATTATCAAGCTAAGTGTAGACAAAGACCTTGAAGTGTCAGCAATAGAGATAGCTGCTATAAATATGCCGAGGAAACTAACTATATTATGTGTATATCATTATCCCAGTGTTAATTTAGAGATATTCTTTTCGAAACTTATACAAAGCCTAGAACTAGCGTTGACTCTGAAACATAATATCCTTTTGTGTGGGGACTTTAATATAAATACAACTAAAACAGATGACACCAGTAACACATTTATTAATATCCTACATAGTTTTGGTCTATCATCGCTAGTCAACTGTGCAACAAGAATAAGCACACATTCCTCATCTACCATTGACAATGTAGCTACAGATGTAGGCAGAGAAAAGTGTGATGTACTTGTCAAAAATCTGGTACTGTCTGACCATCTATGTCAGATTATAAAAGTAATAGCTTGTGTAAAAAAAAGAATCAAAACTGCATGTATATAAGTCTACTCTCCATCAGCTTTGAAAGAGTTTTCCTTAAAGTTAGCACATGAAAGTTGGCAAGGAGTATACATAGAAACTAAAGTGAATAGCAAGTTCCCCAATTTTATGTCTGAGTTTAAATTAAAATTTGAAGAAACATTCCCCAAAGCATTAATTCCCATTGGAACACCCACCAACAACAAATGGATTACTAAAGGAATTGGAAAAAGTGCTGAAACTTGTAAATACCTAAACTTCATTAAAAAGGACAATAGTGATCCAGTTTTTTTGCACTTCTACAAAAACTACAAAAGGATCTGCAGGAAGGTACTCAACACTGCAAGAAATCAGCCAATGATAGGTTCATCAATTTAGCCAATAATAAAAGTAAAGCTACATGGGCTGTAGTGAAACAAGAAACAGGAACAGTGAAGCAGAGAGGTACAAACACGCAAATCAGGAACAAGGAAAATGTAGAAAGTAACTTGAAGGAATTAAAAAATTATGTGAATACCTACTTTAGCAGCATTGCAACAAACTTACAGAAAATTTTTCCAAAAGGTGCTAATCAACCAATACAGAAGCATATAGCAAACTCAATGGTATTGCTTCCAACTACTGAGGAGGAAGTATGCAATGTTGTAAGGCAATTAAAGAACAAAAACTTGGCAGGTTTAGATGAAATCCCAATGTGTGTGCTGAAAAAATGCATAAACGGTATCAAAGCTCCACTAACAAAAATCATAAATGAATCCTTCAAAACTGGTTGCTTCCCTGACTATCTAAAGCATGCCAAAATTTTACCAGTTCACAAGAAAGGTGACATAAAAAACGTTGAGAACTACAGACCAATAGCCTTATTGTCATGCTTTTCCAAAGTGATAGAAACAATAATGAAAAAAGGCTTTTGAGCTATCTAAGTAAATTCAACCTCCTCTGCAATGACTAGCATTGTTTCAGGCCTGGTAGAGGTACAGAATCTGCAATAGCAAAATTTACAAAAACAGCTTTAGAAGCACTAGATGAGAACAGCTATGTAACTGGCCTTTACCTAGACCTGTCTAAGTTATTTGATACAGTTGACCACCAGAAGCTGTTGCATAAATTACAGGCACTAGGAGTAAGGGGAGTGATTCTCAAATGGTTTCGTTCATATCTAGAAAACAGAGTACAGTCAGTAGAGATCACACATGTCTCCAGTGGATCAAAGTACATTGAGAAACATATATCTGATCCACAATATATCAATATTGGGGTCTCTCAATGAAGTGTACTAGGCCCTGTATTATTTCTGGTGTATATAAATGATTTCCCGCAACATATCAGCCACGGAGAGAAGATATTGTTAGGGGATGACAGCAACATAGTAATGACCAGTAAGACACCAGCACAAATGTTGGAAAATTCTACTGAAGTGCTGAGGGATGTTCACAAATGGTCTCAGGAAAACAAAGTAACTCTCAACGTAAAGAAAACAAATACAATATGCTTTAGAATGAAAGGGAAACAGAGTCCCTTAAATTTAAAACTAGATAACATGTTCATATATGATGTATCTACAACAAAATTCTTAGGGTTGCACATTGACAGCCAAATGAAGCGGAATGAACACGCTATGAAACTCTTGAAAAAGATATCCACAACATGTTATGCACTTAGAGTCCTTGTATCCGAATGCAGTAGTGAATGTTTGAGAACTGCATACTTTAGTTATGTTCATTCAATAATCAGTTATGGTATTATTTTCTGGGGAAACAGTGCTCAGAATTTACAAGCAGTATTTAAAATGCAAAGGAGAGCAGTAAGAATTATAACAAAAAGCAGTAAGCGGGCCCACTGCAGAGAACTTTTCAAAATGTTAGAAATTCTAACTGTTCCTTGTGAATTTATATTCTAAACCATAGTGTACATCAAGAAAAATATAGAAAATTATAGCACAAATATCAGTTTTCATAACTATAGTACAAGAACAAGTCATTGTCTTCACCTAGACAGGCAGAATAAATATAAGACTCAAAATGGCTTCTTGTATGAAGGTGTAAAACTGTATACTAAACTGCCGCAGAAAATAAAAGAAGCAGATAACATGTACTGCTTTAGGAAAAATCTAAATTGTTTTTGCAGGAACACTGCTTTTACACTATAAGTGAATTCCTTAGTACAAAAGGATTGTAAATAGCTTTTGTTTCACAATATTTTGATAAGGAGCAAAAATGATTGTCAATAACTTAATGTCACAATGTTTAACTACATGTTACAACTAACTTTATAAATATATGAATGTATGCAACTGACAACATCCATACATTTTAAGACGTCCACGTATGGCTAAATAAATAAAACTAACTTTAAAAGATAGTTGTCATACAAGAATTTTCTGTGACATGGTAAGTACCTGCAATCTCATGTTAAATATAGCTACATAGTCCAACAATGTGTTGTAGGACATCACAGACTCTTACCATGTAATTGCAGTACTAATACTTGTCAAGGTGGGCAAATGGTGCAAGTAACAAATACTGTAATCTCAAATGATTATGCAAAAGTAGTTGAAACATCATATGTCAACGTCTGTTGTAAGAAAAGAAAAAAAATCTCCAGAATTTATGGAATTGAAGAGGGTAAATTCATAAAGACTGAAAATATTACTGCAGCAAAAGACTGAAGGGAAACACAGACATCTAGTTACATGGAGAAAAAAAGAGGATATTTTTCCTCAAAACTGTGTTACTACATAAATATTGCATGCATCACTGTATGCAGAAATCGAATATGGAGAATACTATGAGAGCAATCACAACAGGTGTTGTGATATGAAGTGAAGAACTAAACACGACACACGAAAATTGAAATGCAATCTTAACTCCAGCAAGCATAGACATTTATAAGGACAAGAAGGAAATCTATGGTTGGTTAATAAGAGAAACAAAATCTACGTTTTACCAAAATGAAATCTGAGGATCCAGTAACACATCTGAGACTATATCATCCCACATAAAAGCATATAAGACAGTTTCTGGTAGGAAATGGAACAGTAAGCAAATTCTCAAGGAAGACTGGAAGGGATGTGGAGTTCTAAATAAGGCCAATATTATGTTCAATCAACATCATGTTGAGATAGTGGAAAATGCATAACAGTACCAGTAGCTCCCGGAATCATAATGTATCTACTGTCACAGACTGTATTTTTCTACTGCCAACAAAGGAACCTGAGGTAGCAAAAATAGTAAACAATCAACAGAGGGTCTTAATGAAATATCTATTAGTGTAGTAAAATGTTGTGCTTATTGGTTGGCAAGATGTAACTGACTTCATACATTCAGCTGATGAAAGAAGGGATACTGTACTTCCTAAATACCTGTAAAAGAATAAGGTAGTGCTCATTTATAAAAGTGGTGACAAGAAACATCCTGAAAATTACAGGCCAAGTTACATTATATCTCTCCTCTCTGCAACTGTAGGAAAAGCTTTGAAATGTAGGATATTACATGTTATAGAGAAGAATGTCATACAGGTACTCAATGAAGCACAGAATGGCTTGAGAAATGTAGACCTACCACCACAGAAATCTTTGTAGCTTATGTATCTGTAATTGATGCATTAGATGTGCGAAAAAAATTCTGAAGTTTTTCTTGTGTATCTAAATACATTTTGCTATGTATGTCATAGCACATATTACACAGGCTGAACAGTTGTGACATCAGAAAGAGGAGTACATCATGTAGCATCACGTGGAGTGGAGAGTATCTTCAAGCCACTGTCCAGTCACATCAAAGTAAGCACCTCCAACCACATAAAAGAGTGAAGACGGTAGCTCGGAGTCACTTAACTAGGGATTTTTCATCTATCAAGTTATAAGATAACTTTCGAACCAGTAACAATTGGAGTAAATTTTCAACGTCTGAATAAGTGGCTGTGTTACTTTTTTAAGTTGACAAATTATTCATGGAAATAAAAATGTATAATTTCTCTCGTTCCAGGTTGAAGATGTCCTCAGAATACCAGGTGGAAGAAGGCAAAATGCTGTTGAGGAAGTCCATCAGCTAACGGTATTTCTCCAGATTCCAGATCTCTGTGAAGAGCTTGGTGTCGACGTTCGATTGCTACGTTCGGTTGGAAGACAACAGCATCGCGAGAACACATCACACCAGACATCTGAGGAATACTTCAACATCAGTTTTTACATCCCTACGTTGACCGCTCAAGTTCAGGAAGTGTTTAAAAAGTGATTTCGAGAGATGGAAGAAGAAATGAGAAAACGTTGATCAAAGTGGTAAGGCGAAGAATGCAGTCGAAACATTAGAATGTGCTCGGAGACTTTCTTCCTAAATATCCGAACACTGATGCAAATATTAGGTGTTCTTCTATCAACTTGCAGTTGTGAACGAAGTTTCGGCTGCCGGCGTCGACTGAAAAGTTACTTGCGCTCGACAATGAAAGAAGAGACGCTGAATGGATTGGCACACCAGTCCGCTAACCGACGTTTTAGTATGAACCCCGACGTTATAATTGACATTTTAGATCGATTCCCTCGACGATTTGACGGTACTGAGTAACCTTGTTAGTTTCTTTGATTTTCTCGAAGTATTTCATTTTCTACTGCATACCGTGTGGGATTGATATTTCAGTAACACTGCTATAAATTAAGTAAAAATGTATCTAGTAGTTTGGGTGAAATTTGGGCTATTAACACGCTTATGAATCGTTTAAGGCGAGTTAAGACATTAAATCCATTCTTGTCCGCCTGTCTAATCTATAGAAACGTTTGATCGAATCTGTATTTATATTATAATGTAAAAAGTCACAACAGGTAAAATTAGCTTTCCGTTCTCCCCCTCACCCCCCCCCCCCTCTCCCTCCAAAAAAAACCTCATGTGTGCTTGCCTGAATGGGCACAAACATGACCCTACATTCCGTAGTCCCTTATTCTGTTTGCCATGCAACAGTACGGAACCGTTTCGAATACCTTCCGGAAGTCAACGAATACGGTATCGACTTGGATAGGCCTTTGGGTCTCACGGACAAAGACAGCGAGATGAGTTTCACAAGATGTTTGTGGAATGCATGTTGATTCTTACGGATATTCTCATTAATACGTAACGCACTGGCTTACGAGTCAGTGAGGTTATTCAGACGCGGATTGATCCACGCGCCAGAGTAAGAATTATTATTGGTCTGATATTCCAACGCCGGCAGCGGTGGCCGAGCGGTTCTAGGCGCTACAGTCTGGAACCGCGCGTCCGCTACGGTCGCAGGTTCGAATCCTGCCTCGGGCATGGGTGTGTGTGATGTCCTTGGGTTAGTTAGGTTTAAGTAGTTCTAAGTTCTAGGGGACTGATGACCTCAGAAGTGAAGTCCCATAGTGCTCAGAGCCATTTGAACCATTTGATATTCCAGCCAGTCTACACGGCAGTTTCCACACGAGTTTAGGTAAATTCTGGGCTGGTTCCCCATATCTGCCCCAAAAACATAATACTAAAGTTGTTAAAACGGTCCATACAGCAACAACAACACCGTCCGAACAGACGTTGAAGGCCCAACGGTACCAAAACTTTGGTAATCTGACGGGAAGTGGTGTTACTACTGTGGCAATGCCGTTGGCCTCAGCAAAACATGCATAACAAAATTTACATACTTGACTGACAGATGGCGTCCACGTAACTTCTAAATGCTTTTGTAGTGTTGTCCCTAGGTAAGGAAGAGCCGTCACGATTTTTTCCATGTCTAAAATCTGCCTATGAGAATATCCAGTTTACAATGGAAATGGAGAAAAGTGGCTGTCTTCGATTTCGAGACGTTTTAGTCAGTTGGAAAGAGCATGGGTCGTTAGGGCGCTCTGCTTATTCAAGTCCACACACTCCGACTCATGATTTGCATGCCTCAGTTGTCGCCATCTTCCGCAAACTATGGGCGTCCTTCGTACGCTAGTGCCTTGGACACATGTTATGTCTGACAAACAGCCTTGTAAAGCAGCCAAAACACCTGTAGTCTGTGTTTAATGACAATAGATATTCTTCACATCAGATTAGGACAGTGTTAATGAGAAGTCAGTGTCACTACCCGCAAGATGACATAGAGAAGGAGCTGTTCCAGTCCAAGGTGTTCCTCCCACATGTGGATAATGTTTCATTTAAATCACGCAGAAACCTAACTAACGTTATGTTAAAGCAATCTTTAGGCTATCTACAAATAACTATGCTCCTTTGGGCTCTGTAGACCACATATGGCTCAAATTCAAAGATACAGCATCGAGAGCAATAGATAGATTCAAACCGCGTAAGTTAACAAGAGACGGGACTGATCCACCATGATACACAAAACACGTCAGAATACTGTTGCAGAAGCAACGAAAAGAGCATGCGAAATTCAGAAGAACGCAAAATCCCGAAGACTGGCTAAGTTTCACGGAAGCTCGAAATTTAGTGCGGACGCTTTTAATAGTTTCCGCAACGAAACATTATCTCAAAATAAGGTAGAAAACCAAAAGAGATTCTGGTCATATGTAAAGTACACCAATGGCAAAAAACAGTCAATACTGTCACTGCGCGATAGCGATGGAAATGTTGCCGATGATGGTGCCACTAAAGCGGAGTTACTAAATACAGTTTTCCGTGATTCCTTCACGAAAGAAGACGACGTAAATATTCCAGAATTCAAAACCAGAACAGCTGTTAGCATGAGTGACATAAAAGTAGATATCTTAGGTGTTGCGAAACAACTCAAATCACTTAGAAAGGCAAGTCTTCCGGTCCAGATGGTATACCAATCAGGTTCCTTTCAGAGTATGCAGACACAATAGCA
Source organism: Schistocerca serialis cubense (assembly GCF_023864345.2). Lineage (NCBI taxonomy): Eukaryota > Metazoa > Arthropoda > Insecta > Orthoptera > Acrididae > Schistocerca > Schistocerca serialis. The sequence goes on along the minus strand of NC_064640.1, from coordinate 900,520,144 downwards.
CCTTTCTTAGCAATCATATGCAACCGCTCACTTGTCGAAAGGTCTGTTCCTAAAGACTGGAAAGTAGCACAGGTCACAGCAATATTCAAGAAAGGGAATAGGAGTAACCCATTGAATTACAGACCAATATCACTGACCTCAATTTGCAGTACAATTTTGGAGCATATACTGTACTCGAACATTATGAATCACCTTGGCGAAAATGACTTATTGATACATAGCCAACACGGATTCAGAAAATATCGTTCTTGTGCAACACAGCTAGCTCTTCATTCCCATGAAGTAATGAGTGTTGTTGACAAAGTATCTCAGATCGATTCCATATTCCTAGATTTCCAGAAGGTTTTTGATACCGTTCCTCACAAGCCACTATGAATCAAACTGCGCGCATGTGGAGTATCGTCTCAGTTGTGTGACTGGATTCGTGTTTTCCTCTCAGAGAGGTCACGGTTCGTAGTGATAGACGGTAAATCATCGAGTAGAACAGAAGTGATATCTGGCGTTCCGCAAGGTAGTGTGATAGGCTCTTTGCTGTTCCTGATTTACATAAATGGTTCAAATGGGTCTGAGCACTATGAGACTTAACATCTGTGGTCATCAGTCCCCTAGAACTTAGAACTACTTAAACCTAACTAACCTAAGGACATCACACACATGCATGCCCGAGTCAGGATTCGAACCTGCGACCGTAGCGGTCACGCGGTTCCAAACTGAAGCGCCTAGAACCGGCGGAAACCGTTTTTATACCTCTGACAGTGGGCTGGCGGGAGTGGCCGAGCGGTTCTAGGCGCTACAATCTGGAACCGCGCGACCGCTGCGGTCGCAGATTCGAATCCTTCCTCGGGCATGGATGTGTGTGATGTCCTTAGGTTAGTTAGGTTTAAGTAGTTCTAAGTTCTAGGGGACTGATGACCTCAGGTGTTGAATCCCATAGTGCTCAGAGCCATTTTGAAGCGCCTAGGACCTCACGGCCACAACGGCCGGCTTTACATAAATGATCTAGGTGATAATCTGAGTAGCCCCCTTAGTTTGTTTGCAGATGACGCTGTAGTTTACCGTCTAGTAAAATGATCAGACGATCAAATCCAATTATAAAATGATCTAGAGAGAATTTCTGTATGATGCGAAAAGTGGCAATTGGCACTAAACAAAGAAAAAGTGCGAGGTCTCCAGATGGGTACTAAAAGAAATCCGATAATTTTAGGGTATACGATAAATCGCACAAATCTAAGGGCTGTCAATTCGACTAAATACCTAGGAATTACAATTACGAGCAACTTAAATTGGAAAGACCACATAGATAATATTGTGGGGAAGGCGAAACAAAGACTGTGGTTTGTTGGTAGAACACTTAGAAGATGCGACAAACCCACTAAAGAGACAGCCTACATTACACTTGTCTGTCCTCTGCTGGAATACTGCTGCGCAGTATGAGATCCTTACCAAAAAGGATTGACGAAGGACATCGAAAAAGTGCAGAGAAAGGCAGCTCGTTTCGTGTTATCGCGCAATAGGGGTGAGAGTCTCACTGATATGATACGCGAGTTGGGGTGGCAGTCAGTGAAACAAAGGCAGTTTTCTTTGTGGCGAGATCTACTTAGGGAATTTCAATTTCCAACTTTCTCTTCCGAATGCGAAAATACTTTGTTGACACCCACCTACGTAGGGAGAAATGATCATCTAATAAAATAAATAAGAGCTCGAACGGAAAGATTTAGGTGTTCCTTTTTCCCCACGCGCCATTCGAGAGTGGAATGGTAGAGAAGTAGTGTGAAAATGTTTCGATGAACCCTCTGCCAGGCACTTAAGTGTGAATTGCAGAGTAACCATGTAGTTGTAGATGTAGCGGATGAACTAGGTTTGCAGAATGTTGTAGTCCACAGAATGCCTTGTCAATGTCGTAAAGCCTACACTGGTCAGGGCATGCGCACAATTCGTCGTGCACGATTCATCACCACCGGTCGCCCGTGGCAGTCCAATAAGTTTGCCATAGCTGAGGAGTCTATCTCCACAGGACATTCTGTCGATTATTCTGCCATGAACATCTTTGCCACCACGAAGTCTTGTGGGACTCAGTTGTTACTGAATCTGTGCAAATACATACGTTATTAATTGCTATAAATCCTTACAATTAGATAAGGCTTGGGGAGTAATGATTGCTCTAATATCTTCAGAAAAACAAAATTTTACTCTTAATGACACATCCAACCAAAGTTAGTTTTATTGTTTTGACCACTGAGTCTTAACTTCGGGAGATCATAATCTGACACAGGGCAGGAATGCAGCATCACCGTTGCACATGCGTCTCCGCGCCTCAGATGGAGCAATATTCGAGAAAGGGCGCTAATCTGGAAGGACGGTGGTCACAAAACTCAAACGTATGCGCATGCACCACCGTGCCAACCTTCGGTACAAAGTCAACGAAGTGCACCAGCAATTTCCAATGTAAAACTCATCTGAAGGTAGTTGAATGGTAGTAAGCCGAAATACCGGGGCAAGGTGGCGATATGGCGACGTCATATGCCACAAACCTCATGGAAGTGAAACAATGTACTGGCGACAGCGGTTATAACGACGTCAACCAACGATTTGCGGTCGTTATAGCCGATAGTCGCACAAATATAATTTTTTCTTTGTTTTTTGATATAGCTAACTTTAATAAGTAGCAGAAATCCCGTACATCTACAATATTTACAATACAGTATTTGTGACGAGAGGGGCTGAAAAGAAATTTTTCTCATGTTTTTCCAGTACATACAGCAATAAAATGCCAGTAAAATGTAAAAACCTTTAATAACTGACGAAAGAAGGAGCAACATTGTAAATTGTTTAGTAATGTCGAACATGGTCTTGGATAATGACTGAGACAAAACGTTCGACTGCTATGGTCGCAGGTTCGAATCCTGCCTCGGGCATGGCTGTGTGTGATGTCCTTAGGTTAGTTAGGTTTAAGTAGTTCTAAGTTCTAGGGGACTTATGACCTAAGATGTTGAGTCCCATAGTGCTCAGAGCCATTTGAACCATTTTTTTGACAAAATGTTCAAAAAAATGTTCAATTGTGTGTAGAATATTATGGGACTTAACTGCTAAGGTCATCAGTCCGTAAGCTTACACACTACTTAACCTAAATTATCCTAAGGACAAACACACACACTCATGCCCGAGGGAGGACTCGAACCTCCGCCGGGATCAGCCGCACAGTCCATGACTGCAGCGCCCCAGACCGCTCGGCTAATCCCGTGCGGCGACAAAATGTTGAACATATTTAAAACAGGCTGGGAGTGTTGTGGAGTATAATAGTCGTGAATGACACAGCTTCGTTACAGTTACCGTGTTATAAAATTTAATCAGCAGTACAAAAATGAAAATCAGTATTCTAGAGACAAATTGCTCGAAGCCCTATGTTTTCTCCTATGTTTCTCTTTAAAATGTTTACAGACGTGATGTACTGTACCCAAAACATTGAAAATATCTAATACACACATCCACGAAACATCAATAACGAATACGCTACTACTGCACTTCGATGCGTTGAAAAATGTAACACATACTGCAATTTAATTTTCTACTCATCTGTGATCAAAGCAAAGACAATGTTGTTAAGTTTTTAAACCAGTTGCTTTAACTTTAAAGTGCCGTACAGTAATGCATACTACAGTATACTGTCTTATTTAAGGATACAGGGTACTTTTCCGGCTCAATATTATATAAAAATCTACACCTATTTCTTTCAGGCACTGTTTATAATGTACATGTCTTACAGATTTTTTTGTTGATATCAGGTAATGCAGCACACTTTCTAAACAAATTTGAGGTATTTTGAACATTTTTGAACCTGCTTAGGGTTATTAAAAATTACAAAGAAATTGATGCATTTTTTTCCAAAATGCTTCCTCAAACTGAGGTACCATTTAATCCAGTGTTATTTGAAGGATACCAAATTTTTACCAGATATGCATGACATGATGGCTGAGGTACTAGACCTATGTAATTCCACCTATTATGTATATTACAACGATGAAAAAATATCACAACTTACATTTTAATTTTTATAATTTTTTCCTAATAAAAATGTTATTTTTTGTGTAATTTAGTTTAATCTGCAATAAAGATTAGGTCTACTGCATAAGTATGGACTACTGCAAGTTACAGAAAAAAATTAGAGCAATGCTTTATAAACTTCTAGGACAAATTTGTACCTGAATTCTGAAAAATACAACTTGTGGAAAATTGCGAATGAAGATATGAGTCCAACTGAACTGTGCCTCAGGACATTCCTGAACCATAGTCTTCATCCTGCAGCAATTTTTCATCTTCAAGCATCCTCTTGGCATTGCTTTTAGCACTTCTTGCTTCTTTGGAACTTGAAGAGCGAATCTTTCAACTTCATCCACCCATTGTTTGTCACATGCAAGCAATTGATCTTCCATATTAGAGCCACATTTTATGCCTAAATTTCTCAGGACTTCCAACCTTCCTATCACTCCATCATTGAAACACATCACTGCATCTAGTACACCAACTTTTAATGTATTTAGTCCTACAAAAATATTCTTGGGTAATCTTTCCCATATGCAATGGTTGAAACTTTCATTTGTATTCTGAGTGCCCCCATGAAGACATTTACTAAGCAGAACAGGGTCACTCAGGTCTCTAAAAATTGGTTTTATTTCATTCATAACAGGCTCAGGAAGAGAATGTTTATGGTGGTATATTTGACCACTTTCTTTTGCTTTTTGGTGACCACGCCAAGAATGTGCTCCTTTAGGGCAAAGTCCGCGAAGAGGGTGGTCATCTGTGGACAACTTATGAAAGTAGGTGGCCCATACAGCTTTTCTCATTGCTGTAACATCTTTCAGAGGTGTGGTTCGTCTAATGGCCAGTCCATAATAACTCTGAAGGTGGTCTGTTTCAGTTTCTGTCAATCTGCCTCGGCCAGACAGAGATTTTCCATCAGATAGCAACTTTCCCTTCGAAGCTTCCTCAACGTAACGCGTATCCTGTTTTGCACATGTCCACAACGCTCCAGTTTTGTTACCAAGGTATCACCATAAACATTGAACTCATTAATTTTATTGAAAGCTTTAGAGTCCCCGTCGTCTAAGTACTTCGTATATCTAACGTTATAAACGGGCACCGACCTCTGAAATATTTTTAGAGCCCCATCTCACTCTATGCCACCACTGTAACCATCATAATTCTGACCGAGCGAGGTGGCGCAGTGGTTAGACACTGGACTCGCATTCGGGAGGACGACGGTTCAATCCCGCGTCCGGCCATCCTGATTTAGGTTTTCCGTGATTTTCCTAAATCTCTCCAGGCAAATGCCGGGATGGTTCCTCTGAAAGGGCACGGCCGACTTCCTTCCCCATCCTTCCCTAATCCGATGAGACCGATAACCTCGCTGTCTGCTCTCCTTCCCCAAAACAACCCAACCCCATCATAATTTTTAGAACACTGATGTTCAATATGTCCTTCAGTGTTACCATGGCAGGTGTGGCAGTACTTAGATAAGCACTTAAGATCAACAACTTTTCCATTCTCCGGAGATGTAGTACTTACAACATCATTCAAGGAACGATGTACTCGACATTGCCACGTCCCATCAAGTGCAACAGCAATGTCCCTGGTTCCACTAATATTTACAGTTTCTTCTACCGCACGTTTCATAAATTCTTTATACACAACCGTCAAGGCATCTAAAAGTATTTGTATGTACTTGCTGAACCTAAAAGGAGGAGGAGGAAGGTCCATCAAACCACAAAACGTTTGAGCAACCTTTTTTTTCCTTTTCCTGTTGCACGCATTACATACACTAACTTCAAATATGAATTATGCACAATGTTAGAATTCATTTTCGAGGTAGGTTGATTGCAGGATCTACACAGAACAACTAATTTTGAAGCTAAACCCTTTCTGCTCCTTCGTTGTTCAATTATTTCCAGACAGCCTACACCGTCACATTGTTTACATTTCGCCACTTCCTTTATCAAGGAAGATAAGATGCTCACATCAACAACAACAAATCCATTACAAACAGTGTCACTGTTAACACTAAAATTTGAACCACCAGGAGGCGTGCCATGTGGGAGTTTCTTCGCTGAAGAACTGATACATAGGTTGCTTTCAACAGTGTGGCTTGCTTTGTTTTTGAACTGGTTACAACGGAATTTCCTTTTATATTATTTCTTGATGTGTGGCATCCTTCGTATTTATTGCTCACTAAAGGATATGTACATCCACAAATATATGTAGCACTTGGGCAACAAACATTCAGTAACACGTGAACAAACTGCTTCAGTGAAACGAAAGTAAATACTAGCAAAGATAATCCTTTACGGACACTAGAGAGGCCGGCCGGAGTGGCCGTGCGGTTCTGGGCGCAACAGTCTGGAACCGAGCGACCGCTACGGTCGCAGGTTCGATTCCTGCCTCGGGCATGGGTGTGTGTGATGTCCTTAGGTTAGTTAGGTTTAATTAGTTCTAACTTCTAGGCGACTGATGACCTCAGAAGTTAAGTCGCATAGTGCTCAGAGCCATTTTTGACACTAGAGACCTGCACTGTTACTAAGATATACAATGTATCATACGTATAATCGCTGGAAATAGAAAGTTCACAGTTATTTTCGAAATAGTACTGGTATCTGTAACAGAAATAAAGGGTGCGTGACGGCATACATGACCGTAACTTTAAAATTTGGTACATATAGGTCATTTTTCATTTGAAACCCTATAATGTATCCTTAAGGTAATCAGTTATATTTGTTTGCTTTTTGTAGCTAAAACGTGTGTACGTTTTATTTGCATTTGACAATGTATTCGTTTTGATACCCGATTTGAAACCAACAATCTGCAGAAAACAAGAGTTAGAAAATAAGCGTTACTTTGTTGGAATCTCCAACACGTAACAAACAAAAATGAACATTGGATCTTATAGCCGATACATTTGTCCGAAACTGGAATAAAAATACGTCGTTTTATACGATAAATCGCAATAAATGATCTCATACTAAGCGATTTGTTTTATATATAGCGTTTTCATAGGATTTAGACGCGATCGATAACTTTTGCTGTTATATCCAGTACGTCGTTAAAAGCGCTGTCTCTATAAATGGTATCTAATGTACACTACTGGCCATTAAAGTTGCTGCACCACGAAGATGACGTGCTACAGACGCGAAATTTAACCGGCAGGAAGAAGATGCTGTGATATGTAAATGATTAGCTTTTCAGAGCATTCACACAAGGTTGGCTCCGGTGGCGACACCTACAAAGTGCTGACATGAGGATAGTTTCCAACCGATTTCTCATACAAAAACAGAAGTTGACCGGCGTTGCCTGGTGAAACGTTGTTGTGATGCCTCGTGTAAGGAGGAGAAATGCGTACCATCACGTTTCCGACTCTGATAAAGGTCGGATTGTAGCCTATCGCGATTGCGGTTTATCGTATCGCGACATTGCTGCTCGCGTTGGTCGAGATCCAATGACTGTTAGCAGAATCGGTGGGTTCAGGAGGGTAATACGGAACGCCGTGCTGGATCCCAACGGCCTCGTATCACTAGCAGTCGAGATGACAGGCATCTTATCCGCATGGCTGTAATGGATCGTGCAGCCACGTTTCCCTGAGTGAACAGATGGGGCCGTTTGCAAGACAACAACCATTTGCACGAACAGTTCGACGACGTTTGCAGCAGCATGGACTATCAGCACGGAGACCATGGCTGCGGTTACCCTTGACGCTGCATGCAGACAGGAGCGCCTGCGATGGTGTACTCAACGACGAACCTGGGTGCACGAATGGCAAAACGTCATTTTTTCGGATGAATCCAGGTTCTGTTTACAGCATCATGATGGTCACATCGCGGTGAATGCACATTGGAAGCGTGTATTCGTCATCACCATACTGGCGTATCACCCGGCGTGATGGTATGGGGTGCCGTTGGTTACACGTCTCGGTCACCTCTTGTTCGCATTGACGTCTCTTTGAACAGTGGACGTTACATTTCAGATGTGTTACGACCCGTGGCTCTACCCTTCATTCGATCCCTGCGAAACTTTACATTTCAGCAGGATAATGCACGACCGCATGTTGCAGGTCCTGTATGGGCCTTTCTGGATACAGAAAAAGTTCGACTGCTGCCCTGGCCAGCACATGCTCCAGATCTCTCACGAATTGAAAACGTCTGGTGAATGGTGGCCGAGCAACTGGCTCGTCACAATACGCCAGTCAGTACTCTTGATGAACTGTGGTATCGTGTTGAAGCTGCATGGGCAGCTCTGTTTGACTCAATGCCCAGGCTTATCAAGGCCGTTATTATGACCAGAGGTGGTTGTTCTGGGTACTGATTTCTCAGGATCTATGCATCCAAATTGCGTGAAAATGTAATCACATGTCGGTTCTAGTATAATATCTTTGTCCAATGAATACTCGTTTATCATCTGCATTTCTTCTTGGTGTAGCAATTTTAATGGCCTGCTAGAGTTGGACAAACCCTGAAGTAAAGGAACAAAATGTAAGAAATTGGGATGACTTCGTCGTAAAATATAAATAAGGCAGGGTACTAGCCTATAGAAGGACGAACTGAGACAGATTTTCGCACTAACCCACGCCCGTTATTAACGATCTCTAATCTGCTTGTGTCTCAGATGGTTTCGACGTTTACGGGAATGTTCGCAGGTTCTCCATACCCGTCTGAGAAATGCAACCCACGAACATTTAGTTACGTGAACACAAAGTACATATATAGCAGTATTCTACACAGGGTGTACTTTTGGGTCAAACTGAAACAAGTGACAGTGAGTCCACACCCGATTATATTGAGACAGTGAACCAACGGTCGGAAACGTACATTTAATGTGTTACGAACATGCCTAGCGTATAAAACATAACGACGTATTTCATATTAAATGTTCTAAGTGTCGGCCGCCAGTCTCAATGCACGCATAGCAACGGCGCGTGAAGTTCCGCCGCATTCTTGACGATATATTCGTTTTGACAACTGACTTGAAACCAACAATCTGCAGAAAACAAAGAGTTTGAAAATAAACATTACATTGTTTGAATCCCCAAACACGTAACAAACGTAACTAGTTGGAGTCACGAACGATAGCGGTCGAGTTTAGGCTTGTTCTGCGCACCTACGTCAGATATATTCCGACAGCCAATGAGTGTTTAGTAGTGTTCTGAGCGCTCTGATCTGAATGCCTTAGCCGAGTGGAGTGGCCGCGCGGTTCGAGGCGACATGTCACGGATTGCGCTGCCTCTCCCGCTGGAGGTTCGAGTCCTCCCTCGGGCAGGGGTGTGTGTGCGTGTTGTTCTTAGCTTAAGTTACATTAAGTTAGTTTAAGTAGTGTGTAAGTCTAGGGACCGATGACCTCAGCAGTTTGGTCTCTTAGGAATCCACACACATTTGAACATTTGAATGCCGTAGCTAATACGAGCTTAAACAAGATCGTAGCGAATTGTTTAATGAATTTATATTTCATTTATTGCGAGTTGTCATTGCCGATGGTGGTGGTAAGTGATAAAGTCTGCATAAGTAAGCGAGAGACATAATTTGCTGGTTATACGCTTCCTTCAAGTGAAAAGCACACGCATGCGCGTACTGCAACTGTCGCCTGGAGTGTTCAACAACGCCATTCCCGTGCGTGCCTCGACATGCACGGACCACCGACCGTGGGTCGGACTATAGTGTCTGTTGTACCAAGAGACAGGCAGCTTGGGCACTAGAAAGCAGGTCTTCATCCGTTTCTGTGCGGGCTTCATACACCAACGTCTTGACATAGCCCCAGAGGAAAAAGCCCAGAAGCGTGAGATCAGTGATCACACTGGCCATGAGACAGGAGCGCCCCTTCCAATCCAAGGACGAGGGTACGTGTTGTTCAGGTGCTCTCGGACATTAGCAGCGAAATGAGTTGGTGCACTGTTGTTTCAAACCACATTCTCAGACAACGCAGCATGCAGTCTCCAAGAACTACACGTGCAGTTGCAATACATGCACCGAGACTGGCTTTTGAACAACTACTATGAGCTGCATTGTCGTTGTGCAGTGTATGCTGTGTATGTCCATAACACAATAAATATGCATTTCCGACCATTGGTTCCCTATCTCAGTGTAATCGGTTGTGGTCCCCCTGTCACCTATGTCAATCAATCCAAAAGGTTTAAGACACACTGTATACGCCACACCAGTATAGAAGAGTTCCAGTCTGCTACATCTCATCCCAAGGGGACATATCTAGCACCAGGCTGCAGGCTGCTGTAGAACTCTCGATTCTTTTGAGCCATATTCCACTGAACTGGGAGCCATACAAAGGGTTTTCCAGTCGAGTATTTAGAAGTAGGTTACCATTCCACGACCAAAGAGGTCCAGACAATTTTTTCTTTTTTTTTGGCCGGGGGGTGGGGGGTTGGGGGATGGTTCAGTTCTGTTCAACTACAAGATATTGATTCAGATTATTATTGCAAAATATCAGCAGCTGAACTGTCATAAACTGCTTCAACGTTTAGAATTGTAACTCAGGTTGCATCTACTAAAAATTTTCGTACTATGGTGGTACTTAGAAGTGGAATGTTGGGTTGAGAGATGTGCAACAACATTCAGGAAGCATTTTTATTAATCACGTAAAATTTTTAACCTGCAGATCGAAGTAAAGAGACGCCTGTTCCCAAGTCTCTACTCCCCCTTCCCCCAAGTTAATCATACAATACAATACACAGCTTGTATCACAATTAAAACGACCTAAAAATCTCAGAACTTTGGCACCATTTACATTTGCCTCTTTAAAACAATTAAATAACGTGCGTTATTATTTCAAATGCAGTTAGATTAAAAAATCCGCCTCAGACAATAATCACCAGACGTTTTAAGAAACACAGTATGGCCAAAATACGGCCACACAAAATACTCGATACTAGTGTTGTGCTCTACCAAAATTACGGTTCGGTCGTTTTGGTACAGTACATACAAAACTTAGTAAATGGTAGGATTACCAGTAGTAATGGTAGGGACAGAAACGTAAGTGAATATATGAGAGAGAAACCGGGAGCCGAAGACTTCTCTTTGTTTTTTGATTGTTTGTTTGTTTGTTTTACACGTAACTAGACCATACATCATTCAGTGTTAGTTCACTTTGCATTCTGTATCCTTACAAAATATAAATTGCATATTTCAAGTAATAAAAATTGGTTGATTGAGGAAATTCTGCGCTTTTGTGTAACCAAAGCATGTACTTCTGATGCAAGAATAGTATACATGCACAAACATAAAAAATGTATATTATTATTTTCTGTACACCATAGAAAGTTCTTCAACATGATCAAAGGCAAGAGTTTCCTCTTACTGCTGATAAGTGCGAAAGTTTTTATGAATAACAGAAACGTGTTTTATATAACCTCGACGAAGAATTGAAGATATGTTTGATACGTTTTTGTTGTGCTTTTTTTATATTTTACCGTTTTTTAAAAGAAATTACGTTTTCTGGTGCGATATGATACGTCTGTATTGTTTTTTATTTGTATTACATCCCTCTGTTTCACGTTACAGATCAACAGTTTTCGAATAAACGTGAATTAAATATTGACCACTTTTGTTTTGCTATAAACACTGTTTATTTATAAGTACAAGTCAGGTGGATAACTGTGTACAACAAAACTGTTCTATGGGTTAGGGGGCTCTTTATAGAAATCCTCTTTCAGTTTCTAGACAGCTCGCCACAAGCTCGGTTTCTAGAGGAATCCGGTAAGACACTGATAGCATAAGTAAAAAACGCGATCGAAAGTAGCTAACGTCCGATGGGTATGCAACACACATACCATACAGGAAAGGTGTTAACGATTTTAACTGACCAAAGGTATTATGGAAACTACCGTACAGTACGCTTACTTGTGATAGTTTACGGTAGTCTATGGTAGTTTTACAACTCTATACAGTGCCCAAAACACTGGGAATAAAGATGGATATCAGTTAACACAGATGAGAGTAGAAAACAAACGCAACTACTGTCATTCAAACGGCAACCTAAGTCAGCATGGAACTGTCACCATGTCAGTAGTGAGTAGAAAACATTTGTACGAAAGAAGAACACAATCACCTTTAAAGCCGTCCTGTAAACTAGTGACCCTAATACCCAATAAGTCCCTAGCGAGCCAAAAATACAATACACTTGAGGTCCATTTCATACGAGCCAAAGTGAGCTGACCTCGACGCAAAATACACGCCAGCGGCAAATCTCGATGGTAAGTTCATCTCGTCGCAAGGTAAGGCATGTGGCACAGTCCACTCAAGGGCCGCCGCGCCTTTGCGATGACAGACGATGTTTTCTTGCTGATACACTGAAGCGCCAAAGAAACTGGTATAGGCATGCGTATTCAAATACAGAGATATGTAAACAGGCAAAATACGGCGCTGCGGTCGGCAACGCCTATATAAGACAAGTGTCTGGTGCAGTTGCTAGATCGGTTCTGCTGCTACTATGGTAGGTTATCAATATTTAAGTGAATTTGAACGTGGTGTTACAGTCGGCACACGAGCGATGGAACATAATATCTCCGAGGTAGCGATGAAGTGGGTATTTTCCCGTGCGACCATTTCACGAGTGTACCGTGAAAATCAGGAATCCGGTAAAACATCAAATCTCCGATATCGCTGGGGCCGGAAAAAGATCCTGAGAACGGGACCAACGACGACTGAAGAAAATAGTTCAACGTGAGAGAAGTGCAACCCTTCCACAAATTGCTGCAGATTTCAATGCTGGGCCATCAACAAGCGTCAGCGTGCGAACCATTCAACGAAACGTCATCGATTTGGGCTTTCGGAGCCGAAGGCCCACTCGTGTACCCTTGATGACTGCGATACAAAGCTTTACGCCTGGCTTGGGCCTGTCAACACCAGCAATGTACTGTTGATGACTGGAAACATTTTGCCTGCTCGGGCGATTCTCGTTTCAAATTTCATCGAGCGGATGGACGTGTACGGGTATGGAGACAACCTCATCAATCCATGGACCCCGCACGTCACCAGGGGACTGTTCAAGCTGGTGGAGGCTTTGTAATGGTGTGAGGCACGTGCAGTTAGGATAATATCGGACCCCTGATACATTTAGATATGACTCTGATAGTTGACACGTACGTGAGCATCCTGTCTGATCACCTGCATTCATTCATGTCCATTGTTCATTTCGACAGACTTAGGCAATTCCAGCAGGACAATGCGACACCCCACACGTCCAGAATTGCTACAGAGTAGTTCCAGGAGCACTCTGAGTTTAAACATTTCCGCTGGTCTCCAAACTCCCCAGCCATGAACATTATTGGGCATATCTGGGTGCCTTGAAACGTGCTGTTCAGAAGAGATCCCCACCCCCTCGTACTCTTACAGATTATGCACAGCCCTGCAGTATTCATGGTGTCAGTTCCCTCCAACACTACTTCAAACATTAGACGAGTCCATGCCACGTCGTGCGTGCTCGTGGGTGCTCTACACGATATTAGCCAGGTGTACCAGTTTCTTTGGCTCTTCAGTGTAGCTCGGAGGAGTCCACACTAGGATTGCTGCGCCACCGGAAAGGGCCTCCTCAGTAGTTGGCTGTACCTCGCGCCAGTAAAACGCCTGGCTGCGCCGAAAGGATGGCAGTTATTGCTGAAACAACCGGTTTTCGGTTATACCGTTGTTTTTCAAGCCAGTTTAACCCGACTATTAAAACCGCTCAAAGTAACTGGTTCCTGAAATAACCGATTTTCGGTTCTTTATTCCTGTTATTTCCTGTGAAATCGAACAAAGTTTGAATAAATTAGACTCCCTCAGTTTCAAAATTCATAGAGTCGAAATATTAAATTGAATACGCTAATAAAAGAAAAATTATCCCGTCCATCGTTCGCCGTTTTTCTCTAAAAGTGATAAGAGGTTAACTACTACAAAAAAATCACCATGATTCTCCTACTGATTCTAATTTTTTGAAACAGTTGAATTATACCCGTATTTGGACAATACGATTAGCTGATGCTAAAGAGTGGAAACTGAGGTTAAAGTACTCTACTTAACATGTAAATTTGTCCGTTTTTTAGGGCTACAAGCAGAAAAAGGCACGTTATATAGACGCAGGCAGCAGATCAGTTGCTTTCAGTTGTTATTGTGAACAATGGATGAACTCTTACGTTTTAAGTTTTCTTCTTATATTATGTCACAAGTTTGTTGTGGCTCCTCCCGTTTTTAATCTTTTAAAGCAAATGTAGCACTGATCTTCATTGATGCCGCGCTTCGTAAGAACTTCCCGATTAGGGGTTCTGCCATTCCTTAATAAAACTGATGTCCAACAACGACAGTGAGAAACTACCATACACACCAGACGGCGCAAGTGTTGCACACTGAAATGTGCACTCGTACCATCTAGTAACAGGTACATTATTGTCTCTTGGCATTGTTATGCTGATTGATTTTCATATTTTCTATAACAGCGCAGTACTTCAAAGCGATGGAAATTTGACGAATAACAAAGTCCTCGTTCATTAGAAAAGGTTTATTTAAAAAGTAAAAATTTAAGCACTACTGCTATGACTAATTGATATTTCGGTTATTAGTAAAAAAAAACCACCTGATACAAACGAGAACAAACAAATACTGAAAAATACCGATTATTGCGAACTAAAACACCGGTATCGGTTTTAAGTGATCAGTTTTTTTCAGCCCTATTGCGCCGACGTTTCGGAATTGACAACACGTAACCATACCCAGCCGGCTACAGAAAAACCTGACTGGCCGTGTTCTACCACTCTGAAAGTAGCTACTCATGTGTGCTACGCATGTCTACTCCCATTTCGCTTGCTTATCCTCATTTCGCTTGCTTGTTTTGTTACTGCTTGTTGTTTTATATTAGCTGCTGGAATTTATTTATTTTTTACATATTTTATGCTATTAAAGAGATGAATACAGCAATCGGTTAAAAATGGTATAGGTTGCAATAGTTATTTGCAGGTGAAGAAGCTTGCACGGATTAGAATAGTCTGGAGAGCTGCATCAAGTAAGTCCTCAGAATGAAGACAACAACAACCACACTGCTGTTACGGTGATGACTGTCACTGTTTAAATAGCCTGCTATTTCTTGTGCATTACTTTGGTTTTAAGGAACGAGAAGCACCGTAATGTAAATACACAGTAAAGGTAGGATACTTAAACTCTTAAACAGGGTTGACATCCTTTACGATTCTAATGGCCTTTTTTGTATTCTGAAAACTATTTTAGTTGCTGCCGAATTAATCCAGACTATATATCCACATTTAAGCCGGGAAAGAAAGTAGGCATAGTAGGTGTTCTTAATCGCTTCTCCACATAACATTCGCATTTCGAATAACACTGAAGCTGATACTACTTACATTTTCCATCACAAACTCAGTTACGGAATTCATAAGTATTCTCGATCAGAAGGCAAGTCCTACTGCTAGATCTCAAACTGAGGTGGTAGGCACACACTCAGCAGGTATATAGCACGATATTAAAAGTGGTTTCATCCTTCACAAATTATGAACCATTATAAGTGATAAATAGTTGCATGCTACACTCATGCTACTTTCTTCTGTAACAATTTTCTCTGCGGAAACTACAATGTACAATAACAGTATTCGCCGACCGGTGTGGCCGTGCGGTTCTAGGCGCTTCAGTTTGGAACCG
This sequence comes from Schistocerca serialis cubense, assembly GCF_023864345.2. Classification (NCBI taxonomy): domain Eukaryota; kingdom Metazoa; phylum Arthropoda; class Insecta; order Orthoptera; family Acrididae; genus Schistocerca; species Schistocerca serialis. Next base: position 900,504,479 of record NC_064640.1, on the reverse strand, counting down.
CGTGACCGCTACGGTCGCAGGTTCGAATCCTGCCTCGGGCGTGGATGTGTGTGATGTCCTTAGGTTAGTTAGGTTTAAGTAGTTCTAAGTTCTAGAGGACTGATGACCTGAGACGTTAAGTCCCATAGTGCTCAGAGCCATTTGAACCATTTGAACTAACAGTATTCCTGTGCAAAAGAAAACAACCAGAATCGTCAAAGGAATATTGAATTCGTCACAATCATGTAGGCCACCATTCTCAGTGATTTACAGCATTAATTGTATTACCACTGCAAGTAGGAATCAACATGGGTTTCGAAAAAGATGATCGTGTGAAACCCAGCTCGCGCTATTCGTCCACGAGACTCAGAGGGTCATAGACACGGGTTCCCAGGTAGATGCCGTGTTTCTTGACTTCCGCAAGGCGTTCGATACGGTTCCCCACAGTCGTTTAATGAACAAAGTAAGACCATATGGAATATCAGACCAATTGTGTGATTGGATAAGGAGAGTTCCTAGATAGCAGAAAGCAGCATGTCATTCACAATGTAGAGCAGTCTTCCGAAGTAAGAGTGATTTCAGGTGAACCGCAGGGGAGTGTCGTAGGACCGTTGCTATTCACAATATACATAAATGACCTCGTGGATAACATCGGAAGTTCACTGAGGCTTTTTGCGGATGATGCTGTAGTATATCGAGAGTTTGTAACAATGGAAAAATGTACCGATGTGCAGGAGGATCTGCAACGAATTGACACATGATGCAGGGAATGGCAATTGAATCTCAATGTAGACAAGTGTAATGTGCTGCGAATACATAGAAAGAAAGATACTTTATCATTTAGCTACAGTATAGCAGGTCAGTAACTGGAAGCAGTTAATTCCATAAATTATCTGGGAGTACGCATTAGGAGTTATTTAAAATGGAATGATCATATAAAGTTGATCGTCGGTAAAGCAGATGCCATTCATTGGAAGAATCCTAAAGAAATGGAATCCGAAAACAAAGGAAGTAGGTTACAGTACACATGCTCGCCCACTGCTTGAATATTGTTCACCAGTGTGGGATCCGTACCAGATAGGGTTGATAGAAGAGATAGAGAAGATCCAACGGAGAGCAGCGCGCTTCGTTACAGGATTATTTAGTAATCGCGAAATCGTTACAGAGATGACAGATAAACTCCAGTGGAAGACTCTGCAGGAGAGACGCTCAGTAGCTCGGTACGGGCGTTTGTTAATGTTTCGAGAACATACCTTCACCGAGGAGTCAAGCAGTATATTGCTCCCTCCTACGTATATCTCGCGAAGAGACCATGAGGATAAAATCAGAGATATTAGAGTCCACACAGAGGCATACCGACAATCTTTCTTTCCACGAACAATACGAGACTGGAATAGAAGGGGGAACCGATAGAGGTACTCAAAGTACCCTCCGCCACACACTGTCAGGTGGCTTGCGGAGTATGGATGTAAATGTAGATGTAGAAGCTAAAAAATGCCTTATTCTAAACGCAAACAAAAGCTGGTTGCGTCATTATCACAAAGACGTGTTGTACACAGGCATGAACTGGCATGCGGTAGTAATCTAGACTTCGTTTTTCAAATGGCTCTGAGCACTATGGGACTTAACATCTATGGTCATCAGTCCCCTAGAACTTAGAACTACTCAAACCTAACTAACCTAAGGACAGCACACAACACCCAGTCATCACGAGGCAGAGAAAATCCCTGACCCCGCCGGGAATCGAACCCGGGAGCCCGGGCGTGGGAAGCGAGAACGCTACCGCACGACCACGAGCTGCGGACAGACTTCGTTTTTAGACTGAATAAATCTTAATAGTTTTAACTTCGCTGGGATGAAGATTTCAACGAATTATCTGAACTAGTGATACAGATGCCTAGAAAAATATTTGAACTTTGTGTCATACACCAAGTGCTAATAGGAGCGTTTATCAAATTTGAAAGTTGTTTACTAGGTTCACAGAAACAATTATACAACAGTAAACTAATTTATGGGCATATAGTAATAATTATATCTAAAATTAAACAATTACCCAACATTAAAGTAATTTATGTGCATAGAGTAATAATTACGTTTAAAATATCAATAAAAGTATATTTAAAGTAATCCCCAATGCGCCAGTAGGGTATGGAAGTTTTTTGTAATAACTTTTCGAGGAAAGCTTCGATACCGTAATATAACAGTTAACTTGACCACGTACGTTACAACAAACGTTAACTACTGCTTAATCTTGAGTGGGCTTGTGGAACAGGGTCACAAACATGTGTTGCGAAAATAGCAATCACACTCTTTCTGTCTGTCAGGCCAAAGTTCTTAACCACAACTGAAATGTAATTAGCACTATATTTTTCCATTAATAGCAGTCAGCCATTTTAGTACAATCGCTAATTTATCTTGTGCCTACACGAATTTTATAGCTACGAATACACAATCTAGCACAAGTTCAATGTCATCTGTTCTTCTTTCGTTGCAGCCAGGTGTGTACAGTAGCTAGTGACGTGATACCGATATCCAGTCCAAAACGTGAATCCAGTCAGGCGTTTTACTGGGGCGAGACAATCCCCTCAGTAGCTGCGGCGAGCGAGTACACTTCTTTAGTGGTGTGCGCTGGAAGCGCCAGCGCCGTTCGACGAGTATTTAAAACAACTCGGTCACGTGACAGAATTGAGCGTAGATGAAAGCGCTGTAGCACAAAAATTCCGACGCTTAAGGATGTTGACATATATCATGAGTATTTAGCGTCTATAAAGTTATAAGACAGTCCACTTCAAGTGCTTCCTTTCTCAGCATAATTGATATGGAAGGACAGAACTTTACAAAACCTGGCACGGATCTGAATAAAAGGGGCAAATCAGTAGTCAGTGTTTTAGGGCTAAATATAAGAAGCATTTTGCGAAGTATTGACGGCATGCATACCACTTATATAGTTCTACGGATGAACAAATAAATAAATTCTGGCGTAAAATAACCAGAAGTAAGACCACGGTACCAGATAATAATAAGCATCTTCCCTGTAATGACATACCCAGTTCCTTTTTACTCTTGGCAAGGTTGTCTGTCACCTCCAGTGGTGTAACAGATACTGAACGGTGAATGGACAAGAGGGCTAATCCATTTAGTGTTCTCAGAAAGGATAACTCAACTAGTACAGCAGTATACATTATTTGTTGAACTTGTAAATGTTAGAAAATAATAATCTAATAATTGTTGTATGAGAATGTAAGACAACATACTTCAAAACTTCCCTGTCCTATTGAATTTATTAGGTATGTCTCGCTTCTCTTTAAATTGGAAATGACCTCTCTGCTGTGGTTGTCGACACATGAAGTGTTGCCAACCTTCAGAAGGCTGTTGATATTTGGATACACGTCTTCGTTGCGTAACTGCAGTGCTTCCATGACAGATGGAGGTTCGGAATCTTTTTTCACAGATCTCCTTCCCCAGAAATATATCTCAGCAAGAATGTCTTCCACTACACACTCTATATCTTCAATGTAGAGTTCAATTAAGGCCTTGAACTCTTCTCGTCACAGTTTAAGAGTTTTTCACTGGTTGAGATTGGAAACAGTGAAGAAAATCCGGAGAGCGCTTTCTTATTTTCAGTAAACTTTAACTTTATATTATAAAACAATGTAAAAATGGAATAGAGACCGCCCCTCCGTAGTACTCTTCAGGTACATGCATCAAGCAGTCTGGTCCGTTTTTTTTTTTTTTTATCTTAAAGAAGACTGATATGTCCAGCTGTTGACAAATTGCAGTTGCTCTCTCAAAACCAGCCCGCAGAATTCTTTCCCCAACGGTTCTGTCTTCCGTAGCACTGCCCCTATTTTTAATATTTTTAATGCATTTACAAAGTTGCGGCTGGTCCCGGTGGAGGTTCGAGTCCCCCCTAGGGCATGGGAGTGTGTGTTTGTCCTTAGGATAATTTAGGTTAAGTAGTGTGTAAGCTTAGGGACTGATGACCTTCGTAGTTAAGTCCCATAAGATTTCACACACATTTGAACATTCTTTTGAACATTTACAAAGTCACTAAAAACAAACTACTTGTGCAGTTTACTTGAGACATGAAATTTCGGAGGAGGCAGGCGACCATGATTATACTACAACGTAATATTGTATTGAAGCTGAATTAGTCACTTCAAACAAGTTATACACCCGGTGAAAAATGACTTCATTACCCAAATTGCTCAATTTACGCGTTTCCATTTGTTTCCAACAACACATGAGAACAAATCTGTACTTACAATGTGCAAATATATAACAGGCGTTAACAAAGTACAAAATACAATACATGAAAACCCATCCAAGTGCACAGAGGGCCACAGGGCTAGCTCTACAGTGTGTTTTACAATTCACGTTACACACATCTACCGTTTGTAGAGGGGATTTAGTAAATCGAGTTTTACATAGGAACCCATGTCCGGAAACGTCGTTCAACGACGCTACGGAGCGTCACAGGCGCCGGTAAATGTATCCATATACAGGGCGAATCTGTGATGATGTTACAGTCGTTCTAGGATGATTGAGCCGGCCGGGGTGGCCGAACGGTTCTAGGCGCTACAGTCTGGAGCCGCGCGACCGCTACGGTTACAGGTTCGAATCCTGTCTCGGGCATGGATGTGTGTGATGTCCTTAGGTTAGTTAGTATTAAGTAGTATTAAGTTATAGGCGACTGATGACCTCAGAAGTAAAGTCCCATAGTGCTCAGAGCCATTTGAACCATTTTTTTTTTTTTTTTTTTTTTTTGGATGATGGTAAAGGATAAATGTATCACTTGAGATAGGACTCCCTGATTCGGAAGCTAACGAGTCGAAAATTATAAGCGCAAACCGTTCTCATACCTCTGAAAGTGAAATACTTAAACTGGTACTGTTGTTTCTAACATTGTAGTGTAGGCAACTTTTAGAGGTGGTAATATGGGTCAAAACAAGAAACAGTGTCTAGTAAATACGGGCTCTAAAACGCACACCTTAAGAGCTGTGAGCACTTGTTCAATAGAGGAGATATGTTGCACACTAGCTTCTCAGGTACGTATTTTAGAGTCTACGTTTACTGAAGATTTTTTCCTATTTTTGTCCTATAGTAGCACCTTCGAAAGTTGCCTACCCTACAGCCTTAGCAAAAACAGTACCAGTGCATGTATTCCACTGTCAGAGGTTCAAAATGGTTCAAATGGCTCTGAGCACTATGGGACTTAACTTCTGAGGTCATCAGTCCCCTGGAACTTAGAACTACTTAACCCTAACTAACCTAAGGACATCACATACATCCATGTCCGAGGCAGGATTCGAACCTGCGACCGCAGCGGTCGCGCGGTTCGAGACTGTAGCGCCTAGAACCTCTCGGCCACTCGGGCCGGCCCACTGTTAGAGGCATAAGAACGGTTTCCGCTTATAACTTTCGACTCGTTGGTTTCCGTTATAGGGACCCTTACTTCAAATTGATACACTTATCCTTCTCCATCATCCTAGAAAGTTTGTAACATCATGACAGAATCACCCTGCACATACATACATTTATAAACGCCAGCACCTGTAGCGTTCGTAGTGTCGTTGGATGACGTTTCTCGACGTGGGTTCCTGTGTATAGCGTGATCTACTAAGTCCCTCTACAATCACTAGAAGTGTGTAACACGAATTGTGAAACACCCTGCATATGTAACATAAGCGGACTACCAGCTATCGCAGAGATCTGGAGGGGAAGAAAGACAAGGTTAGCCACCGGAGGGCAGGAGCTACATGGTGGCACCATGGGCGTAATATCTGACGGGTGCTCCCATCTCCTTCTCCCCAACTACCTATACCCCACCCCTTCTCATTTGGAGCTGTCAGCAATGTTCTTAATAAGCTTCTTCCACGTTCTTTATACAAATATGTGTCATCATGTTCCTTCATGTCGTCGCTGACTAAATTTAATTATTTACTTTATATATTTTTGTGATCAGCGAGATATGCTTACTTTTTGCTCGTGACTAGGTGGATCGTTAACTATCCAAACTATGTTAGCAGCCGTGGCTTGTACTTTGTTAAATATCATCTTTTTCTACCCTATAGTCAACCTAATATATTGTTCATATAACAACAATGTAACGAGCATTGGCATTTTCCCTTCTCTTGATTAATCTCCTGCAGTTAAATACCGTTTTACAAGCATTTACACCATCCTTATTTCCTACCTGTCCCCAGCCCCATCACAGTCCTACCGCCCGTCAACCCCCCCCCCCCCCCCCCCACCTTCCCCACCCACACGACCTTTCTCTCCCCCCTATCCTCCCTCTCTCCCCTCGAGCTCTGTTTCCAGTACTTAAAATCGAAAATTGTTTCTATATAGGTTACTATTTTATGTAATTAGTCTTAATGTTATGGTTCTGGTGTAATTCATTGTCTGTTCTGGACAGCCAACATAACCACTCTGCAATCAATTCTTTCACCTTATTCAAATATTTTATTCTCCTTGATGAAACTCGATTTTATTCTGTTGTCCTGTTGCTGAATCTCCCTTACCTCTAAGCCAAAATTGTTTTAAGATACGTCACTGCTTGGTGGGATTATTTTCAGTCTTTTCGTTGATGTAAATCTGTATCTGCATTGGACAAATAACATAGGCACTCTGTAATTAATTCTTTCACCTTACTCGAAGTTTTATTTTCTCTGGTGTAGTCTATGTTATATCCTGTTGATTGTTCATCTGTTACTCCAGTTGCTTTTACAGACGTGTTCTGCCAGGTGGTTTATGCATGTAGTACAGCTTATTATTAGACACACCAAAAAAGTTTTGCATCACCACAGTTCCGAGAGTTCCCGAACCTGTACAGAAAATAGGAATACAGGTCAACATAAACATCATTTCCACCCGTTTCATTGCTCATGAAAACCACACATTGCATGTTGTACCTCCATACAGCGAGACCTTCAGAGGTGGTGGTCCAGATAGCTGTACACACCGGTACCTCTAGTACCCAACAGCACGGCCTCTTGCGTTGATGCCTGCCTGTATTCGTCGTGGCATACTATCCACAAGTTCATCAAGGCACTGTTGGTACAGATTGTCCCACTCGTCAAAGGCGATTCAACGTAGATCCCTCAGAGTGGTTGGTGGATCACGTCGTCCATAAACAGCCCTTTTAGATCTATCTCTATCTATAGGGTTCATGTCTCGAGAACATCCTGGCCACTCTAGTCGAGCGATGTCGTTATCCGGAGGGAAGTCGTTCAAAAAAAGGGCACGATGGGGGCGCTAATTATCGTCCATGAAGACGAACGCCTCGCCAATATGCTGCCGATATGGTTGCACTAAAGGTCGGAGGATGGCATTCACGTATCGTTTAGCCATTACGGCGCCTTCCATGACCACCAGCGGCGTACGTTGGCTCCACATAATGCCACCCCAAAACAGCAGGGAACCTCCACCTTGCTGCTCTCGCTGGACGGTATGTGTAAGGCGTTCAGCCTGACCGGGTTGCCTCCAAACACGTCTCTGACGATTGTCTGGTTGAAGGCATATGCGACACTCATCGGTGAAGAGAACGTGATGCCAATCCTGAGCGGTCCATTCGGCATGTTGTTGGGCCCATCTCTACCGCGCTGCATGGTGTCGTGGTTGCGAAGATGGACCTCGCCAAGGACGTCGGGAGTGAAGTTGCGCATCATGCAGCCTATTGCACACAGTTTGAATCTTAACACGACGTCCTGTGGCCGCACGAAAAGCATTATTCAACATGGTGGCGGTGCTGTCAGGGTTCCTCGGAGCCATAATCCGAAGGTAGCGGTCATCCACTGCATTAGTAGCCCTTGGGCGGCCCGAGCGAGGCATGTCATCGGCAGTATCTGTCTCTCTGAATGTCCTTGTCCGAACAACACCACTTTGGTTCACTCTGAGACGCCTGGACACTTGCCTTGTTGAGGGCCCTTCCTGGCACAAAGTAACAATGCGGATGTGATCGAACCGCAGTATTGACCGTCTAGGCATGGTTGAACTGCACACAACACTAGCCGTGTACCTCCTTCCTGGTGGAATTTCTGGAACTGATAGGCTATCGGATCCGCTCCGTCTAATACGCGCTGCTCATGCATCGTTGTTTACATCTTTGGGCGGGTTTAGTGAAATCTGCGAACAGTGAAAGGGACTGTGTCTGTGGTACAACACCCACAGTCAACGTCTATCTTCAGGAGTTTTGGGAACCGGGGTGATGGAAAACTTTTTTTGATGTGTGTATATACTACACTCTATACGCCATTCTGTCCTCTATATGCTTTTGCACTTCATCCTCTCCAATCTGTCTGCCTTGTCTACCGCCCTCTTCCTGCCACCCCTACCCTATTACCAACTGGTTCTTCCCCTCCACCCTCACCTCTCGTCAATTTGTACCAAGACCATTTTAGTTTATTGCAAAAAATTTTTTCTTGCTGGTTAAATAGAAGAACTGTTGCAATCATGTATGGCCTTTTGTACCAGTATACTTGCTTTACTAAAAACTTGTTTGTATAATCCTGTACCCTTTCCTGCTGGATATGTTTGACTCAGTTTAATTACTAGCTGCCTAGATAGCAATATTTTTATTTTGTCTGTGAACTGTTTGTGTACTTTGTTCATTATACAGGACATAGTAATACGTATTGTCATTGTACATTTTACTACTACTCTTTCTATTCTTCATACCATGTCTTTCTTTGACACTCACTGAGCCCCTTTTTCGCTTTACCCTCCCCCTCTTCCTCTCCACCCCCCCACCACACCAACCTCCCCCCCCCACCCCCTCAGTCTCTAACCTCCCTAGTTCTTACCTGAAACACCCTATTTTTACCTGGGTGTTATGATCCACTATTACTTTCACCTCCCGCAAGAAAATATTTAGTTAAACCTATCCTTTACAGTAGATTACACGTTGTGTTTGTTACTCTACACCAGACGTGTTGACCACAACCTTTGTAAAAATAGTTTGACATTTTTGTATACGAAGCGTCAGATATTAAACCCATGGTGCCAATATATAACCCCTGCCCTCCGGTAGACCTTAACTTCCTTTCCTCTCTGCCTCCCTACGAAAGCTATTAATCTGTCAGCTTATGTTATATACACATCTAGTAACGCGCGTATCCTGTGCCCTCTGTGCACTTGGGTAGGTTTTCATGCGTTGAATTTTCTACTTCGTTAATGCCTGTTACATTTTCTAATATTCTATGTACAGATTTGTTGGCATCTTAGTTTTAAATATTTTCTGACGGAAATAAATCTGGAACTTGTCAGTGAGCAATTTGAGTAATAAAGTCATTTTTCACCCGTTGTATGACTCTTCTGAAGTGACCAAATCAGCTCCAATAGAATACTACATTATAAACTATTTATGGTTTATTTAAATGACAATCTCAGTCTTAATATTGAATGTATGATACAAAAATTGTATTTATTGGCATGTAAGGTCAGCATAATTAAATTAACACAATTATTTAATATCGCTTCATTCGTCCAAAATATAGGTGACAAATTTACCCTGAAATATCGCTTGGGGTAAATTGGACAAACAACACAATCTCAGTGACGCAGAGTACAGCAACTCTCTTCTTGCTGTCAGTTGCCGGCCGGAGTGGCCGTGCGGTTCTAGGCGCTACAGTCTGGAGCCGAGCGACTGCTATGGTCGCAGGTTCGAATCCTGCCTCGGGCATGGATGTGTGTGATGTCCTTAGATTAGTTAGGTTTAATTAGTTCTAAGCTCTAGGCGACTGATGACCTCAGAAGTTAAGTCGCATAGTGCTCAGAGCCACTTGAACCATTTTTCTTGCTATCAGTATGACGAAATGTCGGTTAACCTCATGTAAACACACATACTCAGTATTGGCCAGTGATCATTGGACACAGCCACTGGTGTTGTTATGCCATTGGAAATATGTCTAGCTTACACTGAGGAGACAAAGTTATGGGATACCTCTTAATATCGTGTCGGTCCACCTTTTGCCCACCGTAGTTCAGAAACTCGATGTGTCATGGACTCAACAAGTCCTTGGAAGTCCCCTGCAGAAATATTGAGCCATGCTGTCACTATACCCGTCCATAATTGTTAGAGTGTTGCCGGTGCAGGATTTTGTGCAGGACCTGGCCTTTCGATTGTGTCCCACAAATGTTCGATTGGACTCATGTCTGAGATCTGTGTGGCCAAATCATTCCCACAAATCATCCAAATTGTTCTTCAAACAAATCGCGAACAACTCTGGCCCGATGACATAGCGCATCGTCATCCATAAAAATTCCATCGTTGTTTGGGAGCATGAACTCCATGAATGGCTGCAAATGGTCTCTAAGTAGCCGAACATAACCATTTCCAGTCAGTGATTGGTTCAGCTGGAGCAGAGTACCCAGTCGACTCCATGTAAGCACAGCCCACACCATAATGGTGTGGGCTGTGCTTACATGGAGTCGACTGGGTCCTCTGAACCCAAGTTTTCAACAATACACTGTGCAAGCTGGTGATGGCTCCATTATGGATTTTCACATGAAACTAGCAGCATTGTGCGAAATAAAAGACAACGGAAGGCTTTCATGAGGAATTTCAACGATTATTTAGCAACTTGTCTGCCACACCTATATACATAATGGAGCCATCACCAGCTTGCACAGTGTATTGTTGAAAACTTGGGTTCATGGCTTCGGGGGGTCTGGATCTCTAGCGTCGGCTCTTACCAACTGAAATCAGGACTCATCTGACAAGGCCACGGTTTTCCAGTCACGTAAGATCCAACGGGTATGGTCACGAGCCGAGGAGAGGCGCTGCAGGCGATGTCGTGGTGTTACCAAAGGCACTCGCTTCGGTCGTCTGTTGCCACAGACCATTAACCCCAAATTTCGCCGCACTGTACTAACGGATACGTTCGTCGTACGTCTCACATTGATTCCTGTGGTTATTTCTGGCAGTGTTCTTAACACTGAAAACTCTACGCAAACGTCACTGCTCTCGGTCGTTAAGTGAAGGCCGTCGGCCACTGCGTTGGCTGTGGTGAGAGGTAAGGCATGTAATTTCGTGTTCTCGGCTCTCTCCTGAGACGGTGGTTCTCGGACTATTGAATTCCCTTATGATTACCGAAATGGAACATCCTATGCGTCTAGCTGCACCTGCCATTCCACGATCAAAGTCTTAATTTCCGTCGTGCGGCCATAGCCATATCAGAAACTTTTCACATGAATCATTTGAGTAGAAATGACATCTCTGCCAATGCAATATCATTTTATAACTTGTGTACGCGCTACTACGGCCATCTGTATGTGCACATATCGTCATCCCATGAGTTTTGTCAGCTCAATGTATAGACCTATTAGAGGTGCAACTGGGTTAAAGCACGTTTGTTCCTTAGTCTTGTGTTACTTAGTCTTGTACCTTAGTCTTGTACCATCTTTTGAGGGAACAGGGCTATAAGTAAAATGTTATTCTTATAAGGTTGTCTTTATTAAAATTATAATTAAAATAGTACTCAATTTTTCGTGTTCTCTGTTTCCTTACGGACCTCTTCACAGCATGATGATTTTCACTTGCTCGGTCTACACATATCTTTTGGTGTGCAGTCTCAAACCAAGTGATGGCATCTTTTCTTCATTCCCGTAGCTTATGACTCAACAATAATTACAAGAAACATTACACAGATAAGGACAGTAACCTGATGCATCTGTCAGCGTGATTAAGGACCCTTCGTTTCATTCTGCTAGACAAACTACAAAAAAAGAAGATAGTTACTGCTTTGATGGAGTCATTGATGTGATTACATGAAGGACAGATTTTCGTATGTATATAGGTGTGGCAGACCAGTTGCTAAATAATCGTAGAAATTCCTCATGAAAGCCTTCCGTTGTCTTTTATTTTGCACAATGTTGCTAGTTTCATGTGAAAATCATTTTCAAGTATAGCCTAAACGAACAAATACAAAACGTTAGAGATTGTATAATTTGAAAAGTTAGTACAAGATTAGATATCATACTTACAGGCATAAATGGCAGGAACGTTATACCATGATGTAAACGATTTCAGGTAGCTATTGTAGGGCAACCATAGTCAATAAATTAGTCAGCAATATAAGAATTGAACAGAGCAGTTGCCCCCGAAGGCGTATTCATATCGAGAGTTGATAAAAAACTAACAGACGAAAATAGTTCGAGCAGTAAGTGGAAAACAGACATAGATAATTCGATGTTAAAGATAAAGGAGAACACATATGGTAACAAGTGATGCTTTAAGCTAAAAAACAGAGTGGTACAACTTAGTCTTTGGTTGAAAGTAAACAACTTACATCTGTGAAATAGATGGTAATATAAAGTGTACAACATAAATAGAAACAAAGGAAGTCAAGCTGATCAAAATATTTAGCATTAAATTTACTATGACTGTGAATTACATTCAACTGAACTGAATGTGGAGAAAAAATATTCTCATTTTAACCAGCATAACAAAAGAAGAGGTGAGGTGGTGCGGGGTGGAACCATTACTTTAAAGTGAAATTTTAGTGATCCACTATAAGCACAGGCCAATGTAAAATAAAAAAAGATAAAGGGTAGAAGAATTTGGGGGAGGGGGTGGGGACGAGGAAGACAGGGGGAAACGAAAACCAGCAAAGCGAGATAAGTAAAATTAAAAGTGAAGCATTACCTTACACATTAATTAAGTAGGTAAATATAGGTATATCACCTGCACAAACAATGGTGGTGGGTGGTGGATGGGGACATAATGCATAAAAAAATTAGTTAAGTAGATAAATATACCTGTATTACCTGCCCTATCGCTGGAGATAATGGGAGTGAGAAAACATAAACAAAATTAATTTTGTTTATAGGTTCTCATTCCCCCCCCCACAGTGACTGTGCAGGTAATGGCAGTATATTTATCTACTTATTAATGTATTAGTTAATACTTGACTTTTACTTTCCTTTGCTCCCTTTGTGGGTTTTGGTTTTTTCCTCCCAACCCCTCCCCCCTAAATTCTTCTATTCTCTTTCGCTATTACCTTCTCTCTTCTTTACATTGCCCTATACTTATAGTGGATCATTAAAATTTCACTTTAAAGAAATCGTTCCACGTTCTACCCCCTCCCCACTTCTTTGGTTGTACTGGTTAAAATTAGAATATTTTTCTGAGCACTCAGTTCAGTTGACTGTACTTACTAGTCATTTTGGTCAGTTTGACTTTCTTTGTTTCTGTTTATGTCGTACACTTAATATTACCGTCTATTTCACAGACGTAAGTTGTTTACTTTCAAGCAAAACGTACACTGCACAACTTCTTAGGTTAAATCTCCACTTGTTAGCATATGCTGTACTGTTTCTATCTTTAACATCGCATTACTTATACCTATTTTCTGTGTACTGTTTGACCTACTTTCCTCTTTTAGTTTGTTATTGGCTTTCAATGTGAGTAAGCCTTGTGGTGAAACTGCTCTGTACAATTTTTATATTACTAACTATTTTGTTAACTATGGTTGGCCTACAACAGCAACTTGTAATCGTTTACATCACTGTATAATATGTCTGCTATTTATGCCTGTAGGTACGATGTTTATAACCTTACACTAACTTCTCAAATTGTACAATCTCTAACGTTCCGTGTTTTATCGTTTAGGCTATGCTTGAAAATGGTCTGTGTCCGGAACTAGTAGCATTGTGTAAAATAAAAGACAGCTGAAGGTTCTCGCTGTGCGTTTAAAGTGTTTCATCGAGGACAGATATTTTGAATCCCTACCGTAAAGAGACTGTACAGGTACTTGGAGGAAAGCTGCCAACAAGATTACGCACGGCAAGGAGAGAGGGAGAGAGAGAGAGAGAGAGAGAGAGAGAGAAAGAGAGAGAGAGGGAGGCAGAAGTAGCGAATGTGTGCTCTCCTAGATTCTTGCGAAACTGAAGGTCATATTGTTCAAAGCTCATAGCAATAACTCAGCGTTGATCGACACTTATATTCGGCACTGTTCCTTACACGCTGTCGCTTGGCAGCATTTATTCACAGCGGAACATGACCCGGCTAATTAAAACACTAGCCCTTGGAGTTGAAGTGCTTCAGTTTTTTTATTATAATAGACACAGCTATTTTTTGTCGTTTATACATCTACAACTGCATCTATATGATTAATCTGCAATTCACAATCAAATGCATGGCAGAGGATTCATCGAACCACCTTGAAGCCATTTCTCTGCCGTTCTACTCTCGAACGGCGCGCGGGAGAAATGCGCATTTAAATCTCCCAGTGTGGGCTCAGATTTCTCTTATTTTATTATGATGATCGTGCCTCCCTATGTGAGTGGACACCAACAAAATATTTTCACACTCTGAGGAGAATGTTTGCGATTGAAATTTCATGAGAAGATCCTGCCGCAACGAAAAACGCCTTTGTTTTAATTATCGCCACCCCAACTCACGTATCATATGCTTGGCGCTCTCTCTACTGTTTTACGATAGTACAAAACGAGCCGCCTTTCTTTGATCTTTATCGAAGTCCTCAATCGGTCCTATCTGATACGGATCCCACGCCGCACATTATTACTCCTGAAGCGGACGTACAAGCATAATGTAGGCAGTTTCTTTAGTAGAACTGTTGCATTTTATCAGTGCTGTGTCAATAAATCGTAGTCTTTGGTTTGCCGTACCCACAACATTATGTATGTGATCGTTCTAACTTAAGTTGTTCGTAACTGTAATCCAAAAGTATTTTGTTGAATTTACAGCATTTAGATTAGTGTCATTTATTGTGTAACTGAAAATTCTCTGACTGCTTTTGGTACACATGTGGATAACTTCACACTTTTCATTATTTAGAGTCAATTATCACTCTTCGCACCATACAGAAATCTTGTCTAGATTGTTTTGCAATTTGTTTTGATCATGTACATGATCTCTCGTTTATATTCTGGCTCTTTTGAAAGCCGAATTCCTCACTTAAAACAGCTTTTCTAATAGTTTATTTGTTAAACACGAAGTCTTGTTTTGTACCACAAAACATGTTAAGATTTCGCTGAGTTAGTATCTCCTTATATGAATTTCGTATTAGTGGTACAAAAATTTCTGCGTGAAAGTAAATTTATAGATATTGTTAATGGAGTACTTATCTTGATTGCATCTATCACTCTTTACTCCTTTCTTCTGCCAATAAATCTGGTGATTTTAATACCGAGCACTCGAGCTTGTCCGTGAAAACATTTCCCTCTCTATGTTGGAAAAAATATTTCTATCTGACAAATGCGATAGGAAAATAATAAGGAACTACTGAGCACTCAAGATATCTGGCACAAATTCAGATGCATTGTACGTCACGCCTTAAATACGTTGGTGCCATAAAGGGTAGTGACTCACCACAGTTTATAACTATAAAAAGAAGTTACAACGAAACCGGAGAGGGATTTATAGTAGATGCAAACGAAATCCGTCGTTTATGTCACACAAAACATTGAAGGAAATCAAAACAAGCGTAAGAGTGTTATGCTAGACGCGTTCAGTGAATTGAAGAGCAAGACTGGATAATTAGAAAAAAGAAACGAACGTACGTAAAATCAATCGATGGAGCGAAATACACTCCCGGAAATTGAAATAAGAACACCGTGAATTCATTGTCCCAGGAAGGGGAAACTTTATTGACACATTCCTGGGGTCAGACACATCACATGATCACACTCACAGAACCACAGGCACATAGACACAGGCAACAGAGCATGCACAATGTCGGCACTAGTACAGTGTATATCCACCTTTCGCAGCAATGCAGGCTGCTATTCTCCCATGGAGACGATCGTAGAGATGCTGGATGTAGTCCTGTGGAACGGCTTGCCATGCCATTTCCACCTGGCGCCTCAGTTGGACCAGCGTTCGTGCTGGACGTGCAGACCGCGTGAGACGACGCTTCATCCAGTCCCAAACATGCTCAATGGGGGATAGATCCGGAGATCTTGCTGGCTAGGGTAGTTGACTTACACCTTCTAGAGCACGTTGGGTGGCACGGGATACATGCGGACGTGCATTGTCCTGTTGGAACAGCAAGTTCCCTTGCCGGTCTAGGAATGGTAGAACGATGGGTTCGATGATGGTTTGGATGTACCGTGCACTATTCAGTGTCCCCTCGACGATCACCAGTGGTGTACGGCCAGTGTAGATCGCTCCCCACACCATGATGCCGGGTGTTGGCCCTGTGTGCCTCGGTCGTATGCAGTCCTGATTGTGGCGCTCACCTGCACAGCGCCAAACACGCATACGACCATCATTGGCACCAAGGCAGAAGCGACTCTCATCGCTGAAGACGACACGTCTCCATTCGTCCCTCCATTCACGCCTGTCGCGACACCACTGGAGGCGGGCTGCACGATGTTGGGGCGTGAGCGGAAGTCGGCCTAACGGTGTGCGGGACCATAGCCCAGCTTCATGGAGACGGTTGCGAATGGTCCTCGCCGATACCCCAGGAGCAACAGTGTCCCTAATTTGCTGGGAAGTGGCGGTGCAGTCCCCTACGGCACTGTGTAGGATCCTACGGTCTTGGCGTGCAACCGTGCGTCGCTGCGGTCCGGTCCCAGGTCGACGGGTACGTGCACCTTCCGCCGACCACTGGCGACAACATCGATGTACTGTGGAGACCTCACGCCCCACGTGTTGAGCAATTCGGCGGTACGTCCACCCGGCCTCCCGCATGCCCACTATACGCCCTCGCTCAAAGTCCGTCAACTGCACATACGGTTCACGTCCACGCTGTCGCGGCATGCTACCAGTGTTAAAGACTGCGATGGAGCTCCGTATTCCACGGCAAACTGGCTGACACTGACGGCGGCGGTGCACAAATGCTGCGCAGCTAGCGCCATTCGTCGGCCAACACCGCGGTTCCTGGTGTGTCCACTGTGCCGTGCGTGTGATCGTTGCTTGTACAGCCCTCTCGCAGTGTCCGTAGCAAGTATGGTGGGTCTGACACACTGGTGTCAATGTGTTCTTTTTTCCATTTCCAGGAGTGTAGTTTGGCATGCCGCAGTGGCGGAGCCGTTCTAGGCGCTTCAGTCTGGAACCGCGCGACCGCTACGGTCGCAGGTTAGAATCCTGCCCCCGACATGGATGTATGTGATGTCCTTAGGTTAGTTAGGTTTAAGTAGTTCTCAGTTCTAGGGGACTGATGACCTCCAATGTTAAGTCCCATAGTGCTGAGACCCATTTGAACCATTTGAAATCGTCTGTCCAAATGCTAGTTAACTGGACGCTGAAACGGAAAATGATGAGATGAAGGCAAAAATATAAATTATGTGTCTCAAAACTACTTCACCGAAGATCACAAAGCAGTTGCTACGTTCGAGCGCCGTGAGGTTGCGAAAATATTAGATAGAGAAATAAGTGAATGCAGAAATGAAAAACAGTTCAAATCATTCGAATGAGGAAGGACCACAAGACCTGATGGGGTGCTCGTTAGATACAACACAGAATGTGTGCAGGAAACGGTCCTTCGTCTAGCATCAGTTTACCAGAAGTCACCCAAATAATGGAAAGTGCAATGTGGCTGGAAAAAGACGCAGGTTATTCCATTTCATAGGAAGTGTCGCGAAACCGATGCGCAGATCTGAGGTCAACGATCAAAATCGTGGAAATTCATGTCTGACAAAAAAAGTGAAGCACCCAGAAGAGAAGGAGGAAACGAAATGAAAGTTCACGGGTTGAGGGGGTTAGTGATGTTATTTTAGAAACTACAAATTCGAGTCAAATTTACCAGGAACTTAGCAGTATGAGCCCACTTATCAGTATAACGTTGCACCCCTTGTGGCTTGGATGCATTCAATGGTTCGATTGGTAAGGGTGTTTTAAAGCAGTTGTATCCCCATGAAGTAAGCTGTCCACAATTGTTGGAAATGGTCACTGATATTCTGGATACCGGTGCTAGGAACGAGTTGACGTCCCAGACAGTTCATAGGGACACGTGCCATGTTTGGACGAGAGTTATCTTGTTGAAGAATGGCACTATGATACTATCACGTGACAGTTGACACATGAGGTCGCAGGATGTCCGTTATGCTGTTAGAGCTCCTTTAATCACTGCGATTCGTGACCTGAAGTCACAAACTATGGCTCCCCACACTATGATACCATGGAGTCACAATGCCGTACCTTTACATAACCTTGGAAGAGTGGACCTCTCCGCAGGTTGCCGCCGTGCTAACCGACGGTGGTCTGCGATTCACTGCCGAGCACAGTGCGACTTCGTCCATCAGCAGTCCGTGCTTCTAGGTCTTGGCAACACTCCAAACGCAGCTATTTGTGTTTTGGTGTTAACGGTAGCCTGCGCATGGGACAGTAATTCCATGGTTCGGGTGCTGCCAGTCTCCAGCCGATAATGCGGGATGACTCAGAATATTGTAGGAAATCCATTACTTGTTCCTGGATAGTAGGTGTGGAAGTGAAGGGTTTAGGATGTGCTTGGTACACAGTACGGCGACATTCCCTTGTGGTGGGTCAGACGTGGTCGACCTGAACACTGACGAGTATGCGTGCCCTCACACTGGAGTACAGTCCGATATCGGGCCACTGTCACATGTGGACGCCCCACAAATCTGGATGTTGCACGATTTAACCAGCTGGCTTAAAGGCAATGAGACGCCTTTCAGCCTCTGTCAGGTGCTGATAACGCTGTCTCACACGTATACGCGGGATCTTCGAGTCCTTGACAGTGGTCATTCATCATATATAGATAATCACGCCCCTTATACACCCTATAACGCCTAGTAACAACACTAAGTACGGACAGCACTCTACACTCAGGTGGCCGTTCTACCTGTAACAGAGAACTGCAGCTCTTCTCATTAAATACCTGCCTATGGTGTGTACATATACGAAGATACATCCGACCATGTCTTCTCGGTGCTTCACCTCTCTCTCCCTCTCCGTCCGAAATAGGCCAAGGAGTCGAGAGATATTCTGGGAATTAGCAACTTCTTAATGAAACACTTCTTTTCACTATAGCTTCAGTTACTTGGCGAGGAGCAGGTTAACTGAGCTTGGTGTATTGTTGTTAATAGGAAACAAGTGTAAACGGTTTTCTATTATTGTTTTTATACACTGAATCGCCAAAGAAACTGGTATAGGCATGCATATTCAAATACAGAGATACGTACACAGGCAGAATACGGCGATGCAGTCGGCAACGCCTGTATAAGACAAGTGTCTGGTGCAGTTGCTAGACCGGTTCTGCTGCTACAATGGCAGGTTATCAAGATTTAAGTGGGTTTTAACGTGGTGTTATAATCGGCGCACGAGCGATGGGACACAGCATCTCCGAGGTAGCGATGAAGTGGGTATATTCCCATACGACCAGTTCACGAGTGTGCTGTGAATATCAGGAATCCAATAAAACATCAAATCTCTAACATCGCTGGGACTGGAAAAAGATCATGTAAGAACGGGACCAATGACGACTGAAGAGAATCATTCAACGTGACAGAAATGCAACTTCCGAAAATTGCTGCAGATTTCAATGCTGGGCCATCAACAAGTGCCGGTGTGCGAACCATTCAACGAAATATCATCGATATGGGATTTTGGAGCCGAAGGCCCACTCGTGTACACTTGATGACTGCACGACACAAAGTTTTACGCCTCGCCTGGGCCCGTCAACACTGACATTGGACTGTTGATGACTGGAAACATGTTGCCTGGTCGGACGAGTCTCGTTTCAAATTTTATCGAGCGGATGGACATGTACAGGTATGGAGACAACCTCATGAAACTATGGATCCTGCATGTCAGCAGCGGACTGTTCAAGCTGGTGAAGGCTCTGTAATAGCGTGGGGCGTGTGCAATTGGAGTGATATGGGACCCCTGATATGTCTAGGTACGACTCTGCCAGGTGACACGTACATAAGCATCTTGTCTGATCACCTGCATCCATTCATTCCGATTATGCATTCCGACGGACTTGGGCAATTCCGGCAGGACAATACGACACCCCACACCTCCGGAATTTCTACAGAGTGGCTCCAGAAACACTCTTTTGAGTTTAAACACTTCCACTGGTCACCAAATTCCCCAGACATGAACATTTTTGAGAATATATCGGATCCTCCCGGCTAGCCGTGCGGTCTAATGCGCTGCTTCTCGAGCGGGAAAGCATGCCGGTCCCCGGCACGAATCCGCCCGGCGGATTAGTGTCGATGTCCGGTGTGCCAGCCAGCCTGTGGACCGTTTTTAACGCGGTTTTCCGTCTGCCTCGGCGAATGCGGACTGGTTCCTTTTATTCCGCCTCAGTTACACTATGAGGCGATTGCTGCGCGAATACTATCTCCACGTACGCGTACAACATAATTACTCTACCACACAATCATTTGGAGTTACACTCATCGGGTATTAGACGTTCCTGGGGAGGTCCACCGGGGGCCGAACCGCACAATAACCCGGGGTTCGGTGTGGGGTGACGGTGGGGCGGGTGGACTGCTGTGGCCTGTTGCAGGGTTGTGAACCACTGGGGGCTACGGCGTGACGAAGCCTCTCCGTCGGTTCTAGGTCGCCAGTTCAATAAACAATAGACAATATCTGGGATGCCTTGCAACGTGCTGTTCAGAAGGACTCTCCACTTCCTCGTACTCTTACAGATTTATGGACAGCCCTGCAGAATCCATGGTGTCAATTCACTCCAGCACTACTTCAGACATTAGTCGACTCCACGCCAGATCGTATTGCGGCACTTCTGCGTGCCCGCGGGAGCCCTACATGGTATGAGGCAGGTGTACCAGTTTCTTTGGCTCTTCAGTGTATTTGGAAAATTTGTACTTTTCTTACGTTAATTAATCAATTTTTTCTCTTCGCTTGACGTAGAAGGCAATAAACCAGTCATGTAGTAGGCTAATTGTCTGAATTTTATTAGCAGCGAGCATTATTCTTATAACATCAGTTTTCAATCGGTTGCTATTACGTGAGAACCTAGCTGCACATTTTTATTTATTATCATTTCTTTACAAGAGATAACTCTTTTATTCATTCTTATTTGCTTGATAACGGACAGCGGTCTGCATTGCCTGCAGCATAAGCCATGTATTGGTTCATTTTATACGTCACGTTCTGCACGGTCTCTCGTTGGTTTCGAATGAACAACACACGGAGAGCACGATTGTGGTCCGCAGCATCTTAATTTTCTGGGATATATTGTCAGTGATACTAGTGTAATTTGCAGGCGTTTACAAGCCTTGAGGCAAAATAACGGCAAGGTGTTTCCAGTAACGTACAGGTAAATTACATCAAAATGGTTCAAATGGCTCTGAGCACTATGGGACTTAACATCTGAGGTCATCAGTCTCCTAGAACTTAGAACTACTTAAACCTAACTAACCTATGGACATCACACACATCCATGCCCGAGGCAGGATTCGAACCTGCGACCGTAGCGGTCGCACGGTTCCAGACTGAAGCGCCTAGAACCGCTCGGCTACATTACATCAGAGAAGTTATTAACGAACGAATATTAATTCTATATTTAGTAATTTACCAACCAATAAGCGTCTTTTGGAGCTTCCGGATCAAATTTAAACCTAATTAATCTGTCCTCATTGTACGCCATTCCATTATTACATATTTATTCAACGCAGATGTAGTCCTTTATATTATCCTTGATTATCAACAGCGATCGTACTGTGAATGTGAGTGCGAAATTACAGCTTCATCCTTTCGCAGCAAAGACATGTCATTACTTGAAAAATAATTTGACCTCTCTTCTTCTTCCTTTCCTCTTCTTCCCGATATCTCACTTCCACGTCCTCCTGGTTGGACCTGGACCAAAGCGGTCGTGGGCCCCATGTTGGACAGAATGATGTCGGAATACTGATGCAACCAGGTCCTCCTTACCAGAAGGTATCGTTCCCTGGTGGTGACTGCCGTAACTTCATCCAGAGGTCGGTTGCTGCGGCCTACTCTAAGCAAGTTCAGACTGCGTGCTTTGGGCATTACAAATACTTCCTGTAAGGTTTTCTCAACCGTAATACCATTTAATTAGAGGTTTTATTGAGTGAGATCTGTGGGGGGGGGGGGGGGGGGGGAGGAATTGGGAAGGGGTGCGGGTCATTTTGAAAGTCATATTTTTAGAGGGAGACTACAGTATCACACTTTCTAAACTACACAGGTTACATATTGCGTAATGACGCATTCCGGCTCTGTGAGTCTTGACCTTTGGTGTGATTTTTTGGTGTGTTCGATAACTCAATTAATACCTAAAGACCTTAGTATCACCACTTCCATTCGTACTACTATTCATTAAACACACTAGCCTTATTATATTCTGCTGAGTTGATGAGTTTAAGATCTCATCAACAGGCAACTCAATAGAAGCAGTGCTCTAATTCATTTGTGTCAATGATGAGCTTGGAATTAACGGCGACGTCGCTCATATTTCAACTGAACTGATTTAGGTAAGTCAATAAGAAACTTAATAAAAATTACAGTCTCGGAATTTGAACCTGGCTCCCACTAATACGAGATTACTATTTACACTACCGTAGTTCGAATGGTAGTAACGAAATTGAAGATAAGAATAATGGTACTTTGAGGACCGCTCTCCCCAACTTTATTGAAATTTCGTGGAAAAGTGTTACACGTTTTTCGGTTCAAACGACGACGTTAGAGCCAAATTAGGAGTGGATGATAGACATTATTACATGTTTATAGCGCAGCTACAGCAGGTCAATTATGTTTCATTGCCATCAACCATGAAATATACTGTTACCCATTAAAACTGAAACACCACAAAGGTAGAATATAACAAACGTCAAATTAGCATGAAGTGTAGCATATACTTTGATATGCAAATGATTAGCATTTCAGCACAAGCGCGCAAAGCAGGGAGGAATAATATTATTTACATTGTGTATCGCAAACATTCAGTAACTTATTGGTTACTTGAAAGGGGTAAAAGACTGTAGCTACAAAAAGTTCTATGTAGTGCATGTTACTTCCAGTACTATCAGAAGAGTTATAATGCGTGTCAGATCAGCATCTACTGGACACGACAGCATCACAGTCCAAATGATGAACCTTATTATCGACCCACTAATGCCCACTATAATAGAGATCTTCAATTACTCCTTAACCACAAGAGTTTTCCCTGAGGCCTGGAAAGTGAGTAGTTAAACCAGTACCTAAAAAGGACATTGCATGGCACCCTCTGTTTACCTCCACCCATTTGCATTATTCCTGTACGGCCTTAGAATATACAGACATCGCATCAAAACATATGCCTTAATGGTGGTAACAGATGACCAGAAGCTTGCCATGAATGTACAAGAGACAACTATCATGTGATTCTTAGTCTCCAGCAAAGTCTTTGACACTGTCGCCTTCGACATTTACTTGCCAAACTTAGCAACCTAAATTTCTCGCTTGATGCAATGCAGTAGTTTCCGCTCATACCTGACATCTTACCAGAAGAGCGTCATGTCCGGAACCATAAAACCACTATGGAGGCAGGCAGTATCACGCTTCCCCCAGCGTTGCGTGTTAGGCCTTACACTCTTTTCATTTTATGGCAATGATGTATTATTAGTTTTGCCCTGCTGCAAATACGACGTGTACACTGATGACCTCCAGTTGTATCTAAGTGCAAAACCAATAAATCTGAAGATAGATGTTGAGAATCTCAAAACCGAGCTGTGTGTGTTATCAAAATGGACACAGAATAAAGGGTTAAAGGTCAACCCACCCAAAATCTACGGACTAGTGGTGGGTCATTCTAGGCTCATTTGCCCGAAATATTGGGAATCCCTTCTATCTTAATCCTGTATGAAACAAATATCAACTTTTCACCCTCAGCAAAGAGTCTAGGAGAAATAACAGACGAAAATCTAAATTGGATTGAGCATCTAATTGCAACGTGCAAGAAGAAATCAGCATCTTTCTATGCCCTACAGAAATATAAAAAGATCTTATATCTTGACGTGTAAAAGAAAGTTGTACAAACATTAATACTGGCTGTTATTGACTACAGCGATGTTATCCTGCAAGGTCTTTCTCAAGAAACTCACGGTGCTTGGAACTGGTTATGGATGTCTGTTATATCTGTGATTTTCGACTCTTTGATTATATTTCACCATCATATGTACAACTAACATGACTGTGTGCAGACAAGGGCAGAGTTTTCAATACCCTCTGTCTACTCTACTGTCTTATTAACGTACACTGTCCCCCGTATCACTCTTCTACCCTAATACTCTCGTCTGGACAACACAGCAGAAACTCCGTCCCCATAAGAGCAAAGTCCTTTCTGTCCCACTCCATCGTTCAGCCACTTTCTCGGAATCCTTCTCAGTAGCAAGAAACCGACTCTGGAATAACCTTGCGCGTTATACAAGAGAACTAAGTGACGTCTCCAGCTTCAGAAGACAGTTAATGACATGTCTACTGAAGCAACAATAATGACTACCTGTCCCTGTACGCAGTCGTTACCTCTGTAGATCCTTCTCTGCAACCGAATCGTTCTCATTTCCCAGTATGCTTACCTGGAGCAATCTCCTTAAATTTCCTTTCCCCAGAATTCGCTCTATCAGAAAACATGTATTTTGTAGAACAATAAACTCTTTTCATTTCTGCCAGTATCATTATTGTTATTATTATTATTATTATTACTGCTATTAGTGGTAGCAACAGCAATAGTAGATGTACTGCCAGTATTAAATTTATTATTTCATAGTCAGTATTATTTACTCACATTGCCTCTATAAATACTCAAAAATTAGTACACGCTTTTAGGGATTTCCAATTCACTCAAGATTTATTGTTGTAACAGTTTATATGGAGTATATGAAATGATTACGTCTACAGATCAATAGCACAAGCGTTTCTGAGGTTTCGATCCAGGTTTCGATGCATGCTGAAACACCAAATTAGTATGTGATGTAGCAGCCACGGCCGGCAAAGCAGGTGCTGCCCCTGGGATCCAGTCGGTCGTAAAATGACGAATACTATCCTGAGATACATAATGCCACGTCAGCTCGACCTGTTCAAGTAGTTCCGTAAGATCTGATGGCTGACGAGTCGCACAAGTCACTTCTCGTCCCCTCATATCCCACACGCGCTCAATTGGAAACAAGTTCAGAGATCGTGCTGGTTTGGGAAGTTGCCACACGCCTAACAGGTTACTATGAGTTTCACGGACAGTGCGTGGGCGAGCATTATCCTTTTGGAGCAACACGTCACGTTCCTGTTGCAAGAATGGCAAAGAACGGGTCTAACGACACTCTGCACATGCCGAGTGCTGGTTAGCGTCCCCTCCAGAAGCACCAAAGGCGAAAGAGAGTTGTAGTTTATCGCACCCCCGTACGATAAGGCCTGAAGTGCGGGCAGTGTGTCTTCGATGAATGCGCTCTATTAGACTGCGCTCATCGGACCTACATCGTACGCGAAAACGACCGTCACTTGCGTGCAGGTAGAATCTTCGTTAATCACTAAAGACCACAGCGCGCCCTTCCAGCTTCCAAGCCATCCTCTGACGACACCTGTTGAACGGTGCAGGCCGATACTGTGACGAGAGTGGAAGATGGGCTAGATGTGTGCGTGCCCGTAATCGCACTGCTAATAATCGGTTCGCAACAATTCGTGTTGACATGTCTCGGTTCTCAAGCCCTCTTATCTGTGCTGTGGTTGGTGTACGATCTGTCACTAATGATACGTCGATCCTGGCGGGTGTTTGTGCTGCATAAACGTTGAGAATCTCGTCTACGGGTGTGAGAATGTTCCCTTGACCACTAATACATCTACATCTACATCTACATCTACATCGATACTCCACAAGCCACCTGACGGTGTGTGGCGGAGGGTACCTTGAGTACCTCTATCGGTTCTCCCTTCTATTCCAGACTCGTATTGTTCGTGGAAAGAAAGATTGTCGGTATGCCTCTGTGTGGGCTCTAATCTCTCTTATTTTATCCGCATGGTCTCTTCGCGAGATATACGTAGGAGGAAGCAATATACTGCTTGACTCCTCGGTGAAGGTATGTTCTAGGAACTTCAACAAACGCCCGTACCGAGCTACTGAGCGTCTCTCCTGCAGAGTCTTCCACTGGAGTTTATCTGTCATCTCCGTAACGCTTTCACTATTACTAAATGGTCCTGTAACGAAGCGCGCTGCTCTCCGTTGGATCTTCTCTATCTCTTCTATCAACCCTATCTGGTACGGATCCCACACTGCTGAGCTGTATTCAAGCAGTGGGCGAACAAGCGTACTGTAACCTACTTCCTTTGTTTCCGGATTGCATTTCCTTAGGATTCTTCCAATGAATCTCAGTCTGGCATCTGCTTTACCGACGATCAACTTTATATGATCATTCCATTTTAAATCACTCTTAATGCGTACTCCGAGATAATTTATGGAATTAACTGCTTCCAGTTGCTGACCTGCTATATTGTAGCTAAATGATAAGGGATCTTTCTTTCTATGTATTCGCAGCACATTACACTTGTCTACATAGAGATTCAATTGCCATTCCCTGCACCATGCGTCAATTCGCTGCAGATCCTCCTGCATTTCAGTACAATTTTCCATTGAAACTTCCTGGCAGATTAAAACTGTGTGCCCGACCGAGACTCGAACTGGGGACCTTTGCCTTTCGCGGGCAAGCGCTTGCGCGCGAAAGGCAAAGGTCCCGAGTTCGAGTCTCGGTCGGGCACACAGTTTTAATCTGCCAGGAAGTTTCATATCAGCGCACACTCCGCTGCAGAATGAAAATCTCATTCTGGAATTTTCCATTGTTACAACCTCTCGATATACCACAGCATCATCCGCAAAAATCCTCAGTGAACTTCCGATGTCATCCACAAGGTCATTTATGTATATTGTGAATAGCAACGGTCCTACGACACTCCCCTGCGGCACACCTGAAATCACTCTTACTTCGGAACACTTCTCTCCATTGGGAATGACATGCTGCGTTCTGTTTCCTAGGAACTCTTCAATCCAATCACACAATTGGTCTGATAGCCCATATGCTTTTACTTTGTTCATTAAACGACTTTGGGGAATTGCATCGAACGCCTTGCGGAAGTCAAGAAACACGGCATCTACCTGGGAACCCGTGACTATGGCCCTCTGAGTCTCGTGGACGAATAGCACGAGCAGGGTTTCACACGATCGTATTTTTCGAAACCCATGCTGATTCCTACAGAGATGATTTCTAGTCTCCAGAAAAGTCATTATACTCGAACATAATATGTGTTCCAAAATTCTACAATTGATCGACGTTAGAGATATAGGTCTATAGTTCTGCCCATCTGTTCGACGTCCCTTCTTGAAAACGGGGTTGACCTGTGCCCTTTTCCAATCCTTTGGAACGCTACGCTCTTCTAGAGACCTACGGTACAACGCTGCAAGAAGGGGGCCAAGTTCCTTCGCGTACCAGCGTCGTTGCACAACTAACGCAGCACTTCCTACTTGTGTGACAATTCTCCGAAAGGACCATCCCGCCACTCGGAAGTCCACAATTTGACCCCTTTAAAACTTGCTTATTAGGCTATAGGAAGCACGAGTGCATCTTTGTGGCATGGTTGCTTGCTTGATTAACACGTTTGCACTACACTGATTCTTCTGGCTGTTGAGCATTCCCCATTAAAGGGTATAGGCAGATGGCACCCTGGTAGCTATGCCACTTCACTGTCCGTTGGCAGACAATGTTGAAGCCATTATCAGTACATCCACTATCCACAAGGTGGGATATGCCGGTAAAAGAGGTGCAAGGCCCATTAAAAGGGACTGGGAATGGCAGAGCCTTCCCTTTTACCATATAACGTGGATTTTGCTCACAACTGCCCTACCATTGTGAGTGGGGTTGAATTTCATACAGATCACCATATACACAGGGTGTTACAAAAAGGTACGCCAAACTTTCAGGAAACATTCCTCACACACAAAGAAAGAAAATATGTTATGTGGACATGTGTCCGGAAACGCTTACTTTCCGTGTTAGAGTTCTTTTATTACTTCTCTTCAAATCATATTAATCATGGAATGGAAACACACAGCAACAGAACGTACCAGCGTGACTTCAAACACTTTGTTACAGGAAATGTTCAAAATGTCCCTCGTTAGCGAGGATACATGCATCCACTCTCCGTCGCATAGAATCCCTGATACGCTGATGCAGCCCTGGAGAATGGCGTATTGTATCACAGCCGTCCACAATACGAGCACG
Organism: Schistocerca serialis cubense; assembly: GCF_023864345.2. Taxonomy (NCBI): domain Eukaryota; kingdom Metazoa; phylum Arthropoda; class Insecta; order Orthoptera; family Acrididae; genus Schistocerca; species Schistocerca serialis. The sequence goes on along the minus strand of NC_064640.1, from coordinate 900,476,345 downwards.
AAGAGTCTCTACATTTGGTAACGGGGTTGCGTAGACAAGAGCTTTCAAATGCCCCCATAAATGAAAGTCAAGAGGGTTGAGTTCAGGAGAGCGTGGAGGCCATGGAATTGGTCCGCCTCTACCAATCCATCGGTCACCGAATCTGTTGTTGAGAAGCGTACGAACACTTCGACTGAAATGTGCAGGAGCTCCATCGTGTATGAACCACATGTTGTGTCGTACTTGTAAAGGCACATGTTCTAGCAGCACAGGTAGAGTATCGCGTATGAAATCATGATAACGTGCTCCATTGAGCGTAGGTGGAAGAACATGGGGCCCAATCAAGACAGCACCAACAATGCCTGCCCAAACGTTCACAGAAACTCTGTGTTGATGACGTGATTGCACAATTGCGTGCGGTTCTCGTCAGCCCACACATGTTAATTGTGAAAATTTACAATTTGATCACGTTGGAATGAAGCCTCATCCGTAAAGATAACATTTGCACTGAAATGAGGATTGACACATTGTTGGATGAACCATTCGCAGAAGTGTACCCGTGGAGGCCAATCAGCTGCTGATAGTTCCTGCACACGCTGTACATGGTACGGAAACAACTGATTCTCCCGTAGCACTCTCCATACAGTGGCGTGGTCAACGTTGCCTTGTACGGCAGCAACTTCTCTGACACTGAAATTAGGGTTATCTCAACTGCACGAAGAATAGCAGGTGTCCTCGTCGTTCTAGGTCTTCCCCAGTTGCGAGTCATAGGCTGGAATGTTCCGTGCTCCCTAAGACGCCGATCAATTGCTTCGAACGTCTTCCTGTCGGGACACCTTCGTTCTGGAAATCTGTCTCGATACAAACGTACCGCGCCACGGCTATTGCCCCGTGCTAATCCATACATCAAATGGGCATCTGCCAACTCCGCATTTGTAAACATTGCACTGACTGCAAAACCATGTTCGTGATGAACACTAACCTGTTGATGCTACGTACTGATGTGCTTGATGCCAGTGCTGTAGAGCAATGAGTCGCATGTCAACACAAGCACCGAAGTCAACATTACCTTCCTTCAATTGAGCCAACTGGCGGTGAATCGAGGAAGTACAGTACATACTGACGAAACTAAAATGAGCTCTAACATGGAAATTAAGCGTTTCCGGAAACATGTCCACATAACATGTTTTCTTTATTTGTGTGTGAGGAATGTTTCCTGAAAGTTTGGCCGTACCTTTTTCTAACACCCTGTATACAAGAGTCGTCGGCGCATCAGAAAGGATTAGGGCCTAGCGCAAGGATCGTCCATCTGACTGCATAAAAAATACCCACTATGATCAAACAAAAACTACTCATTGGATTTACAATCAATCATCTTAAGAGGAGCATTTTCAGTAGGGGGCCTTGCAATGCTAGCGTTTCCTTGATATCTCTATAAATGGGGAAACACTTCTCATTGAAAGTCCGATTAAAAGCACCACAATTTATTATGAATCGGAATTAAACTTGTACAAACGAGGTATAATTATTGAATATACATGTCTTGTTAATAATGGACATTAATACAAGACTGGGGGGCGTAGGGGGATATGGCCTAAATTCAGCAGTCACCCACAATACTAGCGTTCGAAATGGACAAGTAAAGGTGGGAGCTGACCATTCAGAAAAGAATTTACTCTAATAATTAGTGAAAGGTAAAATACGAGATCCAATAGCAAATACGTAAATATATTGAAAAGGCAAACTACGAAATACTTGTGGATGCACGTTATTAAAGCAGTCTCCCGTCTGTAAACTAATAAAATTCACAAAACTCATTCTGCAACACCTTGATTTACGAATATGAATAACAAGAAACGCGGGCCGTGCTACTTCTGGTTCAATTTAGATATCGTGTGGAGAACTACTCGCCACGTGTTCACATGTGGGCGACAAAGAAGGGAAAATCTAACACACGAAGGCCGTTATGAAATGGTCTTTAATATCACGGAGTAATGGAGAAGAAAAGACATTCGCTGAAGGCGAAGTGGTTACGACGGTGGTTGAATTATATCGAACGAACCGACCAGGCTCTGACTCCAAGTCCAAATACAAAATAGCAAAATGAGGACGAAATAAAAGCAATGAGGCGCAAATCCTCCAAACATTAAAGATCGCCTAACACTTTAATATGTATTCGCGACTCAATCCACTTCTGAACCTAGCAAGAGCACGTATGGTTACCAACTTGCAACCGTCTTCTTGTGGATCTCGCCACCGACTCCTCGCGACTGCTAACCGCCTACCGGCCGTTGCTCCAGCGGAGCCGGGCCTTGTGGGGTTGGGAATTGGCGCATTTTTCGCCGGTCAGTCATGGGTACGGATCTTTCGCCGAACTAGCTGCCGCTCAAGCAGACATTCCTGACTTGGCGGAATGGTTGGATAGATTTTAGTCAGGGAGTCGTCAGGGAGGCCTCTTTACAGAGCCAAACGAGCAGGAGAAACTGAGTTTCAGGTTGGTACTACTACTTCGAAGAATATGAAGAAGGAGTACTTTGGCTTCTCCAAGTCGTTCAAACGACCGGCCCATGCTTCCATGCTAAAAGGTCAGCGCGGGAAAAGGAAAGCCAATACGGCTAGCTGATGAAGACTGCTGAATACGGAAATAAAATAAAAGTACCTTGCTCCAATCCTCTCTAGTTTCATTATGCTGTCACACTGAAAAAAATCAACAGAATAGCAGGCATGGTATTGCCGTATTAGTAATGATAATAACATGACTACAATATCGTAAATAAGTGAAAGAGGTGCAAGGTATATGCACGTATTTCACCGTCATCGGGCGAAAACCAAAGTCTCCTTTTCCCGGTTGTGCATATAAAGAAAGATAACGCAGCAGGTTTCTCAGTGAAAAGTCGTGCTGCAGTGTTGGTTATAGATGAGACCGTCGTGTTATGCTTCGTGGAAAAAGGCAGAAAAGGTCTAACACCATGTGCGAGAAATCGACAGAAGCAGGGTCGTGGCCTATCGAGACTGCGATTAACCTTTCAACGGCATCGCTGCTCTCTTTATTCGGAATTTCACGATTGACGTGCGGCCTGGAATCTCATTGAGTGGAGTATAATTCTCTTCTGTGATGAATCCCACATCGACTTCAACCCCAGTGACACCTACCTGACTGTCGCCCGCCATACGCCCCGACAAGCAGGAGTGATAGTCTATGGTGCTATTTCTTTTCATAGAAGGACCCATTTGGTTGTCATCCGCGGTACTCTTACAGTGCAGTGGTACGTCGATTATATTCTAAGCCCAGTTTTGTTGTCCTTCATGGCAAGTCATCCTGCACTTACTGTCCAGGATAGCTGTCGTTTGCCTCACTTTGTTTTGTGGCTCGCCGGCGTCACGGCCTATTGTGTATGTGTAGCTTTTGTTGACAATGATATCGTAGGCTGCCCAGCAACATGTTCTGCCAGGGATGCATTGGACTGAAGACTCTTCTCCCAGATATGGCGTGGGTATGTGGTTGGCTTACGCAGTGGCAGCTGCCTGTTACCCAAAGAGTGGACGTTTGAAAAAGCAATCTGGGGAGTTCTCCGGAATTTCATTGTCGTTCGAGTGGGGTCCAGTGTTTCTGAGAAATACGTTTAATAGATTGCAGGAAGCATCCATCTGTGACTGATTTCTGCAGACCGGAGACACTGCATCACTGCCACCAGATGGCTGACTTTGTGGCCCATCTGTGACAAGATAGGTCAGGCATGTATCCCTAACTACAGTGAGAAGAAGGAGGGATGAGGGGTGGCAGGGGTGGTAAGACTGACTGTAAGTTCGTTAGTTCACGACCGCACATCGCTGAGGACACACATGCAGCTGCTGCTCTCTCTCCTGCTGCAATATTTTGGGACAATTATTTTTCCCAATCCCCAGGACATGCGTTGCATTAAGACCTGTTGTTTATGAGAGCTTTTTTCACGACAATTTCTGTGTGTAATTAGAACAGTGAAGCAATTTCCACCTGTTGTGGTAGTATGTATTGATATTCCTGACTTTCCATCACCTGGGCCGCAGGTTTATTGCCGAGCACGGCAGCGGGAGGCGTCCGTAACGAACTCTGACGTCAAACAGAAATAGACTCAGTCCTCAGCTGTATGCTAACAGGTAATACACTTATTAAACTCCTCCATGTCCAACACCAGCCTCTCATCAGTTAAACACATACCTCGCCAAAAATGAAGATTTTACCTCCCTCTCCAACCTTTTTCCCGCCAGGTTGTAGGTGGAGTGATCATCCTATGTAGAGTTTGAGTGCATCTGTGTCTAGGTTCGAGTGGTACTGTGAAATTTTTTCCAGCAGAATAACACATAAATAAAATACACTAAACCTAACCTTGCTCTCCTGCATTTGGACAGTATCCCTGTGTTGGGATGTGCGCTTGGGCTTTCTGTCCAGAAGGACTGGGGTTTGAGTCCCAGAAAGGGCACCACTATTTTGAATTTGCCTCCAGTTCCCTGGTGGGGGGGGGGGGGGGGGGACGTCAGCAAAACCTTGGGACACGGAAATTGTCGCCAATTTTAAAATTCCCACCATATTTCAATTTACTGCCAAAATTTGGATTTCCCGCCAAAATTCGAAATTCCTGCCAAAATTCGAAATTCCTGCCAATAGGGTATGTGACGGAGGGAGTGCGGGGAAGGGGGCATGGCGCGGGGAACCACGTGTCAGCTGGGAAAACACATGACATCATCCAGGGAAGGGGGTGGAGAGGAGTGGGGGTAATTAATTGATCGATTTAATTGATTTGTATATCATTTTGATATCAAAAGTGTCCTCAGAGTTCCATCATCCCACCACTGAAATGCATTTTAGGCTCTGTCTACAAAACACCGCTGTTCGTAAAGGTCTTAGGCCTACTGCACTTGACTAAGCAGTGTTTGACAGGTGGGGATCTGATGCAAACTGTTATCTATCTGTGCATAGTTTTAATTATTGAAAGTAGAGAGTGATAACACAAACTCGACTAAAATGAAGTATTCTGAGACGTTTACTACAAAGGACGCATTTAAGCCCAAAGTCTAGATTCTTCGTATTATTTTGTCAAAATCGTGAAGTCGCTCACAGCATTGCGATGTGCCAGCATACACACAGGGCAGCGACGTCTAACACGTGGGCAATGTCAAATGGGGTCTGGCATTGTCATTGCAGCAAGGAAACACCAGACGTCACATGGCCCATCACTTATTCACTATTGCACGTCGAGGCAAGGGTCAGGGTAGCACAGTAATCGACTGCTATTATTAGTGTCCCTTGATGCATAAACTCGGGTAATAAGACTCCGTGCATATCCCAAAACACTGCTGCCATACTCTTACGTGCTGAGATTGTCTGCTTGGCCTTAAATTCAGCTGGTGATGTCGTGTGACGGCATTCCATTGACTGACTGTTAGGCTCTAGGGTAGTGTGAGAAACCCACATCTCGTCCCCAGTGGCGATGTGTTCTAAAAATTGATCACCTTACTTATGATATCAGTCGAAAGAATCAAGAGCTTAAGTCATTCTTTCCATTTGTTTTTCTCATTTAACAGAGAAACTTTTTTGCAAAGTTGCTCCAGCCACTTTCGGAAATTTCAGTGCTTAAGTTGAAATCTTGAATCGCCGGCCTTCACTACTTTTTTCTTATATGGCTTTGACCAAAAGTTCTGAGATCACGAATGCTGCTGCTACAGACAGCACACTGCGACAGTACCAATACAAATGGCTTCGTCTGACGAGCAAGGCATGCCGGGAGTCGGTGCATATGCGTGTTTCCATGTTCGCGTGACACTCGATTAGCTACAGAGATTTGAACTTTACTTTCGGAATAACCCTCGTATATTGGTATGTGTATTCTGGACCTTTCCATACTCTATATATATGAAGATGGTATCTGTTCTCTCGGACATGTCCGAGAGAACAGATACCATCGGTGACCGTGCAGCTCGTTAGAATGAAATTACAATTAAATCAATACAAATCAATACAATGAAATGAATACCCTTAGCTGCATACAGGCGGTGATATACGTCAACGGGGACAGTTGAAAATGGGTGCCCCTACCAGGACTGCTTATATGGCAGACGCTCTGTCCATCTGAGCCACCGAGCAACTCTTACGGGACTCGGTAAGATTGTCTGCCGCGAGTAATGAGTGTAATGGGCAGGGGCACTACGAATGTAGTGTGTGGACATTAAGGTGGGAATGGGGATCTCACGGGGAGCATGGAAGGGATAAAAGCCTGCAGTCGCACTATCCTCTGTGTCCTCGGTGGCTCAGATGAATAGAGCGTCTCCCATGTAAGCAGGAGATCCTGAGTTCAAGTTCCGGTCGGGGCAAACATTTTCAACTGTCCCCGTTGACGTATATCAACGCCTGTATGCAGCTAAGGGCATTCATTTCATTGTATTGATTTAAGTGTAATTTCTTTCCATACTCCACACGTACTGCTTTCACTTTGAGTTCGGGAAGGCAAACTTCGCATGAAGTAATTAGGCACAGTTCCAAAACGTTCGACATGTCTGGATATGCAGTCGATAATGCTTACAGGATAACACCTCCAAACCAGAAGTTATCGACCTGATAAAAGACGAGGCAAACTGATTACAGATCAAAGATATACACATACTTAGTAGACGAAAGCGCCACCCGGAGGCAGCCTCAAAAACTATCACGATAGGGTATTACAAGAGGTGCTTGCTCCAGTACTATAGCAGTGTTCCGTATATGGTGTGCCAAGTAGTCTTCCTGCCATGAGGCACATACTGCACTGCAGCTGAAAGTCCAGCTGTCGCATCATGCTGACGAATCACTTATCTGTGATCTGTGGGGACAGGATCATGACCCTTCTGTACTCACACTAATCATTAAGTGATTGGGTGTGTGGTCGTTTAATTCATTGGTAAATAGTGAATATATGTGTAGAATAGATGGATGAACTGTTTGCCATAGTTGTGTGTGTCAATATTGTGTAAAGAGGTGCGTGCGTGTGTGTGTGTGTGTGTGTGTGTGTGTGTGTGTGTGTGTGTGTGTGTGTGTACTTTTTCTTTACCCTGCTGCTGCGAGTCGATCTATTTGCACACATGCTCTCTACACAAAAATGATTAAAATATAAAATTGTTTAAAAGAAAGCGTGACGAGTGAATACAGAGACTGAAAAGAAATTGTACAAAAGAGATATACAAAAATTCAGCAAAATATGCTGTTGGAAACAAATTAGTACATGGAAAGACGATATGGATTTTGATCCGAAGACGTCATATGCCACATGGAAGACAGTAGACGTACTCATAATGGTTTCAACGTCGTCCGCCAGCAGTAAGCGTAGTGGAGTAGCTACCAGTGCACAATCTGTGTCTACCCTTCAATAGGGAGTCCTCACAGCGTGCAGGCTCAGTGAGAGGCAAACGTGTGAAACAATGCAACCGTGCCATGGAGACACACTCGTGCTTCCTACAGCCAACTGAGCGAGTTTGAAAGAGGTCAAACCGTGGCCTTCTGAGTGGTGGGGTGGTCCACACAAGTTGAACATGCTGCGTCAGTTCGACAACGATGCCAGTATCAGTGGTCACGTGAACATTCTCACACTCGTACACGAGATTCTGGACGTCCACACAGCACAGACGCCCGCTAGGATCGTCGTTCTGTAAGGGCAGCAGTGGCACATCGTACAGCTACTATAGCGTAGATAATAAGGCTTGTGAGCCCAGACGTGTCGACACGAAGTGTTGGAAACCGGTTATTAGGAGTGGGAGTATGGGCACACAGACCTCTGGCCCTTCAAATCACGCCACAGCATCGACGTGCACGTCTCGACTGGTGCCGTCAGAGGATCACTTGGACGATGGAACGGTGCGCCGTGGTCGTCAACGGTGAAAGCAGATTCTGCCTACACGCAAGTGAAGGTCGTTTGCGCCTACGACACAGACCTGGTGAGCGCTGTCTCACTGAGTGTAGTCTTGCAAGACATAATGCCCCCACAGCAGGCCTTATTGTATGGGCCGCGATAAGCTACAAGTTTCGTTCACCTTTAGTGTTTCTGGAAGGGACGCTAGCCAGCGCTCGGTACGTGCAGAACGTTGTCAGATCTGTTCTTGCAGCAGGAAGATAATGTGCTATTCCACCAGGACAATTCTCGCCCCCTTTTAAAAGTCTAAAATAGCGTCTAATTATTTTCCAACATTGTATATTATAAAATAATTACTGTAAAAATTTTTATTGCAAAAAATGTTAATTAACCATAAGTAAACTTACACTACTGGCCATTAAAATTGCTGCAGCAAGAAGAAATGCAGATGATAAACGGGTATTGATTGAAAAAATATATTATACTAGAACTGACATGTGATTACATTTTCACGCAATTTGGGTGCATAGATCCTGAGATATCAGTACCCAGAACAACCACCTCTGGTCGTAATAACGGCCTTGATACCCCTGGGCATTGAGTCAAACAGAGCTACAATGGCGTGTACAGGTACAGCTGCCCATGCAGCTTCAACACGATACCACAGTTCATCAAGAGTAGTGACTGGCGTATTGTGACGACCCAGTTGCTCGGCCACCATTCACCAGACGCTTTCAATTGGTGAGAGATCTGGAGAATGTGCTAGCCAGGGCAGCAGTCGAACATTTTCTGAATCCAGAAAGGCCGGTACAGGACCTGCAACACTCGGTCGTGCATTATCCTGCTAAAATGTAGGGTTTCGCAGGGATCGAATGAACGGTAGAGCCACGGGTCGTAACACATCTGAAATGTAACGTCCACTGTTCATAGTGCCGTCAATGCGAACAAGAGGTGACCGAGACGTGTAACCAATGGCACCCCATACCATCTCGCCGTGTGATGCGCCAGTATGGCGATGACGAATACACGCTTCCAATGTCCGTTCACCGCGATGTCGCCAAACACGGATGCGACCATCATGATGCTGTAAACAGAACCTGGATTCATCCGAAAAAATGATGTTTTGCCATTCGTGCACCCAGTTTCGTCGTTGAGTACACCATCGCAGGCGCTCCTGTCTGTGATGCTGCGTCAAGGGTAACCGCAGCCGTGGTCTCCGAGCTGACGGTCCATGCTGCTGCAAACGTCGTCGAACTGTTCGTGCAGAGGGTTGTTGTCTTGCAAACGTCCCCATCTGCTGACCCTGGGATCGAGACGTGTCTGCACGATCCGTTACAGCCATTCGGATAAGATGCCTTTCATCTCGACTGCTAGTGATACGAGGCCGTTGGGATCCAGCACGGCGTTCCGTATTACCCTCCTGAACCCACCGAATCCATGTTCTGCTAACAGTCACTGGATATCGACCAACGCGAGCAGCAATGTCGCGATTCGATAAACCGCAATCGCGATGGGCTACAATCCGACCTTTATCAAAGTCGGAAACGTGATGGTACGCATTTCTGCTCCTTACACGAGGCACCACAACAACATTTCACCAGGCAACGCCCGTCAACTGCTGCTTGTGTATGAGAAATCGGTTGGAAACTTTCCTCATGTCAGCACGTTGTAGATGTGGCCACCGGCGCCAACCTTGTGTGAATGCTCTGAAAAGGTAATCATTTGCATATCACAGCGTCTTCTTCCTGTCCGTTAAATTTCGCGTCTGGATCAGGTCATCTTCGTGGTGTAGAAATTTTAATGGCCAGTAGTGTATTATATCATTAATATTATTTCTTAGTCTTCTCTCTACAGAGATAAAATTATTATTTAGAACAAACCTGATGGTCCTCAACATATGGTGCCCTGTGCAAGAATGAAACCAACCACTAAAGTGTTCTAGTTATAAAAGCAGGAGGGGAGAGCGGAGTTTCATTTTCCCACCCAGAGACCACGGGATCATTGCTCCTGGAAGTCCTTATCAGTGGGTTGAACAGCTTCAAACCAGTACATCAGGTAAGTTGGGGTGACCTGGAATGTACCACATACTCTTGTGTGGGCAGAGTTACCTGTAAGCCCTTATCAGTGTAACCTGATACCCCCCACACCCCTCAATATCATGTCTAACCTAACGCCACAAGTTCTCACGTGCATAGCCACGCCTGAAGGATGGAGGAAAGAAGGAGAGGTGCGTGGGCAGAATATGTAGCGTGACACTGAAAATTCTTACCAGGGGTGTGCACAGGCTTGGGTGCAAGAGAAATGACCTCGAATATACATCGACCAGTTGTCTAAGATGCAACATGATCCTGGAAGTCCTTATCATCGCATTAAAGCGGAGATAATCGGTTCTGTGCTCGTAATAGCAGTACCCCAAGTGTGAGGGCAGGCCAGTGGGGAGGGAGGGAGGGAGCTGACTTTGAATATACCCCACATAAGTGCATGGATGTGACAGGGATTCCCTGGCTACCCTTGAATATAACTCGGCCAACTGCTTTACCTGACACCCGAAGTGACGTCATGAAACAAGTTATAACTGACTGTTGGCTCCTACCCGTCCTGAATAACTACTATTTTGTCACTGAATGTGTGTTGGTTTGAATCACACCCCTTTAAATCGCATCTCTTCAAATTTACGAGGGTGAGTCAAATGAAAACCTTAAATATTTTTTTAAATATTATTTATTGTGCGGAAGTGGTAAAAAGCTGTATCACTTTTCAACACGCTCAATGCAAGTCCTCCAGCGCTTACAAAGTGCATAAATTCCATTAGAAAAAAAAAACTGGTAGTCCTCGCAACCACTCATGCATCGCATGGCGTACCTCTTCATCACGACGAAACTTCTTTCCTCCCATTGCGTCTTTGAGTTGTCCAAACATATGGAAATCACTTGGGGCAAGGTCTGGTGTGTATGGTGGATGAGGGAGACACTCAAAATGCAGGTCTGTGATTGTTGCAACTGTTGTACGGGCAATGTGGGGCCTTGCATTGTCATATTGCAAAAGGAAACCTGTTGACAGCAATCCACGTCGCTTTGATTTGATTGCAGGCGACAGATGATGTTTTAGGAGATCTGTGTATGATGCACTGGTGACAGTGGTCCCTCTAGGCATGTAATGCTCCAAAATGACGCCTTTTTCGTCCCAAAAGAGACTCAGCATAACGTTTCCTGCTGATGGTTCTGTTCGAAACTTCTTTGGTTTTGGTGATGAGGAATGGCGCCTTTCCTTGCTGGCTCTCTTCGTTTCCAGTTGGTGGAAGTGAACCCAGGTTTCGTCCCCAGTAACGATTCTTGCACGGAAGCCATGACCTTCTCGTTCAAAGCGTTGAAGTTCTTCACAAGCATCAACACGTCGTTCTCTCATTTCAGGAGTCAGCTGCCGTGGCACCCATCTTGCAGACACTTTGTGAAACTGGAGCACATCATGCACAATGTGGTGTGCTGACCCATGACTAGTCTGTAAACATGCTGCAATGTCATTCAGTGTCACTCGGTGGTTTTTCTTCACTATGGCTTCAACTGCTGCACTGTTCTGTGGAGTCACAACTCGTTGTGCCTGACCTGGACAAGGAGCATCTTCCATTGGAGTCACACCATTTGCGAACTTCCTACTCCATTCGTAGACTTGCTGCTGTGACAAACATGCATCACCGTACTGAACCTTCATTCGTCGATGAATTTCAATAGGTTTCACATCTTCACTACGCAAAAACCGAATAACAGAACGCTGTTCTTCCCTGAGGCAAGTCGCAAGTGAGGCGGCCATCTTTATACTGATACTGCGACGGTATGTGTGCATCTGCACTATGCTGCCACCTACAGGCCATTCTGCGCGCTGTTTGTAGCACGCTTACCAACTTACAGGATAACGGCGCGAAATTTCGATTTGTTATTACAAATTTAAGGTTTTCATTTGATTCACCCTCGTAGATCTGTCACTGCCATACTCCATACTCCTGACGTCTCCAAACTCTTTGAGAGCTTGTGGCAGGACGACTGCCTTACAAGCTGCTTGTCTGGGGGTTACCCGTGTCGCACGTCCACTTTCTCCAGTCATATCTGAGCGGGCGCACATTCCACATGCATGCAGACGGCGGCGGTTCAACAGTTCGTCTCATCAGAGTGGGACAATCACAGGGGTTCACGCTCGGTTCCCTTCTGGATTCCCTCTTTACTACAGACGACCCGAAGACGTCGAGGGTCCATGTGGTGCTCTTTGTGATTGACACTGCGCTGTTCGTACAGAGCATGAAGGCGCAACTGCAGCGTCAGCAGCTGCAGCAGGCCTGCAATGAGCTGGGAGCCTGGGCCATCAAATGGCGGTTCAGGTTCAATGTAGGAAATAGCCAGGCGGTGGTCTTCATTCACAAGAAGCTGCCCGCATATCTCCAGCCAGTGCATATTACGGGTGGCTCATTCCTAGATCTCACACGGCAATGAATCTTCGCGTCACTTTGGATTGGCTCCTAATTTGGTAGGCGCACATTCTGGAGATGAGGGGTAAGGCATATGCGCTTGCTGTACTCTATAGTGAACCCCAGGACAACGCTGCCCTCACACTGCGGCATCACACTATACTTGTCTCTCATGAGGTAAGTGCTCGAGTACACTGCCGTGGTGTGGCGAAATGCTGCCAACACGTCGCTTAAGAAGCTGCAGACGGTCCAGAGAAAAGCTGTCTGAATGGCGCTGCATGTGACCCGTGATATCCCCAAAAGAGAGCTTCACCGAACTGCCGGAATTTCGATGCTAAAAGATCGACTGAGGCAGTCAGCGACAAGACGATACGCGGTGGCGCGAGAACTGGAAACCCAATTTTGCAGTGGCTTGGGCAAGCAAGTGCACGGGCGACCAATCACCGGGTGGCCGATCTGCTCTAGGATTAGCCGCACCACTTACCATCCTGAGATATCAAGGAGAAAGGAACACACCGAGAGGCAACACCATTCAACCAGTAGAGGAAGCAGGAACAGCAGGTATCTGCTTAACTTGCAACACACCTCTTCGTGTCTTACCTTATCAGTTCACTTCATTTTCACCAGCCTTCTGTAGCAACACATCTAACAAGCCTTCATTTTCTCCTTTTCCGCTTTTCCCATTAACCGTGATTCACTTCCATACAATACACTATTCCCCAGTGGTATATTCTCAAGAATTTCTTTCTCATATTAATGCCTACGTTTTATGCTAATAGACATCTTTTGGCAAAAATATTTTCTTTGCATACGCTAGTCGGCTTCCTGTGTACTCATACATCATGTGATATTTCGTTTTCGAGGTAGAAGAATTCCACCATTTCCTCTACTAGATGATCCCCACCTTCGTCTGCTGCTATTCCCTTCTCTCCTGCTCCGTAACGCACTCTAAGACCAAAAAAGCGAAGCACCACGAAGGAATTATCCAAATGGGACGGAAATCGGTAGATGTGATATACACATATGGACAAACCGATGACTGCAAATTCAGAAAGATTGGCTGATTCATTCTAGAGAAAGAGCTTCACAAGTTAAGCAAGTCAATAAAGCGTTGGTCCACCTCTGACCCTTATGCCGGCAGTTATTCGGCTTGGCATTGATTAATAGAGATGTTGGATGTCCTTCTGAGGGATATTGTACTAAATTCTGTCCAACTGGTGCGTTAGATCGTCAAAATCACGATCTGGTTGGAGGGCCCTGCCCATAATGCTCCAAACGTTCTCAATCGGGGGAGATCCGGGGAACTTGGTAGCCAAGGGTGAGTTTGTTAAGCACAAAGACAAGCAGTAGAAACCCTGGCCGGGGGCGGGCAGGCACTATCTAGATGAAATTTCAGTGCAGGATATTTTGACATTAAGGGCAACAAAACTGGACCTGGAATATCGTCGACGTACCGCTCTGAGGTAAGGGCACCGTGGATGACAACTAAAGGGATCCTGCTGTGAAATGAAAGATCCATACTTAAAGGCTAGAAAATTGCTCAAGTCATACCAATACCCAAAAAGGAAAGTAGGAGTAATCTGCTAAATTACAGGCCCATATCACTAGCGTCGATTTGCTGTAGAGTTTTGGAACATATACTGTGTTCGAACATCATTAAGTATCACGAAGAAAGCGATTTGTTGACACAGTCAGCGCGGATTCAGAAAATATCGTTCCTGCGAAACACAACTAGCTCTTTACACTCATGAAGTAATGAGTGCTGTCGATAGGGGATGTCAAATTATTTCCATATTTTTAGATATCCAGAAGGCTTTCGACACCGTTCCTCAAAAGCGTCTTCTAATTAAACTGCGTGCCTATGGATTATCGCCTCAGTTGTGCGACTGGATTCGTGATTTAGTGTCAGAAAGGTCAAGGTTCGTAGTAATAGACGGAAAGTCATCGAGTAAATTAGAAATAATATCTGGCGTTCCCAAAGGAAGTGTTATAGGCGCTCTATTGTTCTTGATCTATATTAACGACAAAGGAGACAATCTGAGTAGTCATCAGATGACCAAAACTAATTGCAAAATGATTTAGATAAGATATAAGTATGGTACGAAAAGTGGCAATTGACGCTGAATAAAGAAAAGTGTGAAGTTATTCACATGAGTATTAAAAGAAATCCGCTAAATTTTGATTACGCGATAAGTCACACAAATCTGAAGGCTGTAAATTCAACTAAATACTTAGGGATTACAATTACAAATAACCTAAATTGGAATGATCACATAACTAATGTTGTGGGTAGAGCAAACCAAAGACTGCGATTCATTGGCAGAACACTTAGAAGGTGAAACAGGTCTACTAAAGAGACTGCTTACATCACGTTTGTCCGCCCTATTGTAGAGTACTGCTGTGCGGTGTGGGATCCGCGTCAGGTGGGACTGACGGATGACATTGAAAAAGTTCAAAGAAGGGCAACTCGTTTTGTATTATAGCGAAATAGTGGAGATAGTGTCACAGACAAGATACGTGAATTGGAGTGGCAGTCATTAACACAAAGGCGTTTTTCGTTGCGGGATCTTCTCACGATATTTAAATTACCAGTTTTCTCCTCTGATTGCATAGACATTCTGTTGGCACCTATCTACAAAGAGAGAAATGATCATCACAATAAAATAAGAGAAATCAGGACTCGCACAGAAAAATTTAAGTGCTCGTTTTTCCCACTTGCCGTTCCAGAGCGGAACGGTAGAAAGACTGCTTGAAGGTGGTTCATTGAACCCTCTGCCAGGCACTTTATTGTGAATAGTGAAGTAATCACGTGGATGTAGATGTAGATGTAGATGTAGATGTAGAAATGGTACGCTAGACCATTACTCCTGGTTGTCGGTCTCTATGGCGGGCGACAGTCCGGGGTGTCTTCGCTGCTCATCGGGGCTCACTTCGAACCGGACTCATCACTGAAGATTGTTCAAATGGTTGAAATGGCTCTGAGCACTAGGCGACTTAACTTCTGAGGCCATCAGTCGCCTAGAACTTAGAACTAATTAAACCTAACTAACCTAAGGACATCACGCACATCCATGCCCGAGGCAGGATTCGAACCTGCGACCGTATTGGTCGCTCAGTTCCAGACTGTAGCGCCTAGAACCGCACGGCCACTCCGGACGACTCATCACTGAAGATAATTCTTCTCTAGTCAATGAGATTCCATGGCGAAGAAATGCCTGGAGACGCCCCCACACCTGATTGTCCCCCGCCATAAGCCCCAACAACCGGGTGTGATGATCTGGAGTGTCATTTCAGTTCATAGCAGAACGCCTTAGGTTGTCATCCGTGGTACCCTTACAGCACAGCGAAACTTCGACGATATTCTGCGTCCTGTCTTGTTGCCCTTCGTGGCAAGCTATCTTATGCTTTATATTTCAGCAATATAATGTCCGTCCGTACATGGCGGACATTCCTGCTTGCCAAACCTTACCCTGGTCAGCAAACTCTCCGGATCTTTCGCCAATTGAGAACGTCTGGAGCATTATGGACAGGGCCCTCCAATCAGCTCCCGATTTGGCGATCTAACACTCCACTTCGACAGAATTTGGCATGACATCCCTCAGGACATCCAACAACTCTGTCAATTAATGTCAAGTCGAATAATTTCTTACATAAAGGCCAGAGTTGGACTAACGCGTTATGTACTTGTTTGCCCTTGAATAAATCATCCAATTTTTTTGAAGCTGTAATCATTTATTTGTCTGTGCAAGTGTATCGTATATATCGATTTCCATCCAAGTCGGATAATTCCTTTGTTGTCGTTGCGTTTATGTCCTAGATAATACATTAGTCTTTCTTCTTTTTAGTCAATCCATATTTTGGGCTCACTAGTTTGTTAATCCCACTCTACAAGTGCTCCTCACTGGAGAAGGTAGCGATGTTATTAGCTACTCTTATTTCTGATATACTTTCAGCCTGGACTTCAAAGCCACTTCTGAACCCATATTTTATTTTCTTAACTGCTTCTTCCATGTACAGGCTGAACAGTAGGGCATAAAGACAACATCCCTGTCCTTGCGCCCTTCTTAATACGAGCTGTTCCCACTTGGTCTTCCGTTCTTGTTGTTCCTCCCTGGTTCTTGTACATAATGTATATTACTAGTCTTTTCCCACAGCATATTCTGAGGATTTCAAGCATGTTAGCCCACTTTACATTGTCGAATGTCTTTTTTTTTCTAGGTCGACAAAACATATGAAAGTGTCTTGATTTTTCTCACGTGTTGACTTCATGATGAGACGGAACGGAATGAACAAGACCAAAGGCGTAGGATATTCAAATGGGGAGAGTAAAAAGCAATTCAGGAGATCAGGGAAAATAAAGCACTGGTCTGAGATAGAATGTCATTTGAGGACTTAAGGTCTTAGATCCAAATTCAATAACCAGAACGACTGAGGGCGTAAACAGAATTTATAACACAGGAATTTGATCACGATACTTAATTACGATCATTCTAGTACCTTTACCTAAAGGTGCTACGCAAAAGAATGCAAAGACTACAGAATGATTACACAACTGGCCATTAAAATTGCTACACCACGAAGATGTGCTACAGACGCGAAATTTAACCGACAGGAAGAAGATGCTGTGATATGCAAATGATTACCTTTTCAGAGCATTCACACAAGGTTGGCGCCTCTGGCGACACCTACAACGTGCTGACATGAGGAAAGTTTCCAACCGATTTCTCATACACAAACAGCAGTTGACCGGCGTTGCCTGGTCAAACGTTGTTGTGATGCATCGTGTAAGGAGGAGAAATTCGTACCATCACGTTTCCGACTTTGATAAAGGTCGGATTGTAGCCTATCGCGATTGCGGTTTATCGTATCGCGACATTACTGCTCGTGTTGGTCGAGATCCAATGACTGTTAGTAGAATATGGAATCGGTGGGTTCAGGAGGGTAATACGGAACGACGTGCTGGACCCCAACGGCCTCGTATCACTAGCAGTCGAGATGACAGGCATCTTATCCGCATGGCTGTAACGGATCGTGCAGCCACGTCTCGATCCCTGAGTCAACAGATGGGGACGTTTGCAAGACAACCACCATCTTGACGAACAGTTCGACGACGTTTGCAGCAGCATGGACTATCAGCTCGGACACCATGGCTGCAGTTACCCTTGACGCAGCATCACAGACATGAGCGCCTGCGATGGTGTACTCAACGACGAACCTGGGTGCACGAATGGCAAAACGTCATTTTTTCGGATGAATCCAGGTTCTGTTTACAGCATTATGATGGTCGCATCCGTGTTTGGCAACATCGCGATGAACACACGTTGGAAGCGTGTATTCGTCATCGCCATACTGGCGTATCACTTGACGTGATGGTATGGGGTGCCATTGGTTACACGTCTCGGTCACCTCTTTTTCGCATTGACGGCACTTTGAGCAGTGGACGTTACATTTCAGATGTGTTACGACCCGTGGCTCTACCGTTCATTCGATCCCTGCGAAACTCTACTTTTCAGCAGGATAATGCACGACCGAGTGTTGCAGGTCCTTTCTGGATACAGAAAATGTTCGACTGCTGCCCTGGCCAGCTCATTCTCCAGATCTCTCACCAATTGAAAACGTCTGGTCAATGGATGGCGAGCAACTGCCTCGTCACAATACGCCAGTCACTACTGTTGACGAACTGTGCTATCGTGTTGAAGCTGCATGGGCAGCTGTACCTGTACACGCCATCCAAGCTCTGTTTGCTCAGGCGTATCAAGGCCGTTATTACGGCCACAGTTGGTTGTTCTGGGTGCTGATTTCTCAGGATGTATGCACCCAAATTGCGTGAAAATGTAATCACATGTCAGTTCTAGTATAATATATTTGTCCAATGAATAACCGTCTATCATCTGCATTTCTTCTTGGTGTAGCAATTTTAATGTCCAGGAGTGTAGTTTTATCTATCACGTAACATAGGTTCTAATGAGAGTCACACTAGGGAGAACTGAAAAGAAAATCGAGAGAAATACTGGGAAAGAACAGTTCAAGTTCATAAAAAGAATGAAGGAGCAAGAGATGATATAGGTTATCTGAGGATGCTTTGGGAAAGAAATTAACAAGGAGGTGTATATTTGTTTTATCGACTAGGAGAATACTTTCTATTGAGGCAACTGGAGCACATTACTGAGGATTTTAAAAGATTTCTTCCCAGAATGGAAAAATAGGTTAATAAAGGAGGTGTACTCAAAGGAAATGTGACAGAGTGCGGAACGTGGAGACGGAAGAGATGAGCATTGGAAAGGGTGTGAGGCAAGGATGGTCACGGTCACAATAGCTGTTTGACGTATTTGGAGACGAACTGATAGGTAAGGCCACGGAGGACGCAAGAGGCATTGTAACAGGAGGAGAAAAAATGAAATCTACAAAAAACGTCGTTGATGAACCAGTGCTAGCTCAATCAGAGGAGCAGCCACAGCATATGTTGAAAAGTATTGCAAGAGGGGACGAGAACTGCGGAATGAAGATAAATATTGGCAAGACAAACGTTTTGAGGATAAGCAAAAGGAAGCTTCAGTTAACAGATGTATAGACGTAAAAGAAGGAATAAGTAACATCCTTTCCGTACCTGGGAAGCTTAATGACATGGAACGGAAGCTGTACAGAAGAAATAAGGATGAGGATATCTGTGAGAAAAAGAGCATTTGAAAAAGTAAAGCTGTTACTGACATCAAGTAGGATTCCAGTGAAGCTGAGGTTAAGTTCTGCTAAACGTTATGTCTGGAGTGTGGTGTTACACAGCAGTGAATCATGAACAATTAATAAGAAAGGCGAAAGATATTTAGAAACTTTTGAAATGTGGCTATGGAAAAGAATGGTTAGGGTGAAGAGGACTGACAGAATAAAGAATGAAGAAGTATTGAAGAAAATAGAGGAAGAAAGAAATTTATTGGAAGTGGTCGGAAAGAGAAAAAATTATGGCGTAGGAATTGCCTGCAACAAAGATTTTTAGAGGAAAAAGTAGACGGAATGAGAAGTAGGAAGAGATTTGGAATGGTAGACAACATTAAAAGAATGAAATTACAGTGAAATCCAGACCATTACTTGCTTACAGGCGTTGATAAACATCGACTGGAACAGTTGGAAATTTGTGCCCCGATCAGGACTCGAACCTGGGATCTCCTGCTTAGATGACAGATATCTCTATCTGACTGACCGAGGGCACAGAGGATAGTGCGGCTGCAGGGATTTATCTCTGGCATGCTCCTTGTGAGACCCACATTTCCAACTTTCTGTCCACACACTACATTTTAAGTGCCCCTGCCCGCTATACTCATTAGTCACGACGGTCAATCTACCGATCCCCGTAAGAGCTTGAGCAATGTGAGTGCATCAACTCTGAAGAAGATCATCGGCCGGTAAGCTTTATCTATATGAAGATGGCATCTGTTCTTTCGGACATGTCCAAAAGAACAGATACCATCTTCATATATAACACTAGGAGAGGACAAACTTACAAAAAGATGAAGGAAGATGCTTAGAACAGAACACGCCTCTAGTTGAAACCTGCTATAACACAAATACATTAAGGAAGGTAGCAAGGATGAAGAAGAAGAAGAAGAAGAAGGAGAAGAAGAAGACATCGTCAGAGCTGCCTCTTCTGCTTCTATCTTTCAGAAAGCGAAGCTGATATTAAACTGACACATCTTGTTTCCTTTGTCATTCTTGTATAATTCTGGTCATCAGCTTTGATGTGCAGTCCGTCAAGCTGATTGTACTATAGTTCTAATATTTATCTGCCTTTGCTATCTTCCGGATCAAGTAGATGATTTTCTTCCGAAAGTCATTTGCCTTCTCTTCATCATTATTAAACTGTGACTTGAGACTATATTTGCTCCAGGGTACGCCTTACAATCCAATATCTGATTCTGAAATATCTTTTTTTCAGCATTAGTTAATCTGGATGGTATCTTCCTGTTTCCACAGCCTTTTCCAGGTATAATTAGTGCTCTTCTGGTTTTCAACAATGCATTTGTTTGAGGAGAAAACTGAATACCTGGCCGTGAGTAAGGCATCCAATGATGATACCCCACTGACAGATGATAAAAGTCACTTTTAAAAGTGTAGACATATTTAAATGTTTGGAAAGAATTTTTGTAGAACAAAACGGGAACGTGAGATAAAGGCAAGGACTACAGCGGCAAATAGAGCATATTTTGGCTTAAGGGATGTACTGTGTACCAGAGCACTGTCGAGAAGTTTTAAAATCAGACTATATTAGACTGTAATTCTCCGGGTAGCTCTATATGGATCTGAAACATTACGTTAAGGAAAACAGAAGAACAGAATTCGCTAGTCTTCGAGAGAAAGCCATTAAGGAATATAATTGGCCCCGAGAGGTATATCTAGTCACATGAACATCCACCACATGAATGGCGGATATTAAAAAACCCCGGACCTGGCAGACCTATATTCACGAACTGATATTGGCCGAAGCATGAAGAAAAGAGGATTGGAGTGGAGAGGACATCTAATAAGAATGAAAGAGGAAGCACCGCTACGAATAGGATTCTCAGGATCCGTGGAAGGGGCCAAAGAAGGCCACGGACAAGATGGAAGGATGATGTCAACAGGGATACGGAGCCGATGGGCCTGAAAAAAGGAGAATGGACCACGAAAGCCAGGAACAGAAATGATTGTTGGAGGAATGTGGAAAACACATATGGTCTCCCAGGCCAAAGCAACAATTAAGAAGAAAAAGAAGCAAAAGTGTTTGTTATTACTTGCTGAAATTTATAACTGAACTCAAGACTACTTTCTTCTAACTCATTTCTATTGTCGAGCCCATATTGTTACGTAACTCTATCTTCTAGTCCTTCTCCTACTGTATGGTTCCAACACCAATGATTATTAGGTTTCAACAAACTAAATTACCAGTTAAATTCCCCAGTACACTCTATCTAGTTCTGTTTGTGACGTTTGCATGTATACTTGAACTATAGTTGCTGGAGCTAGCTTGGTTTTTATTCTGGAGATAACAATCGTATCATGGAACATTTTAAAGTAAACTATATTCGTCTGACCAAAAATCTGTATTTTCTTTCCATTTCACTTCACTGTCGCTTAGTATATCTAGATTCAGTTTTCGAATTTCCCTTTTCTGATTTTCTTGCTTCTTTACCCCATTTAGATTACTGAGAATACACACTTAGATTCGTAGTATAACACTCTTCTGTCGGTTTTTCAGTCTGTTACTCACTATCACCTGTCCCTTAACAGTCCTCTGAGGAGATCCGATTAGCAAATTAATCAAGAAGCTTTTGCCAGTGTATGGATCATTGTGATAGTTTTTCAGTGAGAGACCACATTTCCAGTGCTTACATATTATTTATCGTTAATGCTGTGGTTTATATTTCATTCTGCTCCTAAGATACTGGACAGGTATTGGTGGCGTTTCAGATCCCTTTACTGTTACCCACATTAATTTCTGCGTAGTTTCCCTACAGCACTACAACAGAAAGTTGGGATCAACATTAGAAAAAGGTCGCTGCCGACATCACTCCTCCATCCTTATTAGTCATAACTAATAATCCATCTCTAATGAGCTCATCATCAAAATTTCGATACACTCTAATCCACTTTCCCTCGTGTGTTCCTTTCTCTAGATAAAGCTCTAATAATTAGCTGAGCTGAACCTGTAACAGTTTAAAACAACACTTTGTATGAGGATTAAACCTGCCAACACTGTTATACAGCGTCAGTATTTACTCAAGAAAATTATGGCATCATGTTAGAACGTCGGAGATATAGATCGTGCACAGGACCCTAGCATGGTGATGATATCAACGATGAAAACTAGGGCATTGCCATGGCAATCTATCAGCGCCACAAGGTAGAGACCGAAGATGAACTTGACGCATAAAACACAAAGTTATCAGTGACTTCATTTACAGACAAAAACTTTCAGACTTCGTTAGATCCCACTGCTGTTATGTGAGCCATTTTTTGTTGACGATTCTGCTACCAATTAGGACTTGCGATTCGGACTGCTACATGAGAACATTACGCTTGTCTTATCATCTACGGAGCTGTTAAAAGCTAAACGACGCGGAAGCTTTCATGGGCATTCTTCCAGTCAGACGGAAGATGCTATCATAGAGGCAACACCCATAACGCTGCCTAAATAGAGCCCGAAAAATTGGTGTTTGATAATTTGCAGGAATGCAGCTAAGACTCTGATAATGGTATCACGGTTATTACAAAAACAAGACATATTTCTACGGTAACTGCAGTACCGGGACAATGGTGACTTAACTATGACCCTCCGAAAGGACTAACGTGAAAAATACACTACTGGCCATTAAAATTGCTACACCACGAAGATGTGCTACAGACGCGAAATTTAACCGACAGGAAGAAGATGCTGTGATATACAAATTGTTAGCTTTTCAGTGCATTCACACAAAGTTGGCGCCAGTGGCGACACCTACAACGTGCTGACATGAGGAAAGTTTCCAACCGATTTCTCATACACAAACAGCAGTTGACCGGCGTTGCCTGGTGAAACGTTGTTGTGATGCCTCGTGTAAGGAGGAGAAATACGTACCATCACGTTTCTGACTTTGATGAAGGTCGGATTGTAGCCTATCGCGCTTGCGGTTTATCGTATCCCGACATTGCTGCTCGCGTCGGTCGAGATCCAATGACTGTTAGCAGAATATGGAATCGGTGGGTTCAGGAGGGTAATACGGAACGCAATGCTGGATCCCAACGGCCTCGCATCACTAGCAGTCGAGAAGACAGGCATCTTATCCGTATGGCTGTAACGGATCGTGCAGCCACGTCTCGATCCCTGAGTCGACAGATGGGGACATTTGCAAGACAACAACCATCTGCACGAACAACTCGACGACGTTTGCAGCAGCATGGACTATCAGCTCGGAGACCATGGCTGCGGTTACCCTTGACGCTCCATCACACACATGAGCGCCTGCGATGGTGTACTCAACGACGAACCTGGGTGCACGAATGACAAAACGTCATTTTTTCGGATGAATCCAGGTTCTGTTTACAGCATTATGATGGTCGCATCCGTGTTTGGCAACATCGCGGTGAACGCACGTTGGAAGCGTGTATTCGTCATCGCCATACTGGCGTATCACCTGACGTGATGGTATGGGGTGCCATTGGTTACACGTCTCGGTCACCTCTTGTACGCATTGACGGCACTTTGAACAGTAGACGTTACATTTCAGATGTGTTACGACCTGTGGCTCTACCCTTCATTCGATCCCTGCGAAACCCACATTTCAGCAGGATAATGCACGATCGTATGTCGCAGGTCCTGTACGGGCCTTTCTGGATACAGAAAATGTTCGACTGCTGCCCTGGCCAGCACATTCTCCAGATCTCTCACCAACCGAAAACGTCTGGTCAATGGGGCCGAGCAACTGGATCGTTACCAAACCCTAGTCAGTACTCTTGATGAACTGTGGTATCGTGTTGAAGTTGCGTGGGCAGCTGTACCTGTACACGCCATCCAAGCTCTGTTTGACTCAATGCCCAGGCGTATCAAGGCCGTTATTACGGCCAGAGGTGGTTGTTGGCTCTGAGCACTATGGGACTTAACAGCTGTGGTCATCAGTCCCCTAGAACTTAGAACTACTTAAACCTAACTAACCTAAGGACATCACACACATCCATGCCCGAGGCAGGATTCGAACCTGCGACCGTAGCAGTCGCGCGGTTCCGGACTGCGCGACTGGAACCGTGAGACCACCGCGGCCGGCGGTGGTTGTTCTAGGTACTGATTTCTCAGGATGTATGCACCCAAATTGCGTGAAAATGTAATCACATGTCAGTTCTAGTATAATATATTTGTCCAATGAATACCTGTTTATCATCTGCATTTCTTCTTGATGTAGCAATTTTAATGGCCAGTAGTGAATATTGGAGAAATTACGCCAGCACGCCATCAGAGTGTTAATTCTTGAAATTGCTATACATCTTAAGTATTTCTGTTCATGCCACTGGGAGATAAATTACGCGTTAACAAAATTTTCGCTAAGGTGTACACGGACCAGACTCATGAATGTGACCACTGTCTATGTTCTCCGTCAACGTGCATTCACAATTATCACACCAGAGCTGACAGCACTGGCAGTGGAGGGTATATAAAGCTATCGGGGGACGCGGGAAACTCTACAAGCGTTGTCGAAACGCGGAACCGGATCGATTTATCTAACGTCCTAAAGGGCACGGTCACTGGCTCTGGGGCCAAGGGTGGAAACATTTCCGAGACCGCTATGTTTGTAAACTGTTCTCGGGCCGCTGTGGTTAAAGTATACCGTGCATGGCCTAATATTGCTATCCAAAACCGGTGCCGAGGTAAATGCGGTGCATCAGGGGCTGCAAACGATAGGAGACGGCTGCAGAGATGAGTGCGGTGGAATAGAAGTGCAACTGTTGAGCAGCTGACAGCCAAGATGAGCCAAGGGACTACCAATGGTGTCTCGCCAACACCATTCAGTGAATGTTGCTGTGTATGGGCCTTCGCAGCAGGCACCTTGTTCCTCCACCCAAGCTGATTGCTGCTCATCACGACGAAGGCTGGAATTTCCACGCGAATACCGTAGCTGGATGTCCACTAATTGGCGACCGTTGGACTTTTCAGACTAATCGCGTTGTATGCTCCATCGGACGAATGGCTTTTGGAGTGTACGGCGTGAAACGTCCGAAAGCAAACATCCCGAAACAGTCGTCGGGTGGGTGTAGGCCGGAGTATGGATCGTTACGGCCTGAGAAATGTTTTCGTGGCGTCCCCTGGGTGACCTCGTCATTCTGGAAGACACAATGGATCAACACAAGTATGCATCTAAGCTTGCAGTTTGTTTTCCCTCGGCACTGTGGCATCAACAATGCAACGAGTCACACAGCTCGCAGTGTACGTACGTGGTTCGGAGAGCACCAGGCTGAGTTTATCGTAATCCCATGGCCCACACACTGCCCAGCCTTATACCCAATCCACTACTTGTGGGATCGCCTCAATAGGGCTGTTCGCCTCATGCATCTTCAGCGGACAAAATCAGCGCAGCTGGTCACGGTACTAAACATGCACGTCCCTCTCTGGTCCACGCTTCAAAAGGTGGTTATTCAGGCTTTTGACAGGCGGTCTCATTAATGTAACTGGACAGTGTATGGGCCACGCAAGCAACATGGACTGTTTCAAATACTAGACACAGAAATTATATCTCGTTACTCCAAAAATGAAACAGTACTGCACTTCAAATAACTTACGGGTTTGCTGCCGGGTGACGTCGTCGACCACCGCCGATATTTCGACAGGAGCACACCCTGTCATTCTCAAGGCACAAATGCAAGGAGGAAGCAATGTGCAAGGGAATTTAATACCTCGGATCACAGAGGAGAAACAAGGAAGATACCACACGCAGAACAAGTGTCAGCACAAACAAAGATAACCAACATCAGAAATATCGAAGTGACTATTAATCAACAGGTGAGGTAGCACTAATTCTGTCCCTCTGTTTTTTGATGAGAGACAGAGCCGGATTCCAAGCAGCATTTAAAAAAAGTCCTCCATCTAATATTAAGGAAACTGTTAAAATCAAACTATCAAGCAACCTTTGTTTGTGTTGACACTTGTTCTGTGTGTAGTATCTTCCTTGTTTCTCCTCTGTGAACCGAGGTATTAAATTCCTCCTTGCATTTTTGCCTTGAGAATGACAGGGTGTGCTCCTGTCAAAATATCGGCGGTGGTCGACGACTTCACCCGGCAGCAAACCCGTAAGATATATGAACATTCAATTCGCCGGGGAAAGTTAAGGTCTCACAGTAATGCACTTAATTGATTGCGACGGGGGACATGCTGGACGAAGATAATTATTTCCTTCTTATCTTCATAAATATCTCTCTCTCTCTCTCTCTCTCTCTCGCTCACTTTAGAACTTATTGAATTTAAATTTCACGATCGAATAATGTCTTAATAGTCAGCTGTACTTGAAATTTTTGACAGTTTATTTACTAGTTTGGAAGTCTATTTAATGTAGTGTTCGATTGATTATAAGGTGATCTGCAAGATTAGTAATATAACACAATGGATGCAACCAATGTTCTTAGTGAAGTTCAACCCGAAGGACTCAAAAACTTTTGTATTTGTTGTTATCAGTCTTATCTGCCTTCGTGATAAAACGGAATGTTCGACAAAATATTGCAGTTGTTTCCACTGTCTTGTACACTCGTGTGGCTTTGATCATTGCTGTTCGTCTTCCAACATATATACCACAATACAGTTGTTCTGCAGTATTAAAATACACTTTAAATCAGTATCTCTTGTCTGAACTCGGAAACAGATTCGAAGTAACATGGCGAAAAGCATTTAGATTTTTCGATCCTCTGTAAAGGAAGAACATTTTGAGCTATGAGTCCGAATTTTCCATGTAGGTATGCTTTTTGTCCTGTAATTCCTATGTAATACCGGATGCTACAATGGTGCAAAATCATTACCCTTCATAAGTAAAAATATGTTTACACATTTCATTGGTTGTTCTCATCTAACAACAATGCGGTCCTTTTACTGTCAGTAGGGAAGATCATAGGTATGTAGGGTGTCGTCTTGATAGACTGTTGTGTACAATGCTTCCACATATAGTCACAGCGAAATAATGTTACTGGGAAACGTAGACCAGATGAGACGTCGTCTCATCATGTCACAAACACCCTCAACCAGGGACAGGTCTGGTGATAATGCAGGCCATAGTAGCTGACGACCATTTTGGAGAGCCACTGTGTAACGCGAGAGGCATAGGATGGTTGTACTTAAAATACGTCTACTCCCAGATGTCCATTATGGGCCGTAATTATTATATGGCAGCGCAACTTGGTAGATATCCTAATGCGTTAAAATGGAACAGATTTATGTTGGACAAAAATTAGATACAATCTGGCGCCATGAATGCAAGAAATAAGTATACAAATGTTTCCATCTGTAATGGATTAGTAACGGGACGTGGATAGAAACGGTCAAACAAGTAAGAAAGGCATAACGCTGATTTTATTTTTAACCGCCATTTGCACAGTTTGGTCAATGTGAGCACCGAAGACGTCGACGAGATGCTGTACAGCGGCAGATTTGCACCTGGTGGCCAAAATTGGAACCAATTTTTTTTCTGGCGTAAGTCGGTTCGACATTAATGCATTAGCGTGTCTACGATGCGATAGTTGCTGCTCCGTGAGTTGCTGTACTTAAGTTGCAACCACCTGGTATATTTAAGGGTATTGTCCTGCCGGTTTATCCACTACGCCTTGCAGACAGTGGCCCAAGGGCCTTGCTTCTCCTTGGACCCCTATGTACTGGCACAAACATTTTGCCTCAATACGAACAAATTAGCATTTACAATAAGAATTTCATGGGCAACGACTATTCCTCCGCACTTGATGGTTTTCGCTGACGTACTTCTACGCGGCGATTAAAATTTACTCCGTTTCTTTTTGTTGAAGAATAGTACCGTATATTTACGATTTGACATCTTTAACTTCATCAGCTTGATTTGTGGACCACGTTTCTCTCAGTATTATAAAATATCTAGAAGTAGATTAGATTATGGCATAATAATATTTACATATAAAAAAGGAGTGTGATGTGTGCGTGTGTGCGCGTGTGTTCAAAATAAAAAATAAGCGAATTTCGCACTCGACTAGGTAGAAATATGTGCTACAGAATAATGCACTGGGGCAATCTCTTTCTTCTCGATAATGCAATCAATGAACAATTTTTTCTGAGTGTCGTCCAATGAATGGGGAAATACAGTTGAAGATCTTAAAGAGAAAAATCATGATTGTTAGCAAGGAGCTGCATTCGTTTTAAAACCACTTAATAAGACAACACGGTGTTGAATAGCTAATGCGGAAAATGTGCTATACCGAAACTTTATCCACTTTCGGAAACCTTTACAGGAGGTTGCTGAAGCCTGAAACGGTTGACGAGGCCAATTATTTATTAAATGAAAAAAGGATAGACTTCTTGGTTGCAACCCTAGACCAGATGAACGGCGTCAACAGAGCCATACAAAATGTAGCAGAAGAGTTATAAATAGCTGCGAAATTTCTCAAATCGTTACGCAACTTTGTAATAACACAAAGAGATACTCGATCACTACGAGAAAATGATAAGTGAAAAAATTGTTGCGGAATACACGATGGTGGTAACACGGAAAAAAACTATGCTTCGTGGAAGGGAAAAGTTCGTGATTGATACCTACTTACCAATAGTCAGGCTATGTGGAGGATTTCCTTATGGTATAAACGGTTACGAGAAAGCTCTTTCTCGCATGGCTTCCATGTTGAGTTTCGAGTGAAGTCTGGTGTCGAAGTTAGGGAAGCTACCAATCGATTCACCGAGAACAATTGTATAATCGCTGAAGTGAAATTTGCAGATGAAGAGATTCATTTGAAACGTTTCGTTCCGCAAGGTCATGAAAGTACAGACAAAATCCCAATATCGTGGTCATATAAACTAATTTCTTAAAATACAGCACAATCAAATTTACAAAATGTTGTGAAAGCGTAAACATTCATAGATGCCGCACAGTTACGAAAGCTACACGGGAGTGAATTTATTCAGAACCAAATCTTCTGAAAATTAGTTATCGATCTCCGGTGACGCAAGGACGAGTGACATAATGACCACGCAAATCGATGACTTATGGAAAATAGACTTCAGAGGAATACTGAAAAAAAAGAGGAAAGTAAGCGTTAAACACAGTGGATGAATAAAATTCATTTCTGTCTTAAGATTTTAACATCGTAATGCAACATTGTTTAATAGTACTTTTTATTTTCTGTAGTGTACTATTAATTATTGTTGTTTGTTTCGTCCAATAAAGTGCATTTCCTAAATTTATCAGTTGACAAAATTAAGAGCGTGTTAAGAGGCACATGTTTTACTCCATCTCAGTGTAAGGACCCTTTCCTTGCCTCTGTATAAACGGCAACAGAGTGGGATAGATGACGCTCTTTGTTTATTCTGCGCTGTTGAATATTCGCTCAACAAGCACCAGAGGACTAGGGTGTTTCTAGCCCTCATACCAGCTGATCTGGTATTAGCCTGTACCAACTTCCTGACACGTTTCTGCAGCTGTCGTTCACCTAACCGGCGCCACAACCGTAACCATTGGCGAAGCCCACGTAAAATCTGTCCTCGCCACTAAATACTACCTTACGCCAGACGTTCCTGTAGTTGCGTCTTGCACTACACTACGGATGCACGCTACATTATAATGAAGTGGCAGAGGAAGCCTAGCGTGCAGTACCATTGAGATGAATTCAGCTTTTAGTAAACAGTTCCGGACGACCGTAACTGACACTGGGTGCGTCATTGATTCGCACAGATGCTGCGGCCGTGCTGCTATAAGCAGTGGCTACCCGTATGAAACGGCAGCCAATTAGTGAATCTGTATGCCACTGCCTGCCCTCGAAACCAAAACGACGAATAGATGTGCTTCTTCCCTGTATCTCCAGCAGCAACAGAAACATACAGGTAGCAACCCAGTTCCAGTCTGTTGACCAGTTCTATGGATGAACCACCCAGGGTCCTGCAGGTAAACAGCACCATCTCTCTGACATTCAGTTAATTTCACGAATTGTGTTTATCTAGAGCGTAGTGACTTGTCAGCTGTGTTTACTAACCCAGTTCTGCACTCCAAATGACAGACTGCTCTCTCTACAAGTCAAATACAGTTCTGTTCATGTTCGGTTGAAAGTTTTCGGTCCGGTAATGTATGGCTCTGAGCACTATGGGACTTAACAGCTGTGGTCATCAGTCCCCTAGAACTTAGAACTACTTAAACCTAACTAACCTAAGGGCATCACACACATCCATGTCCGAGGCAGGATGCGAACCTGCGACCGTGGCAGTCGCGCGGTTCCCGACTGCGCCGGTAATGTATCGTTACCTTTGTATATCTCTTCCTCTCTTTCCTTCTATCTATGCTAGAGTGTGCCGGACGTGTGTGTGGCCAAGGCGTGTAAATGACACGTGCTTACCCACTTGGTTCATTGCTCGGAAGGATTGAATTTAAGGGGGCCGGCCCGACGTCTAGTTATTATGTTAAAAGTGCGCACGGGTAACGCGGGGGAGGGCTCAAGCAACCAAGTGGGCAAGTAAGTAAATGCCAAGCTCCAACGTAACCTATAAGGACTCCACATTGCTCTCTACACAGGACTGGTGTTTGTAATGACTACTAAATCCATGATATCGAGTTTATAAGACATTTATTATCTATATTCCCAGAAACTTTACAAACTTAATAATTGCCGCAAACAAAGCCAAGTCAGATAACTTCTCGTTTTGTCTCACACTGAAGGTGCTTAAACTAACAGGCATCTCGTTGCTACTCAAGCACCGGGAAAGAAGATGGAACTACATTGCTGCCCTTGTGGTCCGTCTGCTGGGACAGTGATCGAAATTCGCATCCAGGATTACTACATGGACCAAATTACAAAAATTCTTTTGGCGGGAAAAGGGGGACAAAGCAGACACAAACGTCTTCCATATACATAAAAGAAAGCAAATTCTTAAAAAATAAAACATCCTGTGAAATATGGCGCACGCAAATAAAGAATTAACAGCACACGCAAGCATCCTCACCTTAACTAATTTCCAAGAATGAACTGGTAGCTCGCTGGCACTGCAATTTGACACCACGTGGGTGACCGATACCAACAGCTAATTTCTTTGTACTCACCCATCTGTTCGTTCTGGCTTTCCATTCTATACAATTATTCACACGCTCAACCTATTCTTTATCAAAGTAGTTAGGACATGCTGCTTGCAAATGGGGGTTAAAAGGATCCGTGAACAAAATTTATGAGATGGCCTAAAAAATCACGTCACACGCTTAGAACCTTAAGCATCTCCCAGCAGGATTCACACTGAACCGTCATCTAAATTATTCATAAGCCGTTACGACCACGTTCAAATGGCTCTGAGCACTATGGGACTTAACATCTGAGGTCATCAGCCCCCTAGAACTTAGAACTACTTAAACCTAACTAACCTAAGGACATCACACACATCCATGCCCAAGTCGGTTCGAACCTGCGACCGTAGCGGTCGCGCGGTTCCAGACTGAAGCGCCTAGAACCGCTCGGCCACACCGGCCGTCGAAAACTGTTTAATTCACCTTAAGATAATCAACCAACGCACATGACCCACACCCTGGAATGCAGATGATGTAAAGTGAGTTGCCTGTCTTACGACATATGAAATATTTTCCTAGTTAGTTTTACACTGTCCAGTCAATTTAATGTGACCACCAATCAAAACCCCGAATAACCATCGTCTGCAGCGCAGACTGCCAGGTGAAGTGCGGGAAGAGAGTCAGTGAGGTCCTGGAAGATGTGGAGCCATGGCGACTCCAGTTCCGTGTCAGCAGCTCGTGGTCTCGCGGTAGCGTTCTCGCTTCCCGAACACGGGGTCCCGGATTCGATTCCCGGCGGGGTCAGGGATTTTCACCTGCCTCGAGAGGACTGGCTGTTTGTGTTGTCCTCATTATTTCATCATCGTTCATAAAAGTGGCGAAATTGGACTGAGCAAAGCTTGGGAATTTGAACGGGCGCTGATAACCGCGCAGTTAAGCGCCCCACAAACCAAACATCATCAACATCCAGTGCCGTGGCCATCAGCGTTAGGTTTCTCGATTGAGGAGCCATGGAATGTACAGCGGAAAGAGATAGACCCACAGACTCTCGATTGGGTTTAAATCTGAGAATTTTGGTGGCCAGGGGAGTACGTTAAACTTATTCTAGTGCTCTTCGAATCGTACGTCCAATGCGAGCTGTATGAGACTTGTATTGCCCTGCTGGTAGATGCCATCGTGAGGAGGAGAAACAAACTGCATGTAGGGATGCACATGATCCACAAGGTTAGACGCATACTGCTGTTGTCCCATTGCGCCTTCCAGAATGACCCAGGGAATGTCACGAAATCGTTCCCCTTAGCACTCCCTCCTCCGGTCTGAACACTTCCGACGATTGTTGTAGGGTGTTGCTTTCGGGCGTTTCACGTCGTTGACGCCAACGCCCATCTGTCTGACGGAGCACAAAACGCGATTCATCTGAAGAAGCCAACTGTCATCAGTCAGTGAACGTCCAGCTGCGGTACTGGCTTGCAAATTTCACTTTCGTAGCCGGTGAACAGCAGTCTCCACGGGTGCATGAACCAGGCACCTGCAGTGGTGGCCCACACGCAGCACGTTCACTGAACGGTCGCTGAGGAGATACTGGTTCAACAGCTGCAGGTCAATTCGCCCGTACAAATCTCGACAGCCGTCGTTCACTACTGTCATCTATGATTCGTAGTGCACCGCTGTTGCCTCGATACCGACTTTAGACATGCACGGTGTACTTTAATCACGGCGACAAGTGAACAGTTTCGGAAATCCCTCAACCCCTGGCCCTAAAGCGAATGATCACGCCCTTCTAGAGATCACATAAATCGCGACGTTTACGCGTGACAGCAACGACTGCACTGTTGTTGTGTACATAGTTCCGCGTAGTCAGCGCGTACACAACTCTCCCACTAGAGCGCGCCCCGCTAAGCACAACAGCGCAGGCGCAGCGCTCGTCCGTCTCTGCACTACGAAATGGCGCTGTCTTACAGACGGACCAAATTCTGCTACCACCGATCCGCGTATTAACATGTAACGCAGCCAATGAGATTGCTGCTAACATAGAACCTTTTCTCCTCGCGGATCACACTCGCGCAGTGATACCTGAATGCTCGAGGTACTATAACGAGTGTACAGACCTCTGATTAGTCAGTCTGCATTACTCTGCATCAGTCTGCAGTCAGCGCCTAATGAGATTATCATATTCCTGTACATAGCCATGAAGAGAAATGTATAGACACTTTGTCAAGTATCAGAGATATGTGAGAATAAGATTAACGTAGCAAAACCAAAGGAATGTCAGATTGTCAACTGTAAATAGCATCCAGAATGAAATTAAGTAAGGTTTATGATTTTTATTATTTTAATAATTGTGTGTGAAAATTAATCAAACTCTGTTTAAAGTTGGTCACCGTCACTCTACTACTCTAAGCGTGCAAGTGTCATTCCTATCGTCTGACCTAACGGCAGAAGATAAACACACCACGATAAGACCACGAGACATACTGCTGACACTAGCCTACTTCGTTAGAGCGACAAGTAATATAATCTGATGGTGTGTGTACCGAAGATCTTACAGTACGCACACCACAACTGTTTTCCCCCGACACGCTTCAATACTCTTCACTGCTAGTGCTGCCACCTGACGTCGCGGTTCTAGGCGCTTCAGTCCGGAACCGCGCGACTGCTACGGTCGCAGGTTCGAATCCTGCCTCGGGCATGGATGTGTGTGATGTCCTTAGGTTAGTTAGGTTTAAGTATTTCTAAGTTCTAGGGGACTGATGACCTCAGATGTTAAGTCCCATAGTGCTCAGAGCCATTCGAACCACCTGACGTCTGTTAGTGGTTATTGCACATTCACGTTGAGCTTGTATTTTGCCCATCCTTTATGTCGTCTGAATGATTTGATAGTTTACGTGTGGAACTAATGAAATTTTGTACATATAATGCCCACTTCATGGTATTCCTTTGTCGTCTTCTGTGCAGTGTCTAGTATTATACTGCTTGTTGTAATACTTGTCAGTATTGGGAATACTAATACTTCTGGTTCCATTATAACGGTTAATTATGAACGAACTATGCTACAGTGAGTAACTTTTTGGGTTAAGGTAACGAACGTTGAACTTACAAGTCCTGAAGCAAGTTAATATACGACTTCATGCTACTGAATATCTCTAGATTCGAATCTGTGCTTCAGACGGGAAGTTTTAGCTCTTTATGATTACCAACGCGATGCTTCATTGTAATTACTATAACAGTAAGTCAGATGGAACTCAGCACTTTATTTTATTTAATCGTATGGTTAAGGCCCCCGTCGGTTAGACCGTTCGCCGGGTGCCGGTCTTTCAATTTGACGCCACTTCGGCGACCTGCAGTTGATGAGGATGATTGGATGATTATGAGAACAGCACAACACCCAGTCGCTAAGCGGAGAAAATTCCCCGACCCAGCCGGGAATCGAACCCGGGCTCAGAGGATTGACAATCCGTCACGCTGACCATTTTTTTTTCTTTTTTTTTTCTTTTTTATTTTTTTTATAATTTTTCCTCTTTTTTTGACCACTTTTTTCCCCTTAAAAAGCCTCTTAGGAAAATGGAACTAAAAAAAAGCCTAGGTGCCACCGCCACTTCTCATCCTATAACAAAAAATCTGATCCACTTCAGGTGTTGGCTCCTGAGTAAACCCACCCCAGAGAGCTGCCTATATACCAGGGGAAATGTGGGAAATCAAGGTTAGGGCTATCCTTTGCCACTTTTTTTTTACATGATTACATTTAGGGAACGTGTACAAATGAGAATTCTAGTAACTAAGTGTTACAAGTAAGTGTTACAACAACAAAGGTGGCATAAAAGAGTAATAAAAAAATAAAAATATAAATCACTGATGTAATTCCAACTAAAAGGTTCTTCAATAATGTAACTGGTTCCACTTGGAGCCTCGCCATCGTTAGCTGATATCTCCAATAGCGCCTTTGAAGGGCATCTGCAACGGAGGCATTCTGCTTCGCTAGTGCCTCAAGGAAAACAGCATCCTTGCAGCAGCTTGTCTCTTCCTTCGCTCATGGCTGACAAGGCAGAACGTTGAGCCGTTAGTGTGATGCGGCACAGAACATTAACCAGAGCTTGGCACTCCCCAGCTGAGTGGGGGGTTAACGAAAACGCTGCGTAAATAATTTGCGAAGAGCGTACGGTATTTCGGTGTGCGTTCGAGGGCATTGTGAGCATTTTGTAGGAACCACCAGTAATCAAGCTGCTCTTTCTCTCCGTCGCTATAGATGTAGGCGACGGTAAGTCCTTTGAACCATGTAAGCGCATGATATTTTGCAGCCGGAAAGTAAGTTTCATCGGGACAGAGTAGGGTCTGAGGGTCAATCATATCAGGTGTGACCCGGAGGTAACAAGCCAATATCTTCTGTGTTAGTCGCCAAACTCCGGACGATGATGCGCAAGTAAAACGATGTTCATCGGTATCCAAAAGGTGACAATCTGGGCAATAAGGGGAGTCTGCCAGTCCAATAGTGTGAAGTCGCTGTCGTGTGGCATATTGTTTGTTGGCGATCTGATACTTCGAACGCACCGTGGATGACAGAAAGTTGTGGTGTATCGTTTTCCACACTCTTGGCCAGTGAACCGTAGGTTACTTGTTTTCCACCACGTTATGGGGAACAGCCCGCAGAAGGTTGGTATAAAAATCTTTCGCCTTTGGTGGACGTGTCGCGGAGAGGTTCGAGCTGACATAGCTGTAATCAAGAATGAAGGTCGACACATGGGAGAGCTGTGGTGCGACGTGTGCAACCGACACCGGCGGGACGTTAGAGACTGGCATCAGAACCTGTAGTAAACGACCCGTGAGAGAGGTATATTGGCTTTTCCATCGTTTCCTCATGTTGCTCATGTAAAGGGCAGCTGCTCTCGCCCTGACGTTGACCAATCCCAGCTCTCCTTTGTGCACTGGGAGGGTAAGAGTCTCGTATCGTACTTTAAAGATATGACCTGCAGAAACGTAGTAACTGAAGGCCGCCTGAAGCCGGCGACCTATCTGCAGCGGTAGTGGGAGGACCTGTGCCACGTGGTTGAGTTTTGATGCTACGTAGAGGTTCAGGTATTCAACACGTTGTAGCTGATTCAAGTCCCGGAGCAGGTTCTGTCGCACCATTGCGCGTATGATATGTAATAACCCTCGGTAGTTTGCTGCAGCTGTTTTACGTACATCTTTCTTGAACGTGATTCCTAAATATCGCAGATCAGAAACTGGTGGGAGGGGAGCGAGGGCTTCCGGTCCGAGACCACGCCCAATATCCAACGCCGCCGACTTGTTGATGTTCAGAAGACCGCCTGCGGCCTATCCGTATCGCTCAATCCAGGTTAGTACGCTTTGAACTTCGTCATTGAAAAGAACCAGCAGGTCGTCAGCGTATGTCCTACAGCGAAAGGTGACGTCCCGCAGCGTGATGCCAGATAGGCGGTGGTTAAGGCCCCCTAGGAGTGGCTCGAGTGCGATTGCATAAAGGTAGGTAGAAAGAGGACAACCCTGTCGTAGAGACCTCTTAATGGGTACTGGTCCTACCGTCCTTCCATTGACCTGGACGTGTGAGCTGGCTGCGGTCCAAAGACGCCGTAGGGTGTCGATGAGGCCCGGGGGAATCCCATACAGTCCCTCACTCGTAGGAGGAAGTTGTGGTGCACTCTACCAAAGGCGCGGTTGAAATCGACGGAGACGATCGCCGCTCTTAGACGGCAAGCAGAAGCGATCGCTATTAAGTCCCTGCAGTCACCGGTGGCCATGTGTATGTTGGCTTCTCCCCCCTGCGACGTCTGTTCTGGAGCGAGGATCTTCGGCAAAGTCGTCTTAATACGGCTCGCCATAATCCTGGTGAAAATCTTGTAATCGGCGTTCAGCATTGTAAGCGGCCGATAGTCGTTAATCGATAGCCCTCCACCTGGCTTGTGTACCGGTATGAGAAGACCTTCTACAAACGCTGGCGGCACAACACAGTCTGGAGACATAAGTTCGCGGAACATTATAACCCAGCGAGGCATCATGATGTCACGGAAAGTCCGGTAGAATTCGATGGGCAATCCATCAGGTCCAGGAGACTTATTGGCCGCACCTTTGTCCACGGCGTCTTCGACTTCCTCGAGTGAGATTTCCTCTGTTAGTGCATTCACGGTAGCCTCGTCGATAGTACGTGTTACCTGCTGTAACACTTCAGTAGTGGCCTCGTCATCGACGGTTCTTTCCTTGTAAAGATGACGAAAATGATCCTCCAGCGCCTTTACTATGGTTGCTTGGGTCGTACATAAGCGACCGTCGTGTGTCCTGAGTTGTGTGATTAAATGTTGGCGTTGTCGGCGCTTATCCGCCACGACGTGTGCATAGTGGGGTCCTCTGCAACCGTTCGGTCGTGCCGTCGCGAGCGGACTACTGCACCTTCTAGTCGGCGCTTTGTCAATGATAGTATGTGAGCCTTGATTCTGCTTTGGTCATGTTGTCTCTCCGGGGAAGGGGTAAGGCGTTGAGGTCTCTGAGTGCCGCGTAGTAAAAATCGAGGGTCTGTCTATGCCACGCAGTCACGTCCTTGCCATATTGCATAAGTGTCCTACGGATTGCTGGTTTGGCACAGAGGAGCCACCACTCCAGGGTCGAGGTGTATCATGGGTGGCGGCGTTCACAGTCAGTCCCCGTTGCTGCAACTTGCCGACGGCAATCCAGGTCCTGGAGATGAGTTATGTTGAGCTTCCAAAAACCATTGCTGTGCCAGACTTGTTGGGGGCGTAGGTGTATAGTGCAGATATAGGCACTGTGATCGGAATAGGCTTGAGGCCATAATTCGGCGTCCACCACACCTTGTGTGAGATATTGTGACACACATATGCGGTCAAGTCGGCTGGCCGAATGACTGATGAGTGTGGCCAGAGCGGTTACCGTGGACTTTTTCCCACGTGTCGCACAAGTGAAGTTCTTGGATCATCGCACCCAGTTCCGGACAAGGCACGTAATGTGGGATTTGGTCCTTGGGGCGAAGTACGCAATTAAAATCGCCGGCGAAGACGCTGTGGTCGTATCGTCCAAGGAAAAGGGGAGCGACATCTGTGGAGTAGAATCTGGCGCGGTCGTGACGTCTTGTGGTACCCGACGGCGCGTAAACATTAATGAATCGGGTGTTGAGTGCCGTAAATGCTATTCCTCTTGCGGAGGGAAGAAACGTGACGTCGGTAACTTCAATACCTTCACGCACTAATATTGCCACTCCGGTGTCTGCAGGGCTACCGGGCGTCACATGTGTGGCGTAACCGTAAAAGTGCGGGAGTGCAGTCGTTTTCACTTCTTGTAGGAAAGCAAAGTCAACTCCCATGGCTCGTATGGTTTCCCTCAAAAGTTGGATCTTGACAGGAGAACTGATCATGTTGATACTCATTGTCGCCAGGCGGTAAGCCTGGCAACTCGTTGTTTGGGCGAGGTTATCCATGTTGAAGTTGGAGAGAAGCGAACATCGGAAGTGATGTCACTCCCCGCCGAACGCGGTCCTCCTTGTGCTGCTTATGCTGCATGATCTGGCGGCGCCTCAGCTGGCCGCGGATCGGGATCTTGTGTCTCGACTTCCTCAGCCCACGAAGCGGGCGCGGATGTCTGTTCATGTTCCATAGCCTCGGAATGTTTAATAGTAAGGGACCGGGCGACTTCGCTGCCTGCACTGGTACCTTCCCGCTGCTCACTGTTTCTGTCAATGGGCTGATGGTCGAAAGCTGCATGTTTTTCTGTCTGTTCTGCAAGGTTGGAGTCAGTGGAAACAGCCTCAGCTTCGCGGCTGGCTTCTTGAGTGGTCAGTTGTTCTTCCCCGGCCGAATGCGAACCGCTGTGTTCCGACACGGTCCGACGACGGCGCTTTCGGCGTTTCGGTGATCGCTGTTTCCGTACATGACCTTCATTGTCAGAGGACGGCACTGACTCACGCTCCGCCGGAATAAACGCTTCGGTCGGTACAATAAGGGAATCAATTGCCATCTTGCCGGCGTCAATGTCTGTCGCGTTCGGTAGCTCCAGAGTCGTAGTACTATTTTCCACCACTGGCCAGGTCGGCGGATCATCCAGGTTTTTGTCCGTGGAAAGTGATTCTTGTACCGCTGAAGCGATCGGCCGTGTCTGTTGTGTGGAGAACGTCGTGAGCGCCGCCGCGTAAGTCACGGGTAGAATAGTCTTCGCCGCTGGTGGTGCAACGTCCTTCGGTGGGAGTTGTGTGATCCGACGCTGGAGGCACTCGGAACGAAGGTGACCTTCCTTGCCGCATCCGGAACACGTCTTCGGCTGGCCGTCATAAATAACTATGGCCCGGCATCCTCCTATCTGTAGATAGGATGGCACGTGTCGTTGGAGATCTATCTGCACTTGGCGTGCTCCATTGAGTACTGGATACGTCTTAAACTGGGTCCATTTTTCAGCCACGTGTTCGTGTACCGTGCCGTAGGGGCGGAGCGCCGCTACAACTTCTGCCGCCGGGAGTTCAAATGTAAGTTCGAATATGCGTATAGTCCGCAGTCCCATTGCGGCATGGCCGACCTTGACGTTGCCAACATTGCCATCTGCGTGGAAGAAGCGGAGTTCTTGTTTCATCTCACGAAGCACCTTGTCGCATGTAGTTTCGTTTATGAGCTTTACATAGACCGTGCTACTGACGATCGAAAAGTGAATGCCGACAATGTCGGCAGCCGGGATCTTGGCTTCCTCCTTTAAAAAGCGTTCGACTTCGACCGCCTTTGGTCGGGTAAAGTCGTTCCGAAATGTGAATTTCAAGGTTGATCTTCTGTATTGGTTTGCCATGGTCTTGTAGCGCTACGGCGTCACGTTAGTGTCGGCCGAAGAAAGTAAACAAGGCGCGCGGGCTCTCTCTGACAGCGGAGAGCACACACCGCACGTCTGCTTCGCTCGGCTGCGAGAGCCGCACTGACCATTCATCTACCGGGGGCGGACAATTCAGCACTAAAGGTTGACGATTCATGCATAACGAGTGCGACTTCTCTCGCCGTCAGGTTATTAACGAATTTCCCATCTACAGGACTCTGCCTCCGATTGTCAACAGGCATGGACAACGTTTACTTATTCTTCCAAAGGTTAAAAAATGTCTACAACCGTGTTGTAGATCGTCAAATGTTATGAACATCGTTGTTAAGATTTTTACTAATCAGTTTCAGGCACCTGATAACAAACACAAACAGACGTTTGTAATAATATGAAGAACGCAAGTTATACAATCGAGTAAAATACAAGAAGTTTCACAATTACAGCATCTGTGTGGATGTACACATTGCGTTACATTTCACTTTTCGTAGAGTCAAAAACATTTAATTGGGCAGTAGAGTGCATGTATCGAGTTCTGTTGTCTAGTTCCTGTTTTTGAGGTGATTTAGCGTGAAATGTAAGGTCATGTGTACTTACACATATATGCACGGCTGGCTTGAAGTCACGCGAGGCCAATAGCACCGATGAACTGCTGGGACCCTGTTCAACAATACGTTCTCATATTTTTTAAATGTGCTGATTCACTTCCACGTAAAATATGGAGGTAAGGTCTAATAAAATTTTATTTCACTAATTTAAATTCTTAGTTTGTCATTCAAGAATAGTAAGGCTGTCCACTCCAAAACTGAAATTAAAATTTTGGAATCACAACCTTCTTAGGTCATGTATATACTGAAAGTGAGTAAGTGAGCTGATTGTTCTTACTTTTGTTTGCACCAAGTGGATAAAGTAGGGTAACCGCCGTTCCTAATTTTTGACATCCGTTAAATTAACATCAAGCTAAACTGACGGTTTGCGCTGACTGTTTGAAATTTGATCACAGATTCCATTCAAAAGTGAAATGTATCGTATTATAAGATTATCAAGTTTAAACTTCTGGACAGAACACAGTTTTGCAAACGCCCTCCATAGGACTGTGCCACGCAGGAAAACATCGCGAACCACCGGTTGGAAAAGTCAGTTGTGATTAGCTGTAAAACTAAAACAACGACATTCTGACATGCCCGAGGGAGGACTCGAACCTCCGCCGGAACCAGCCGCACAGTCCATGACTGCAGCGCCTGAGACCGCTCGGCTAATCCTGCCCAGCTGGGTGTGTATGTTTGTCCTTAGGATCATTTAGGTTAAGTAGTGTTTACGCTTAGGGACTGATGACCTTAGCAGTTAAGTCCCGTAAGATTTCACGAACATTTGAACATTTTTGAACGGCCTCTCCTCACAGCTTCATTTCCGTCAATACCCCATCTCCTACCTTTCGAACTTCACAGAAGCGCTCCTGCGGACGTTGGTAGAGCACTTGCCTGCGAAAGGCAAAGGTCCCGAGTTCGAGTCTCGATCAGGCACACACTTCTAATCTGCCATGAAGTTTCATATCAGCGCACACTCCGCTGCAGAGTGAAAATTTTTCTGGGAACGTCCCGCAGGCTGTCGCTAAGCCATGTCTCCGCTATATCGTTTCTTCCAGAAGTGTTAGTCTTGCAAGATCCGCAGGAGAGCTTCTGTGAAGTTTGGCAGGCAGGAAATGAATTACTGGCGGAAGTAAAGCTGTGAGGTGCGTGGGTAGCTCAGTTGGTAGAGCACTTGCCCGCGAAAGGCAAAGGTCTCAGTCCGGTACACAGCTTTATAATAAATCTACTTTCAGATTCCAACAAAAGCGTTGCATTACTTATTGAACGTCCCTCGTAGCTAGCTAGACAGCCGCAAAAATGACATGTAAAAGATAAGCGGCTAAAATCGTGCATCACACACAAAATGTGAGGATATAGCACGCTCACGCATGTATCTGAGGCAATGCGCGAAACACAATCATCATCGTTGCACTAAAACCGCCGGCCGAAGTGGCCCTGCGGTTAAAGGCGCTGCAGTCTGGAACCGCAAGACCGCTACGGTCGCAGGTTCGAATCCTGCCTCGGGCATGGATGTTTGTGATGTCCTTAGGTTAGTTAGGTTTAACTAGTTCTAAGTTCTAGAGGACTAATGACATCAGCAGTTGAGTCCCATAGTGCTCAGAGCCACTAAAACCATAATTTCCGGTCACAATTTACACATTACGACGCTACACTTTCAGTGAAATAGTATGTTTTCGGTGAAAAAGCCCCAGTGTAGACAGGCTATAGGAAGGAAATTCCGGGACGCTACGGCGATATGTTTTTACACCGTAAAAGCGGTGTTATGTTTCTGGAACAAGGATCGACCTCAGAAGCGAAGGCAGTTACGGCGAAACAATGAAAGGCTGTCACGTGTTGGTGGAGGCCACTTAAGACGTTGAGGCTGCTCGCTGCTGGAGCTGCCAAAGAAAATTCTCGGGGCGTGAGTGAGGCAACCTTCGGGTACGGCCCGCGCAGTTTCTTGCACCTTTCTGCTGCACGGCATTCGTTTGCACTTGCACTCGCCGGGCTCGCGACCACAGAAGACGTATTCCTCTACGTAAATAAAAATAAAAATTGCTGCAATATGAAAGCTCTTCACCTGAGAACTGCTTGATCGATTCGGGTGTTTTTTTTTCTTTTTTTCTTTTTTTTGCGCTCGTTATTGTTAGGACAAGGTTTGTATCGTAAGAAGACGTTGAATAAAGTCAGCCAACCAGTTGTAAAACAAAGGTTTTTTTAGTCCTTGATCTAGGTTTCGCTATTTCTAAAAATATAGTCTTCAGGAGGAGTGGGCCTTGTTGCATAACATGATAGTGCATTAGATTATCTATTAATTGAATCTAATGCACTGCCATGTGATGTAACAAGCTCCACTCCTTTTCAAGAAGATGTTTTTAGAAATATCGAAACCTAGGTCAAGAGCTAATAAACCTTTGTTTTGCAACTGTTGGCTGACCTTTACAATCTCTTCAGATTTACACAGTTTCTGACTCGCATCCATGTTTAAGAGTTTGTATGACAGAAAATTTATGGAATATCCAACGGAAAAGTCGGAAATTAAAGTCAGTTGCAGCATGTGTGAAATATCACGAATTAAGAACGGCTCGACAGATTTGGTTCATTTTTGTCATTCTTTTGTTCGCAATTGACAGGAGAAAGTTTGTATGAAAGAATTTTTTTTTTTAATCCACATGGACAGTCTGGAATTAAAATCAGTTTTAAGAGATCATCACTAAATACATAAAAGGGAAACGTTGTTCTAATGAACGTTCGTTCTCCAATGGATATATATTTTTGTAGTATATTACGTATGTAGGTGTATATGTAATATATAAGTGGGAAACGTAGTTACCAAAAATCTCGAAAAGATCTTGACGGATTTACTTCAAGTTTTTGCTCAAATGATCAAATGTGTGTGAATTCCTAAGGGACCAAACCACTGAGGTTATCGGTCCCTAGACTTACACACTACTAACACTAAATTAAACTAACTTACGTTAAGAACAGCACACACACCCATACCCCTCTGGCGGGATGGGCCGCGTTCAAGTTTTTACACGATACTCTATCGAACATTCAGATGGAAATGGACGTAGAGAGGAGGAGGTGGTCAGAGAGAGGGGGGAGGAGGTTATGCATACAGAGATGGGGTGGGGGGGGGGAGGAAGAGATGTATGGAGCTACTGAACATTCAGACGAAAATTCACATAGAGAGGGCCGGAGGAGATGAACAGAGCAGACGGAAATGGACGTAGAGAGAGGAGGGAGGAGATGTGCAGAGAGAGTTGGAGAAGACAGAAAGACGGGGGGAGGGAGCAGGAGATGTACGGAGAGAGAACCGTGATGAAAAGATGGGCGGAGGGGGGGGAGCAGGGCAAGAAATTTGGGATATATATGCAATTCCGAAACATATTTAGCAAATTGCGAAGCATTGCTTGCTTCACTAATTAATTAATATACGTAATAATATACACACACAATAAAGTTTCGCATCACCTCGGTTCCGAGAGTTCCGGAACCTGTACAGAAAATTGGAATAGAGATCAACATAACCATAATTTCCGCCCTTCTCATTGCTCACGAAAACCACACATCACCTGTTATACCACCATACACCGAGACCTTCAGAGGTGGTGGTCCAGATTGCTGTATACGCCGGTACCTCTAATACCCAGTGGCACGTCCTCTTCAATTGATACATGCCTGTATTCGTCGTGGCATATTATCCACAAGTTCATCAAGGCACTGTTGGTCCAGAATGTCCCACTCCTCAACGGCGACTCGTCGTAGATCCCTCAGAATGGTTGATGGGTCTGTCGTCCACAAATAGCCCTTTTCAACCTATCCGAGGCAAGTTCGATAGGGTTCATGTCTGGAGAACATGCTGGCCACTCTAGTCGAGCGATGTCGTTATCCTACAGGAAGTCATTCACAAGATGTGCACG
This sequence comes from Schistocerca serialis cubense, assembly GCF_023864345.2. NCBI lineage: Eukaryota > Metazoa > Arthropoda > Insecta > Orthoptera > Acrididae > Schistocerca > Schistocerca serialis. The sequence goes on along the minus strand of NC_064640.1, from coordinate 900,432,059 downwards.
ATGGGAGCGCGAATTGTCGTCCATGAAGACGAATGCCTCGTCAATATGTTGCCGATATGGTTGCACTATCGATCGGAGGATGGCATTCATGTATCGTACAGCCGTTACGGCGCCTTCCATAACCACCAACGGCGTACGTCGGCCCAACATAATGCCACCCAAAACAGCAGGGAACCTCCACATTTCTGAACGTTTTTACGGTGTGTCTAAGGCGTTGAGCCTGACCGTGTTGCCTCCAAATATGTCTCTGACTATTGTCTGGTTGAAGTCATATGCGACAATCATCGGTGAAGAGAACGTGATGCCCATCCTGAGCGGTCCATTCGGCATGTTGTTGCGCCCATCTGTACCGCGCTGCATGGTGTCGTGGTTGCAAAGTGGACCTCGCAATGGACGTCGGGAGTGAAGTTGCGCATCATACAGTCTATTGCGCACAGTTTGAGTCGTAACACAACGTCAAATGGTTCAAATGGCTCTGAGCACTATGGGACTCAACTGATGAGGTCATTAGTCCCCTAGAACTTAGAACTAGTTAAACCTAACTAACCTAAGGACATCACAAACATCCATGCCCGAGGCAGGATTCGAACCTGCGACCGTAGCGGTCTTGCGGTTCCAGACTGTAGCGCCTTTAACCGCACGGCCACTTCGGCCGGCCAACACAACGTCCTGTGGCTGCAACGAAAAGCATTATTCAACATGGTGGTGTTGCTGTCAGGATTCCTCCGAGCCATAATCCGTAGGTAGTGGTCATCCACTGCAGTAATAGCCCTTGGGCGGCCTGAGTGATTCACGTCATCGACAGTTCCTGTGTCTCTGTATCTCGTCGATGTTCACTCCGAGAAGCCGGCCGGAGTGGCCGTGCGGTTCTAGGCGCTACAGTCTGGAACCGCGCGACCGCTACGGTCGCAGGTTCGAATCCTGCCTCGGGCATGGGTGTGTGTGATGTCCTTTGGTTAGTTACGTTTAAGTAGTTCTAAGTTCTAGGCGACTGACGATCTCAGAAGTTAAGTCCCATAGTGCACAGAGCCATTTGAACGATTCACTCCGAGACGCCTTGACACTTCCCCTGTTGAGAGCCCTTCCTGGCTCAAAGTAACAATGCGGACGCGATCGAACCTCTGTATTGACCGTCTAGGCTTGGTTGAACTACAGACAACACGAGCCGTGTACCTCCTTCCTGGTGGAATGACGAACTGATCGGCTGTCTAACAGGCGCTGCTCATGCATGGTTTCACCTGCCTCGAGATGACTGGGTGTTTGTGTTGTCCTCATCATTTCATCATGATTCATGAAAGTGGCGAGACTGGATGGCGAGACTGGACTGAGCAGAGGTTGGGAATTTGTATGAGCGCTGATAACCGCGCAGCTGAGCGCCCCACAAACCAAACATCATCATCATCATCATCATCATCATCATGCATGGTTGTTTACATCACTGAACAGTCGAAGGGACTGTTTCTGTGATGCAATATCCACAGTCAACGTCTAACTTCAGGAGTCCTGGGAACAAGGATGACGCAAAACCTTTTCTAATGTGTATACGTAGTTTTCTGGATACCTAAGCAAAATTAAAGTCGTTTCGTAGTAACTCGATCACATGGTTTTCGCCCGTTCGGGCAGCAGTGTGAGCACACGTAAAGTGAACTGATTTGAGAGATGTGGTTCACATTTTCGATGGCGAGGGGAAGTGCTATGAAACACAGTGAGCCCAATACTGAAACAGAGAAGGACGCATTATGACAAATGATGCTTATCATGTATGTGCCCATTGCAGTACCCGAATATATGCTTCAACAGTAAATCAATCAGATTAATTACATTCGATTAGATGTACTTTTTTCTATAGATCCATAGTGAGGAGATCCTTAAGAATGCAGAACGCGTCATAGAGCGACATTATGCAATATACAGGGTGTTAAGAAACAGTTTGCAACTGTGTTGTAGGGTAGGTTGTGCTGAGAAATAAATGCCAAGAAAAAATTCTATACCTAGCGCCGTTTGCTGGTTAGTTAGCACTGAAGTTAGACAATCGTGCCGTTCTGCTTGCAAATTCAAGGGGCCCGTCAGATGGAATTGGTGTCAGTTCTCATAACGTAAATGACAGCGCACGAGACTCCTCAGCCTATGTCTCAGGTATGATCCTTGCTACCGTCACATGTCCAATTTTTGTGTCGCTCTCTTGTTCGGTTTTAGGAAACAAAACGGCGAACACAACTGACGACACCTTCTCTGGCGGGCCGCTTGAATTTGCGCGAGCACTCGCCTGATTGGCTAACTTCAATGCTAATTAACACGGAAAAGGCATAACGTTTCGAATGTTTTCTTTTACGATTGTTTCTCAGAAAAACCTAATTTGTAACACCCTTACAAGCTCTCCAGACTGTTTCTGACCAACATGTATAGGGGCAATCAAATTAAAACGAGACAAATGGAAGAAAAGTAAACTAATTGTTTATTTAAAAATAATTGCATGGGGAGAGATCGGGACTGCATGTTACCCAGTTTGTTTCAAATACGTTGCAAAAGGTTCCCATCTTCCGTATAGACCCTGTCTGTCCCCATGTGATTTCCATTTCTGGTACCCCGAAGAAAGATATTCGTGGCCGTCGATTTGCTTCGGACGATGACGTGCACGCCTGGATACAATCATAGTTCCGTAGGCAACCGCGAACATTTTTCCAAGAAGGTACTGACCATCATCTCTCACAATGCAATAATTGTATTAACATCTATGACGATTACTTTTAAAATAGGAAAAACAATTTACTTATTTTTCTTCCATTAGTCTCTTGTTTTCATTTAGCTTCCCCCTCGTATATTTCTAAAGAAGAGGATATCCAATGTGCTTCCACAGATCCCAAGTGAAATTTTCATCGTGGATGTGGGCTATGTCAAAAACTATTAAATACGAGGGCTGGAACATTAATAGTGGCAACTATTTATTTACAGCTCGTAAAAAATGGATACGTGTTTCAAAGTTTTTCTGACCTTCAAAGTAGTCACCAGCATTGTGTATATCCCGTTGCCAGCGATGTGGAAGTCGTAGGATACTCTTAGCAGTGCCAGTTGTGTTCACAGTTCGAGAGGTGCGGTCTATTGTCCGACGAATTTGTAGCAGTTCGAAGCGAATGCCATGAAGTGTTTCCTTCATTTTAGAAATCGAGTTGAACTCAAGAGGGCTTAAGTCATGGAAGTGCAGTAGGTAGTATAGCACTTAGCAGCCCCATCAGTCAAACAAATTTGTAACAGCTTGCACTGTACGTGCTTGAGAATTGTCCTGCAAAATGATGGTCAGGTATGCTTACTAAAGAAGTTTAGTGGACACATGAAGCTTATAATTGCGATTACAAAATGTTTTCACACAGTGAACTTCGGCGATTATTTCCTCATACAAAAGCGCACTTACACACGCAGAGAACAGTCCGCGCTCTATTTTACTGAGCATTGGAGCAAAAGAATTACACAAATTAGAGACAATCTGAATTCCATACATTTTACTAAGTTCAAATGTAGGCAGGGGATCCATTGTCCTTTTTTGGATACACTGATTGGCGAACGATGCCTCCCCAATTGGATATTTACTGTTTTTCAGTCTCTTGGTACATTCGTCTTCTCCTATTATCCTTTTTAGTCGGTTAGTGCAAATAATTTTCTTCTAATAACCTAATGTATACATGTCGAAAGTAATTTTAGTGACTTATGACCAAGATCAAGGATGTGTGCATTCCGATACTAACAAATTGAAAACTTCGATTAGACGTATTTCGTGACAGTGACAAAATTTGAACCTGTAGAAACAACGTTAAAATAAAAAATAGCTCGTATTTTATGAATATTTGATCCGGTTAGAAAAAGATGTAAAGAAAATCAAGTGGCATTTCATTAAAGTTAGACCGCGGCAGATATGTAACAATACGTGACAGGAATGCACTGCAGGACAGCGACCTGCAGTTCCAGCGTTAAACAATGAGTCATTTCACACAGAATATACCGCTGCCACCACATTGAACTTTGTTCATTTAAATAATATTTCTGATATCTTACCTACCATCCTAAACACAACGTTAAACTACCCACCTCACACAAATATAGGAATCGTAGTTTCGGTAAACTTTTTCGATACGAAATTTTTGGAAGTGAGACACAGATTGACGAAACAGGTATACATCTTTGAACACCATTTGTACATTCAGCAGTAGCAGCAATTTGTTATAAAATGAAAGATTTAGTACCAGTTCTGATGAGATATACAGATTATTGAGTTTATAGTTGTGTTGCCCAAACAGAAAGTCTGTTTTGCAAATACTAGTGGTATTGATGAATTACAAGTACGATATGAAGCATTTTCTATCAGTTCAAGGAATAATTACAAGTTGTTAAATGTAAGACAGTGTTGTCTGAAGAAAATTGTCAGTGATCGAGATAATATGTATTTTTGTGGAGATTTTCTCATATAAGTATTGATTAATGAACGAGAGAAGGAAGTATTTACTGTTGTTTTTTTACAGGATGTGTGGATATTATGAGATATGAAGTTATACTGATGATACAGTGGAGGCAAAAATTTTAACAGTATTAGTGTTAATTGGTAATGATGATGATTGTTAGGATAATGATGATAATATGATAGAAATATGCAATGATTAAGAATTATGAAGTATTATGAGGAATGAGTAGAAATGGTTGGAACATATGATGGGGCTCTGTTTTTGTTGAAGTTGATTTTCCTATGCATGGATATATTTCTTTAGTTCACATGTAATAAAAAGAGAGTGATGAACAGTTATGTTTAGTAGCACAACAGAAATCTGAAACGGTAAGTAATACGAATTCGGTAAAAGGCAAAACAATTTTTTATATGAAGTTTTCTTGCTCTTCAGGTATAACTGGTGTGGCATACATTTCTGACATATTATGTTCTTATGTTTTGTGGTCTTTTTTTATTTTCCTGCATATGTCATACGAGTGCATTACCCTCTTGAGGTATGTACTTTTTTATTTTGTGACTAACCACACACCTTTTGTCTTCAGGTCAGATTATGACAGATACGATGATATACATATGTATTAAAACGAATTTGCGTACTATGCATACATTCCAGATTTATGCGACATAAATGTACTTAAGATCCACCGTTGAATAACAAGTATTTATGATGATATTAGTCAGAGATGGAAAATATGAGATGTATTTTGTGCTAAAATGAGCATTTTAATGATTTTTTCGTTTTTGCATTTTAGCACTTAATAATTAATTTTCTTTCCATGGCTTAGGTAAGTATTATGAAATGTTTATAATTCTGTTGCATAATATGAGTATTGCTTAACATATATTTTGCCTCCTGTGAACTCATCCATTACACAATCATTGGTGCACCAACAAACTTTGGACGCTGCTTTCTCATTGGCATTTTGTGATGACACTGGTATCTTGCATTTTTGTCTTGACATGATTGGCTGTATTTGCTACATCGCTTTTATGACGCAACTTTTGTGTATGAGTTATCTTAACCTAAGAATATGTTCTTCAATTTGCTTACTGACTTACCATAATGATTCTTTCGCTACATGTGCGTAGGATAAGACATATTGCTGCATTCGCATTCAAATGAAGTATCTGTCATGCCTATGTATGATTATGTATTTGACTGCATTGCTTTTCTGATGAAATATTTTTGTGAATATATGTATATTACGACGCCTACAGTTTTATGAGAGCTCATTTAGGATGAGCATTTACTGTTAGAGGCTATAAATAAAGTATATGTCATGACATAACAAAGTTATGAAAAATGGGTATAGGAGGACAGTAAATTGAAAATGTAACAGATGCATATAGAAATGAGAAAGAAATGTGAGTGTAATGTGAAAAAATAAATGAGTACATGCAAGTTGAATAATGATTATATTATGTGGGTATGATGGTGTGATAATGAAACTGACCAGTACACTACAATAAAATATTACACACGATGACTGAGACTTCCCTTTTCCTTTATATGAACCGTGAAACATTTGATTGTTTGTCCTTTATTTCTGGCCTATATGCATTCTTCCTCTTACATTGTGTGTATGTTTGTCATGTATGTATTTTTATTATCACTTTCCTGTGTTTGCATGTTAGTTATTAGATCTGAATAACTAAACATCTTCTGTAACATAAGATGTATTAATGTGTGCACACTGGGTTTGACTGTACATTTTTATGGCCACTCGTCACAATAAGAAGGTAGTGATATTTTGTAGTTGCTCCGCTTCTTAACTTTACTTTGTGCCTGGCTCAAAATATTGTATAGTTCTTTCGGGACCGTAGATATTTTATGATCATACTGACAATTGTGATCGACAAATACAATGTTTTAAACATAAGCTTCATCTTACACCTTCACGTAATGCTGATTTACTATTTCAAATATCTGGTAGGAATAAGGTACTTTTTTTTAGAGAGACAATACTGCAAGTGCAGTTCAGATTTTTGTAATGTATAATCACTAATTCATTGTAGTTGCTAGGTATTTAAACAAGTTTCGCATGGACTTAAAGGAAATAGTAGTTGACTGCACCAGTTACTTATTTGTTCATACTATGTAGGCCATAGAAAATGTAACACCTCCGACTTTGTAAAAATTCTTTGTGAAACCATAGACTCTTCATATCTCTGTAACATGTTTTGATTACAAAAACAAAGAGTGTAAGAGATGATTTGCTTGTGTGTGATATTCTGTGTAATGGAGGAGGCACAATAATTGTAAGCAGACAAACAAATATACCATCATTAACATATAGCATTTAAAAACATTCCATGCTTCAGTTTGTTCATTCTCTCGATTGAAGGATAACCTCAAAAAGGCAACTACAATGCAACAGAGTCAGAAAATCGCACATGCAAATATCACAAAAAATATTTCTGTACACAAATGCACCTGAAAATAATAATAAAATCTCGACACGCGTTGTGTTGAGCATAAAAAAGTAAGTAACAGATATTTATTGGGACCTAAAAGAGGAAGCAGATAACAAATGTGATTGAGATGAAGTCCACACGAAATGTACCTACGGCTTGTGTAGAATGAAACATTGGAAGAAGCCCGCTATTGCACTGAAAAAGTTGGAAAAGAAATTTTCCGGTCGCGAGAAAATTAAGTATGTAAGTGCAGCTTACAAACATAGATGCAGATATGCAGCAGTGCACTATTATAAATGATTTTATACGTAAGCTGTCTACGACTGCACGCTATTTGGAGCAAGAGGATTGGAGGTGACTTAGATTTTAAATTCTGTTGGACATAAAAGCTGTGGTACATTAAATGAATTTGCAACTGCGAGAAAGGACAGCCATCAGCTGTAGAAGGGAATGATGGCAATGAAAATTTTTGCCGGACCGGGACTCAAACCCGGAGTTCCCGCTTATCGAGAGCTGTCGCGTTACTACACACATCAAAAACGGGTCTGCATCACCCCAGTTCCCAGAACTCCAGAACATAGACGTTGACTGTGGATACTGTATCACAGACACAGTCCCCTTGGCTGTTCAGAGATGCCACTAAACCCGCCCAAAGATGTAAACAACCATGCATGAGCAGCGATCTTAGACGGAGGGGGTCCGACAGACGATTAGTTCCAGTCTTTCCACCAGGACGGAGGTACACGGCTCGTGTTGTCTGTAGTTCAACCATGCCTAGACGGTCAATACCGAGGTTCGATCGCGTCCGCATTGTTACTTTGTGCCAGGAAGGGCTCTCAACAAGAGAAGTGTCCAGGCGTCTCGGAGTGAGCAAAAGCGATGTTGTTCAGACATGGAGGAGATACAGAGGGAGTGGAACTGTTGATGACATGTCTCGCTCAGGCCACCCAAGGGCTACTACTGCAGTGGATGACCGCTACCTACGGATTATGGCTAGGAGGAACCCTGACAGCAACGCCACCATGTTAAATAACGCTTTTCGTGGAGCCACAGGACGTCGTGTTACAACAAACTGTGCGCAATAGGCTGCATGATGCGCAACTTCACTCCCGACGTCCATTGCAAGGTCCACTTTGCAACCACGACACCATGCAGCGCGGTACAGATGAGCCCAACAACATGCCGAATGGACCACTCAGGATTGGCATCACGTTCTCTTCACCGATGATTGTCGCATATGACTTCAACCAGACAATCGTCAGGCCCGTGTTTGGATGCAACCCGGTCAGGCTGAACGACTTAGACACACTGTCCAGGAAGCGTAGCAATGTGGAGGATCCCTGATATTTTGGGGTGGCATTATGTGGGGCCGAAGTACGCTGCTGGTTGTCATGGAAGGCGCCGTAGCGGCTATACGATACCCTGAATGCCATCCTCCGACCAATAGTGCAATCATATCGGCAGCATATTGGCGAGGCATTCGTCTTCATGGACGACAATTGGCGCCCCCAACGTGCACGTCTTGTGAATGACTTCCTTCAGGATAACGACATTGCTCGACTAGAGTGGCCAGCATGTTCTCCAGAAATGAACCTTATCGAACATGCCTGGGATAGAATGAAAAGGGCTGTTTATGGACGACGAACCCACCAGCCATTCTGAGGGATCTACGACGAGTCGCCATTGAGGAACTTGTGGATAGTATGCCACGACGAATACAGACATTCATCAATGCAAGAGGACGTGCTACTGGGTATTAGAGGTACTGGTGTTGTAAGGGGTCCGTAGGCCCTTACTATAAGATTTGCGACAGCACAGGTCGACAGGACAAACAATCGATAGTGTGTGTCGGGTTGCAAGAGCGAGAGCGAGTGTTGAGATAGTAGAGTGTGGTACGCGCTGTGGGCCGAGCCGGGTGGAGGTCTGTTGCTGGAATGCAACACCGTACCGACAAAGGGAGTGGCCATCGCCGTGGTTTAACCCCTTTGTGTTAGGAATATTCGGGAAAGTGAAAAAGTATAATTACTAGTGTGACTCAGTGATATTTTTGTGCCGATATTGTAATTACGCGTCTACCGCGCCGGCATCATTTGGATTGCATTGTTGGATACAGTGATTAAAATTTGCGTTTGACGATAATGAATAACAAAGAGGCCTGTGCTGAGATTAGCCGTTATTAATTTTGTACGACGAGGGCAGTGGCTGTCTCCTTACTTTGTGTTTTTGGTGATAAATATAGGTTATTGATTAATGAAGCTGTGTTGTTGTTCTTCTTGGCACCAGACATATCATTATTACAGCATTTGAGAGGGACAAAATGGAATGTAACATCTCCGTAGCAGTCTAATCCGATTGCCAGCCCCATTAGGTACACGGTCACATTAATTAATATCTATTTGGGCTGCTATCAGATCTCGATCGAGCGGGATAAGTCAGTAGAATAAACCGGAGTGTTACACCCTTGGCTTACCGTGAAAGGACAAGTGCAATTTTCGGACGAATCATAAAGAACAATAGGTAATTTTATCTTATTTAACGCGAAGAAAATATTTTTCAATGTTGGATCGAGACAGAGCATAAACTTTAAAATCGCGACAAGAAACAGTGCATTTTTTTTTAACAATACGAAGTAATAATATCTTACGATTGTGAATAAACTGTTTTTTCTTGCCATATTAGACGAGGGTAACGGTGTCGATAAACTGTGTTATAATGTGCAAATGCGTAAATCCGCGCGAAAAACTGTGAAAAGTGAACACCAAAGAAAGACACGTGTGAACATTATTACGACCAAAACGAGCCAAGAATTCGTCACGAAAGTTTTAAAGAAGTGTTTAATGATAATATTTTGACTGGAATTGCTTTTTAAATAGTGAAAATCGGACAGCTTCTTGTGGACCCATAAACTGTTATGTGGACGACAATTCGTGTGGCGACGCAATTGTTGAGTGACGTCACACAGACCCTTGTAGCAGCTGCGCCAAAGAGCTTCAATCTGCGAGGTGATTTCACACGTCATCCCAACTACCTGTGCAAAGAGTAGTTCAAGCACAGACGCACTACACCGAGCGCCGTCCCGACATCTAGCAGCCGAACTACAAAACTACGCCCGCCTGCAGCGCCACGGAGCGGCCGGCTGAGAACTACAACATCCCACCACAGTGAGACCTCACGCGGTTCCGGCGGCAGTACAGCGCCACGCCCACTCAAACGTGTGGTAACGTCGGTTGGTGAGTGGAGACGACTGGTTGACATAACATTAAATTGCAATGTGCAGTTTTCGCGGTAAATAAACGTTTGTAAACTGAATTGCGTGTTAGGAAAAGTGCCCAATTGCAGTAATTTCCGAAAAGTTTGCGAAAAATACTCTGAAATTGAGCATACTTATTTATGCATACTGCGCTGTCTAAATGATAATTATACAGATATGCTTATTGTTTTTGTGGGATTTTATATGTATAGATTTTATGAATAGTATGATTTATCTTATTTAAAACATTTTACATAAGCTGTGTACGTGAAAATTGATATTTGAAGTGATTAGGTTTCGAGAGTTGTTATGTTCGATGCTCTTGCATATTGTATCAATTTAGGGATTAATCGAAAAATACTTCAGGTACGATTAGTTTCATGGTAATTAGGAGTGTTTTGGGTTACTAGAGGTTATTCTATATTACTAACTTGTGCATTAAAAATAAACAAACATGTCTACTGAAGATAAGCAGGTTTGTGAGGCAGTAGTTGAAAGGAAAGGGATTGGACAGGAAGACTGAGATGATTCAGGTATCAGTGATTATGGAGTGTCATTAGATAACCTAGTAGCACATTCAACTAGTTATCCCGAGACACCGGGACAAACGACGAGAGATAAGTCAATTTCAGGAGATGTAGATAAGTGGTCAATGTTGGCAAACTTGATAAAAGAAACAAGAGAATCACTAAAGGAAGATTTACGAGAAAGGGAAGAAATATTCCACAAATCAGTAGAGAAAAGCTTACAAGAAAACAACGCATCACTAAAGGAAGATTTACGAAAATCATTAAGGGAAGATTTACAAGAAACTATAGCACAAGAGATCAAAACATCGCAGATGAAGATGGAATGTAGTCTGAAGAAGGAAATGAAGGCGTTACAAGAACGACTGAAGAAACAAAAAAGATGGAAGACGATATTGAAGAAACGAAAGCCGAATTGGGAGAAAGAGTCAACAAAGGGGAAACAAATTGCAATCATCGAATCGCCGAGGTGACGCAAATGCAGAAACAATGTAATGATGCTGTTAAGGGGATAGGAGATAGGCAAAACCAACTGGCTGTCAATCTGAGAAATGCTATAGCTGTGCAACGAGAAGAGGATAACAAGAAGATTGCAATGGAGGTCAGGCAATTACAACAGGGAGTGCAGCAATTGGAGAGCAAGACAGAGGAAATTGATAAACGAATTAGCAATGCCACTTTAACCGTTGGGGAAGGTAGAGTAGTTACCTTGATGAGCAGTGATAATCGGTACGTCCAAAATAATACAGGGCAGAAATTTAGACCGAAAGGAGGGTTGCACCCAATGATATTTATGAAGTGGTTAAAAGGAGTTTTCCCAGCACATCTTAAAGACTCAGACAAGATTCAATTTGCAATAGATAGAATGGAAGGTGAGGCCTTCACTTGGGGAGTCAGGAAGAAGGAAGGGACTACTAGTTATGATCAGTTTGAAGAGGAATTCTTGAAGAAATACTGGTCCAGAAGTCATCAGTGTGCAGCAATTGAGGACCTACTCCACCGCAAGTCACTTAATACATGGAAAGGAACGTTGAGAGAGTTTGCCGAACATTTGTGGGAACTGAACGAGACCTTGGAACAACCCCTGAGTGATGACGTAATGATATCAGCAATAAAAAGAAGAATGAGCCGGAGAATGCAGGAAACTGTATCCGGGAGCCTAATTAAAGATAGGGAGGCCCTGATGGAAATACTGGAACAGTTGGAATCTGTTCGATCACAGGAACACAATCAAGCTAATGATCAGAACCAAGATGGACATAATTACCATCGGATTCATTTTAATGGCCCACCAAATTACAGAGGTAGAGGTGGGGGTAATGGAAGTAGGAACCATGGCAATGGTCAACAGTTTCACCACAATCATGGGAGAGATGATGATGATCATAATGACAGGAATTATGAGAGAAGAGGTGATAGACAAAGGGATCAAGAGGTACGAATTGAAGAGAGTTAGGTGTAGGGAGCTAGCAACTCTTTTGCTGGTATACCAAGTGGCGACTGGTACACTCCCAGCTGGGTGAGACTTTATTTCTAATTTCAAGTGTCACTCCTCTACCATCTTTCTCTATCCTTAGGTTAAGAAAGTTAGTGAGTAGTAGTTAGGATTGGTAGTGGTCATCCAAATAATTCAGTCAGGAACCATGTAGTAAAATTGTAGTAGTTGCTGTTGATGTAGAGTGTGAGATGTCAGAGAATCAATAACTTTAAAAAAAAAGCTCAGTTTAGTGTGAGTAAATAACCAAAATTAATAATGCCAGAAGGAATAAAATGAGAACCATATCAGAAAGCGAATGTTTACATAATGTCGTGGTAAGCTAATTGGTTAAACAAGAATTTGGGTAATCTTATAGAGTTGTTTTATGAGGCATGAAAAGGTCAAACTGTTGTAAGAAAATTGAAGTAATGTATCAGCTTGTAAGTAGATGAACATATAAGGAAACAAATACACAAGGAGATAGTTGTTCGAATAAATGATGTGAAATATGATGAATGGAGAGGCTAAGGAGCCTGAAGTAGTATTTTTATGTGGTTATTGCAGCGAATATGGAGAGTTGATGTAGGTTGAAGATATATATTTATTTACAGTCGAAGTTGATGTTAAGTTATGTGTAATGAAGAATATGGAGTAAGAGATGTTTGAAATATTGAAGTATGTCATTTAGCACATGAGCAACATCTGTTTGCAAGTTATTTGTAGGTATACATGTTTATCTGAAGTATGCTGATAAAACAAAGTGTAACTAATGAATTATTAGTAATTGATGTATCCAATTAGCTATCGGAGTCAATTATGGTTATACGTAGGTCAAGCTTTAGAAGCAGGATTCTGGCACTGAGTAATGAATGACAAATATCCATATAGTGGATTTGAATTAATGTGGATATAACAGGAAATATTGTACCTCTCATCTAAGCCTTCTTGATAACAATTCACATATGGCAGTAATGTTTGGCAAAATGAAATGATCAGTAGTTTAAAATTTTTCATTGGGTGACCACATTAGTTGTAGTGTTGCAAATAATTATGTAAGACATGCTTAGCGGTACAATATAGCATTTAAATTTATGGAATCTGTAATGAATAAGTTGTGAATTTCTTCCTTAACTTTTATGTGTGTTGATCAAGAGAGTTATGGATTAGAGTGATAGTAGTATGGACGGCACAAACCCCGCTGAAAGGACGGCATACCAAAGGGGTAGCTGGCATTCAACTAGTTTCTTTTCTTGTCTTTGCTATAGCAAGTTATAACAGATATGTAGTTAATGACTCGTACAAACCCTTGAAAGTGAAGAGTTTTTGGAAATTTTTGGTAAGATAAGTTTATAAAAAAATATTTACCATGCTATGTTAAGTAAGTAGGATTGATGTTGTGTGTTATTTGGACAATGCCATATTTTTGAGATGTAATAACTTTTTGTAGAATATTATTGTAGAGGCAGCCCACTACCGGAGTCAAGGATTTTCTTGGTGATTGTAATTTCATTACTTATTTGCACTGTGTGTTTTGTTCATATGTAGTGATGTCTAATTCCCTAGCCGATTCTTTTACGCCTGTGGCTTCAAAGAAGTTTTCGAGGGCGGGGATGTAAGGGGTCTGTAGGCCCTTACTATAAGTTTTGCAACAGCACAGGTCGACAGGACAAACAATCGATAGTGTGTGTCGGGTTGCGAGAGCGGGAGCGAGTGTTGAGATACTAGAGTGTGGTACGCGCTGTGGGCCGAGCCGGGTGGAGGTCTGTTGCTGGAATGCAACACCGTACCGACAAAAGGAGTGGCCATCGCCGTGGTTTAACCCCTTTGTGTTAGGAATATTCGGGAAAGTGAAAAAGTATAATTACTAGCGTGACTCAGTGATATTTTGTGCCGATATTGTAATTACGCGTCTACCGCGCCGGCATCATTTGGATTGCAGTGTTGGATACAGTGATTAAAATTTGCGTGTGACGATAATGAATAACAAAGAGGCCTGTGCTGAGATTAGCCGTTATTAATTTTGTACGACGAGGGCAGTGGCTGTCTCCTTACTTTGTGTTTTTGGTGATAAATATAGGTTGTTGATTAATGAAGCTGTGTTGTTGTTCTTCTTGGCACCAGACATATCATTATTACAGCATTTGAGAGGGACAAAATGGAATGTAACATCTCCGTAGCAGTCCAATCCGATTGCCAGCCCCATTAGGTACACGGTCACATTAATTAATATCTATTTGGGCTGCTATCAGATCTCGATTGAGCGGGATAAGTCAGTAGAATAAACCGGAGTGTTAAAGTGTGTACACCTATCTGGACCACCACCTCTGAAGGTCTCGCTGTTTGTTGGTAAAACAATCAATGTATGGTTTTCATGAGCAATAAAAATGGTGGAAATGATGTTTATGTTGACGTCTGTTCCAATTTTCTATACAGGTTCCGGAACTTTCGGAACCGATGTGATGCCAATATTTTTTTGATGTGTGTATCTACATCTACATCTACATGATTACTCTGCAATTCACATTTAAGTGCTTGGCAGAGGGTTCATCGAACCACAATCATACTCACTCTCTACCATTCCATTCCCGAACCGCGCGCGGGAAAAACGAACACCTAAACCTTTTTGTTCGAGCTCTGATTTCTCTTATTTTATTTTGATAATCATTCCTATCTATGTATGTTGGGATCAACAAAATATTTTCGCATTCGGAAGGGAAAGTTGGTGACTGAAATTTCGTAAATAGATCTCGCCGCGACGAAAAACGTCTTTGCTTTAATGACTTCCATCCCAACTCGCGTATCATATCTGCCACACTCTCTCCCCTATTACGTGGTAATACAAAACGAGCTGCCCTTTTTTGCACCCTTTCGATGTCCTCTGTCAATCCCACCTGGTAAGGATCCCACAGCGCGCAGCAATATTCTAACAGAGGACGAATGAGTGTAGTGTAAGCTGTCCCTTTAGTCGACTTGTAGCATCTTCTAAGTGTCCTGCCAATGAAACGCAACCTTTGGCTCACCTTCCCCACAATATTATCTATGTGGTCTTTCCAACTGGAGTTTTTCGTAATTTTAACACCCGGGTACTTAGTTCAATTGACAGCCTTGAGAATTGTACTATTTATCGAGTGATCGAATTCCAACGGATTTCTTTTGGAACTCATGTGGATCACCTCACACTTTTCGTTATTTAGCGTCAACTGCCACCTGCCACACCATACAGCAATCTTTCCTAAATTGCTTTGCCACTGATACTGGTCTTCGGGTGACCTTACTAGACGGCAAATTACAGCATCATCTGCGAACAACCTAAGAGAACTGCTCAGATTGTCACCCAGGCCATTTATATAGATCAGGAACAGCAGAGTTCCCAGGACGCTTCCCTGGGGAACACCTGATATCACTTCAATTTTACTCGATGATTTCCCATCTATTACTACGAACTGCGACCTTCCTGACAGGAAATCATGAATCAAGTCGCACAACTGAGACGATACCCCATAGGCCCGCAGCTTGATTAGAAGTCGCTTGTGAGGAACGGTGTCAAAAGCTTTCCGGAAATCTAGAAATACGGAATCAACTTGAGATCCCCTTTCGATAGCGGCCATTACTTCATGGGAATAAAGAGCTAGCTGCGTTGCACAAGAACGATGTTTTCTGAAACCATGCTGATTACGTATCAATAGATCGTTCCCTTTGAGGTGATTCATAATGTGTGAATACAATATATGCTCCAAAACCCTACTGCAAACCGACGCCAATGATATAGGTGTATATTATTGTACACGTCAGACGCCGTACTTCGAAAGTCGCTTTCCCGGTATCGGTATGTATTTCATAACGGCTGTAGTCGCTGCAGTGCCAGTTTCTTTGGACATGCATGCATGTCCAAAGGAACTTCGCATCGCAATCAGAATAACACGGTTACTGCAATATTGTCATTATCTTCCGATACCGAGCAAGCGACTTTGATACATAACACGTAAACTGAAGGTGAAGAGGGGAGAAAGGAAAGGAACGGAACTATTAATGTCAGCTGTGTTGGGATTTTATGCAGCATCAGCGGCGACGAATGAAAACGCATGCCGGACCGGGGTTCGTACTTGGGATCTCCTATTTACAAGGCAGTTTCGTTAACCCCTGCGACACTGGGACATAATGTTTATCACAGTTGCATGGAATATTTCGGTACGCCTCCAGGCCGATCCACATTCTTAACTAGCGCCACATATCCGCAGTCCCTCTCCATGTGCGAAAGGACAGACACGATGCGTTCTCGTCATTGATTGGGCTCAATAGGCGATAAATCCACCACCCTCACTGCGGACACCCAATAACGTTGGACCTCCTGCAGGAATCTTATAGTGGTGAGCATGGAGGCCATTGACGGGGGTTGAGGAAAGGTGACGCTAGGTTGGAATGTGGGTTGTGTTCCAAAAATGAACAGCATTGAGACAGAAGTGATGACACTTTCTGCAGGACCTGACCATCATTTTGCAGGACAGCGAGTGAAATTCCGTTGTCACGAAATGTTCTAAATGCCGTGAACACATAGAAACACGGAAAGTGCCAAAATGTAAATAAAAATGACCAAAATCATCGCACTCGCATTTTCTTCCACTGTGTATAAGCGGTTGTTCCCTATTCTTACGTGATCGTCTGTATGTTGTTCTAAAGCTTCACGTTACTTTGTACGTGAAGAACAAACTAGAAAAATTTTATCTTAGTTTCTACTAATGTTGCTCGAAATGATAGTTGTTCGTTCTTGTTCTTCACAGGTTGGGATAGCAAGATATTGTTGATTAGTCAGTAGGGAGTGTTGGGGTTAATATTCGAGGACTGGGAAGGCGAAGCAGTGTCAAGTCCATTCTGCAGGGAATACTGAACACTCTTCTCTCTCCGGTGCCACAGTGAAGTTCTGAAACAGTGGGGGTCCTGGGTAGGGAGGTGTCTTGTCTTTGGGGTCTGTCATCTTTTCTTCTTCAACTCCAACACTGTGAATCTTCTATTTAATTTCTTACTTCTCATCAGAGTACCAAGCTCTCCTTCCCTCTGTCCACATGCATATGCCTCTATTGCTGAGATCCTTGTAGCTTACCGTGTCAACACTTGCCATTGTTGACAAAAGCCTGTTTCACAGTAGGATCTGGGAAACAAGCTAGTATTTCTGCACTCTTGAAGATACTTGGTCAGGCATGTCATCTTATAAAGCAGTCTGCATACTGCACACTTCAAGATTCTCTACGAAGCAGTCTGCATACTGCAAATATCAAGACTATTTACATTTATGTAAAGTACAGACATTACTGCATTTACGCTTTGGAAATTTTACTAGCTTTGAAATTCTAAGTTACATTTTAGCTCATATAGTTAAGAAAGAACTTGTTCTTTCCTTCTGCTATTGAGTAATAATTTTGTATTATGCTTCATATTAATTTACATACTTAATCAAATAGTGGATTTATTTCATACCATAAGTAAAATTCTTGTCCCTCCATGTGTCAGAAAAGGTTTTGTTCAACTTTCAGTTTCACAAATCCTCTTGAGTGTGTTGAAACATAACAGAGCCACTTAAAACATGCATTCTCCAGATGAATTCAGAATTACACATGCATACAAAAAAATATGTAAGTCACCTAGAAAAAATTATAGCTGCAAAAATAACTGCTTGATTTCATTTACTTCAAAGTGTAGAAGCTCTATACATGAAGGGAGACTCAAGTACTTAACGAGATATGCAAATGCATTCTTGCAATTATGTATTCGAGAAATTATACTCAAATAGTATCACAAATATGACCCAACAAAGAATTGTACTTGTCGTTCTGGAGTAAACATACGTTTATATATGTATTTTCAGTTTTTATATGTTAATTTTAATTGTTAGTTAATCAAAAAATGATCCTAAACAATGCCGCAGATTGTTCGGAATTTATACATAGGGGTAGACATATTGGCATAGGGGGGTCAGTACTTTGTGTGTATTTGGACAGAAAGTATGTTGCTTGTTGAGCATGTTTCATTTCATTATTGTAAGTATGATACAACTTATTTCAGATTTGTCAAGATTGTTTTATTTACTTTGAGATGATAATAAATATACAGCTGAAACATTATACTAGATTAAAAATTCATTTAACTTTATGGTTAAATCCTACAGTCGCTGTTTTCTGCTGCGACAGATCACCAGCAATGGTGAGTACTTTAACTTAAATCAAAATTAATTCATAGTAATGTTTTAGAGATGTGATAGGAATGGAATGTGTGTCAGTGAAGAATGTGCAGGACAATTGTCTGACTCATACCACTTCCTCTTGCGATTCTGTAGGAACTAATGTGCAGATCAACTGCAAACAGTACAAGAATATTAATTGCCCCATCTTCTGTCCTAATTTGTTTATTTCCATTACAATGTTTAGGTGTTATGCTACCACTTTTAGTAACTCATTGAAGATTATAAATAATTGCCAAGATGGTCAATATCTATTGGGATATCTTGCCTCGTACACTGTACAAGAATTAACTACAGTCTTATGAAACTCTTTGTACATCATGAGTGTGTCTGCTTTTTAGGCATTAGTAAATCCCGTCAACCACTCATGACCTACTGCTTGGACTGTCACATATTAACTGATTAGCAAGTCTTTATGCACTCAAGAAACATACAAGCACACTGTAAGCAAACATAAGAACATTGTACGTAGCAACTATGCAGGTTCAGTGGCACAGACAAGTGTCAGTGTGGAAACTGTGTACAATATTATAATGCATAAATGACTCGTACTAGATTCCTGCAACAAACGCCACTGACATTCTGAGGTATACCACTTTTAGTTTCTTAATGTCAATAGGCATTGTTCCATTTAAAAAATTGTATGTTTGCACAAACAATACACTTTCTAAGTATTATTTATGATCTGTTTCTTGGTTAACAATATGAGCTCCTGACTACCAATTCATTTTGTGAAAACCACACCTGTTCCCATTTCCACAAGATTTGCCGTGAGCGTTTTAGATGATTCACCCTGCCTTTACTTGCAGAATCTCTTCTACTTCTTTACAGTAATTTCGTTTTTATATCCAGTTTAGCATCCTGATATTAGGCTCATTATTTCCACCTATATCCATTCTGCAGCATTGGAAGTGCAGCTGGCACATCATCAGGTTCCAACTTGTGTTTCAGAGGAAGATTCAATAGTTTGCTTGTCAAATGCTATTCATAAACCATGCAAAAGCATTAGCAAGTTAAAGTGAATCATTATGTTTATTAGCTTTTTAATAATTTTTGTTTGGTGTAATTGTTCTTAGGATATATATGATGCTTAACTCCTAATATTTATGATGTCTGCAGTGGTTAGTACAAATTGTGATCAGACCATTGTTTTTCACGGAAAACATTTAAAACCACACTCTCAGAATCTCTCAAAATACTGCTAATTGTAGCATGACTCTGCACTAAAATATCATTTGCCAGTAAGCACTCAAACTCACGTAAAGAATCTTCGAGGTACCCGAAAACCCAACATCAACACAGTGGGTTATGGCTGTGGAATTCAGTGGAATGCTCAGCTGCTACATCAGCATTGCATCTTGCCGTCATCGAGGTGCTGTAATAGGTGTTGCTAGTTCATCTTACTATTCGTGCATGCTACCCATTTTTATTATTGATGCTGCTTGTCTTCCATTTATTACAGTCTGAGTATTTGCTTCATGCAGATACCAGTACTCTTTTAACCCTCCATTGCTTGTATGGGTGACACTTGTCCCACATGATTTTCCCATCTACGTTTTGTCTCAAGTGGATGGAGTTCATGCCATTAACACACTATCTGTAAGCTTCAGCCATCATTGGCTTTCAGTTACATTGGGTTGAACTGTTTGTGAAACATTATTATAGTTTGGAGGACACTTGTCATCTGCACAAGTACAAGTGCTACAATCTGAAACAAAGTGTACATTACTTCACTGGTTTCCTACATTCGCTTGAACTTTTATGTACATTACTTTAGGTATATCAAAACTAATTATAGTTAATTTGCTTTTTACATAGAATACTTACCTATGAGAAATAATGCTCTCTGCACCTCTAGTTTGTGGAATAAACATCTTAGATAAAAGAAAACTAGGACAGAGTTTAGCAGCAATCTTAATATCTGACTGGAATAGTTCCATGAGCTGAGTGATGAAGTTCCTGACAATGAAGAGAACGAGAATTTTGTACATTAAATTGGTCATATTTGAGCAATGGAACAAGAAGTATCAGAAAATCATGAATATCACAGGCAAAAGTAAATCAAGAGGGCATATTTTTTTTACGAAAAATTGGAATGGCTAACTGGAAGAAAACTAAATATTCTACAAATATCATAAAAAGATCTTAGAATTATATTACACATTTATCAGGATCCAGAAATGAAGCCCATATATGAGGGTGGTCCCATAAGTACCTGGACTGACTGAGAGATGGCAGTAGTTGTTGAAAAATACCTCTGAATTAGAAAGTATATGATCTATGAAGCATATGTTTCAAGTCTGAAGACGCCACATTGTTTAGTATTTGTTTGGCAGCCACCAGTAGTGAATGTTGTGTGAAGTTGTTAAAATGGAGAAAATTGGTCATTGTTACCTGATGCAATATATTATTTGAAATGCTTCAGTGCAACCAATATTAAAGCTTCTACTTTGAGAGAGTCTGCTCCTTTGTTGACAACAGTAAAATATTGGGTGCATGAGTTTAAGCAAGGCCGTATGAGCTGCCAAGATGAGCATCACAGTGGTTGACCAAATGAGGTAATGACTCCAGAAATGGTGAAAAAAATCCACAAAGCAGTACTGGATGATCATCTACTGTAAGTGCATTTCAGAATGTGTGGTACATCACATATTGTCTGAAAACTTGGACATGAGAAAATTGTGTGCAAGGTTTATGCTGTGTTTGCCCACACTCAAGGAGAAACAATGTCATAAAGATGTTTCAGTTGAATGTTTAGAGAAGTTTCAGAATAAAAACCTGATTTTTTGCACCTTTTCATAACCATGGATGAAATATGGTTCCACCACTTCGCTCCTGAGACAAAAAAGAATCAAAGCAATGGTCACAAATTGGAGAACAGACTCCAAAGAAGGCAAAGACTGTTTCATCTGCAGGCAAGGTCATGGCGTCAGTTTTTTCGGGATGCACTTGGGATAGTTTTCATTGACTACATTGAAAAAGGAGAAACTATCAGTGGCGAGTATTATGCAAACTTACTGCAACATTTGGGCAAAGACGGCCACATCTGGCCAAGAAGAAAGTGTTGTTTCTTCAGGACAAAGCACCAGCTCACACGTCCCTCATTGCAATGGCCAAAATTAATGAATTAAAGTTTCACTTGCTACCTCATGCACTCTATTCACCAGATTTAGCTGCATTGGATAATTTTCTGTTCTCAAACTTGAAAAAAAAAGACTTGGTGGTCGAAAATTTTCTACAAATGAAGACATGATGTTGGCAGTTAATGGCTATTTGGAGGAGTTAGGCAGTTCTCATTATAAAAAGGGTATCAAACATCTTTTAAAAATATGCCTACAAGATGAGCAACTACAAACCCCACACATTGTTCTAACCACTTTCTTTTGAGCAATGAATACTTTTTGTCTAAATGTTGAGTTACCCCAAAATATTATGCTGCGTGACATTAGAGAGTGAAAGTATGCAAAGTATGTTAACTTACTAACTTCTATATCCTCAAAATTGGCAATTATTCTGAGTGCAAAAGTTGCTGAATCTAGTCACTTTAGAAGATCCAAAATACGAATTTTCCAATTAAGATTCTCATCTATATGTACACTCAATCTTATTGTGCTCTACCCTGTCTACTGACTTCTGTTGATGTGTTATATTTATTGAAGGAACTGTACTTTTTGCAGCAGAAAATTGGATGTACTGTGTTTCTTCAAAGTTTAGAGCAAGCCCATTTGCAGAAAACCAATTAATGACTTTTCCAAAGACCTTATTTGTATCATTTTCAATTGGACTTTCTTCTACTGGATTAATAATGATGCTTGTATCATCAGCAAACAGTGTCAGTTCAGCTTCCTGTTTCAGATAAGAAGGGAGGTTGTTCACATATATCAAGAACCGAAGGGGACCGATGATTGAATCCTGTTGAACACCTGATGTAATTTAACACTAGTTAGATGAAGTGGTAAACTTATTTCAGTGACTTGACCCATATAAGGAAACTTTTTGGTTCCTGTTCTGTAGGTGACTTAAACCACTCGTATGCTATTCCATTTATACCATAGAATTGTAATTCCTATAACATAATGCTTTGGACAAGTCACAGAAAATTCCTATTGGTGATGTTTTACTATTTAAAGACTCTATAATGTGGACAGTGAAATTGTATATTGCTGTCTCAGTGGAACAGCGTTTTTGAAATCCGAGCTGTGATTTACTAAGTATCCCATTACTGTTGAGATGGCTAACCATTATTGAGTACCTTATTTTCTCAAGGATTTTTGAAAATGCTGTAAGCAAGTTTACTGGCCGATGATAATTGACATTTGAGGTGTCCCCTTTTTGTAGAGAGGCCTGACAATGGCATATTTTAACCTGTCTGTGTTGCATACGCATGTGTGACTTCTTTTATTTTTTGGAGAAGGCTTTGACCAAAAACTCAGTGTTAAACAATCTATTTCATGTGCCTGTCTGCAACTCTTTACAGTGAGTAGCAATCTACCCTTTTCATAACTGTTAATAAATGAAAGTTGTTAATACTCATTTCTGTCTTCTAGAGGATAGAAACTTTCATTTCTGCTAAAACTTCCTGTTTAGCACAAGCTTTTGCGTATGCAGTACATAATACAGGTGCTTAATTTTTTCTCCTTTCCAGCTATGATGTATGTAAATTGGCTGTCAAAGTTGACTAGTAGATTTTTAAAACCAATCATTCTTGTACAAGGTATGAAACAATGCTAATTCTAGTTGTTCCATGCAATTATATTCATAACGCTGACTGCATCACAGCATTTAATTGTACTAATTAATGCCTGGTTACATTATAATGCTTTTACATGCATGGTCATTCTTACAGCTGTTGTATTGCTTTATGTGCAATACTTCTTGTTTTAACTCTTCAAATAGTTCAGCACTGTTCGTGGAACAGATATGCACTCTGTCACCATCAGCCATAGTCAACAGCTGCAGTAGGTCTGATTCACAATTGTTGTTAATCGGCATTTCCAGTACAGTAATAATTTTGTCGATATATTTATGCCACAGAGGAATAGTGAATTTTCTTTAGTCATTAAACAACCTACTCACCAATGTTATAAACTGAAATGAGTGGCTGTAGTTTAATACCAAATGTATTTCCTTTTTCTCTTGTTTTTTCTTAATTACAATACCTTATTTCATTCTTTCCTGAATGATAAAGAACTCTTGACATTGACTGTCAGTTCGTTTTTCTTCTGGTGGACCAATACATCTTTCAAGTATCAAATGGTATATTCAAATGACTAGGCAACTTGATTCTAAAGTAGCATAACAATTTGATGTAGGTGGTAGGAATTTTATTATTTATGCACTTACTTTCATATGATGTAATGATATGAGAAGCTGTGACGGACAGGTTCACTTACAGCCTTATGTTTGTTGTAATGTTACACAAGTTTTGTCATTTTATTCGATTGGTGCTAACGGGGGATGAAACTTAAGTAGGGACTTTGGGTAACATCACCTTGGTTTGCTGCCAAACCATGTGAAGCACACATCATTTTCTTGTTAAGTAATTTAAAGTATTCAATATTGTTTTTGTTTCATAGTAAACAGAAGCTGGTTTCATTCCATTGCGTTCTTGGTTATTACTTCTTGTTTGTATTGCACTCTTTGAATCTGTGGTGTCGGTAGGTCATATTGACCATATATAACAGTAATCTTTGGAACTCAGGTCACTCATTTGAGCCACCATGTTAATCCAGTCTGTTCTTATATCTTGTACTGTGTGCATGTGTATGATAGTTATCGAAATATACATATGTACAGGTATCAGTGGGAACAGTTTATTCTGTATACTGCAATTCGTAGTGTCATGTACAATTACCCCATGCCTAAAATAAATTATTTCACTCTTATGTTACTGGTAGCTATAATCTTCAGTGTTATCGACTGTAAACATGCCTACCATCAGATTCCCATAGCATCGGATGACATCCATAAAACAGCTATTATCATGCCATTCGGTTTGTTCCAATACCACTTCAAGCCATTTGGCCTAAGAAATGCAGTGGCGTTTCATTGACTCCATCCTATGACAGTTAGAGTTTTGCTCCACATACCTGGACGATATACTACTTTCCAGCAAGTTAGCTGAGGAACATGAAAATCATTTATCCAACGGCATTGAGGTCAACAAAGGCGAATTACAGTTGTGTCAGCCTTCCATCACTTTCTTGGGTCACACCATCTCCACTGACATAATACAGCCTCACAAATCTCGTGTGCAAGGTGTCACTTCACTGCCGCCCCCGGCTACTTACAAAGAACTCCGATGTTTCCTGGGCACAATAAGTTACTGCCGTCGTCACCTGCCTTCTGCTGCTGCCGTGCAGTCCCCACCGACAGACTCGCTGTTGGGTAAACAGACTTCAGGACTCAAACCCGTTCACTGGACTGCACCTACGCTGGAGGATTTCAATGCATTAAAGACTTCTTTAGCTCATGCCGTGACACTCGCCCACCCTGACCTCTTGGCTGAGCTGTTCATCACTACGGACGCCAGTGACATTGGAGTGGGAGTGGTACTACAGCAACGCAAGATAGACATGGTTTCCCCTCTTCATTTCTTCTGTAAACAGCTCAGAAGAAATTCTCCACTTTCAATAGAGAACTCCTTGTGGTCTACAAGGCTGTCAAACACTTCCACCCCGATGTGGAGGGTCACTCGTTCTTCATCCTCACAGATCACAAACCACAAACCACTCACAGATGCTTTCTGCAACCACCCCCCCCCCCCCTCCTCCTCACCATCCTGCATTTCTGTCACTTTAATCTAGTCTCCCAATTCATAACCAATGTTCGCTATATCAAATATCGCCGCAGATCAATACTATTTCACGCATCATTGACTTATCCAACCTGGCCACTCTACAAGCCTGTGACGAGGGATCTCAAGATCTGTTCATGGACCCTTAAACATCCCTTGTGTTTACTAAAGCTAAATTCCCCAGCATTGAGGACAAAGTATGGTGCAACTCTTCTACCAGTACCTTACGCCCATTACTCAACCCCACCCCCTCCCTCCCTCTACGCTGGCAGGCCTTCGAACTCTACATAACCTTACTCACCGTGGTGTCTGCTCCAGTCCACGGCTCATCTCTGAGCGTTTCATTTGGAAAAATATAAAATGGGACTGTCAGAGCTGGGCACACAGCTGCATCCCCTGCCAATGCAACAAATCGATCCTCTTCCACCGTCGCGGAGGGACACAGATACATTCTGTCCACAATTGACCACACATCCCACTGAGTAGAGGCAGTCCCCTTACGTAACATCAGTGCCGAGACTGTGGCCGAGGGTTTTATCTCCTCACGGATTGCTAGGTTTGGTCATCCAACCACCATCACCACTCATCGAGGCCGGCAGTTTGAGTCTTCCCTGTTCACCATTTTATGTAACATCTGTGGCATAAAGAAAATTCACACCACAGCCTACCACTCACAAAGCAATGGGCTAGTGGAATGGTGGCACCGCACTCTAAAAGCAGAACTCAGGTGCCACAACTGCCTCTTGTCTGAAGCACTTCCTTGAGTACTGCACAGCGTCCGTTCAACTTTCAAGCCTGACTTACACGGAACTATCTCAGAATTCGTTTTTTGTGGAGAACCCCATCCTACCAGGGGAATTTATTCAGCCTCAAGTACCTAAAGACTTCTCCCCCCCCAATGTCATAAGTTGCATGCACAATCACTTCAAACATGCACGTCTGCACCCACCTATCAGCCACTCCCGCCAGACACTTACTTGCCAACCACTCTCAACACTTGCTCCCATGTAATTCTGAGAGACAATTCGGTCTGACAACCTCTGCAACCACCTTATCTAGGCCCCTTTAAAGTCCTCCAGCAGGGCGATACAACTTTCGACATCAACGTCAAAGACAGTCCTCAAACTGTTTTGTTACACCAACTCGAACCAGCATTCGTGGACCACGATGTCCCTCAGCTGGCTCAGTCTGATCCTCCTAATGACTCTCCTGCCAGTGTCCCTCCCGCTGTGGAGTCCGACAATGAATCTCCTCGCGCCACCACACTGTTTTATTCACCTGACACCTCCCTGTCACCTTTTGTGGGTTTCTCACACACGTCACCCTCCACCTCGTGCGCAGGTTTTGCTGCTACCTCATCGACTATGGAGACACCATCTCCCATAGTCACCCTGATCTGCAATGTACCCCCACACCGCGTGGACGACATTTCAGTCAGCACTCTCGATGTTTGAGTTCTCATTCTACTCACAGACACCACAGCCCCGCCACCCAATGACCAGTTAAACATCAGTGTTGCGCATAGCCTCACCCTCCCTTGTGAGTGTGACCTGATGACAATTTGCGCTATCAGCATCCCGGCTTGCCACACACACACACACACACACCCCCACATCCACACCTCATCATCCGCTGTTCAACCCACCTGCTCTCAGGCTGGCCGCCGCATCATCCACCCTCACTGGCTCAACGACTTCAAGGTGGACCTTCCTCCTGTTGCTTTGCCTCTGAATTCCGCCCCGGTAGGGGTGGTGGTCCTCGTTGTGCCGCTCCCAGCTCGTACGAATACCAGCAATATCGATGCCCACACGGTCTTCCCTCAAGAGCCATATGCAGTACTCCTTACTGCCAAGGAACGGGGACGATAGACAACATTAATCTTTGGGACTCAGGTCGCTCATCTGAGCCGCCATTTTAATTCAGTCCATTCTTATACCTTGTACTGTGTGCACGTGTATGATAATTGTCGAAATATATGTATGTGCAAATATTACTGGGGGAAGTTTATTCCATACACCGCTACTCGTAACCTGTTCCCATAAATCGTATTGTAAATATGTTACTCCTACTCTGTCTGATTTTTGCTAATACCAGTAATATTGCAGGGGATAAATGATTCCACATTAGGTGGCAGTGGCCATGAGTGTCTGAATATATAAGTGCTTTCTATCTCTGAACATGGTCTTTCAGCCAAAAGCTTAAATGTTTAGTACTGTTTTCATTATACCTGTCTGCAGCTCACTGATTGCTCCATGTGGTGAATAGCAGTCCATCTTTTTCATAATACTGTTCATAATGTGTTTTTGTTTCATATAAAATAGAAGCTACTTTAATCACATGATTTTCTGCAGGCTCATATATATTTGTTTCTGCTTACAAAGCCATGTATGAACTGCTAAATTGTAAGTATATTGCTCATATTCTACCTTATTTTTGTTTGAGTTCTTTTCCATACTTTCTTGCATTTAATGGAGAACTCGTTGGACTGGGAGGATGATTCTAGTGCATCAATTTTTGCTAAAATGAGTTGTTTTTAGTGCTTGTGAATAATGTGTGAAAAAATATTTGAAGCTGCTGTTGAATTTTTTAGTATTTTCAAGGAAGAGTTCTGTAGTCACTGAGATTACAAAACATAGTCTGTGGCAAAAAGCAATAGTATTCAAAGCAGAATTGCATAGTCATTGAATGACAAGATGTAAAAAAGTTAAATACCAATTTTGTCAAAAGCTTGCTAGCATGAAGTTCTCCATTAAATGTGAGAAAGTACAGAAGAATGGTGTGAACATAAAGTAGAAAATGTGCAACATATTAAAACGCATTAACATCAAGTAGTTCACATGCAGATTTGTACGCAGGAACAAACATAAGTGAACCCACAGAAAAGCATGCGGTGAAACCAGCTTCTATTTTATATGAAACAAAAGGAAATATGGAATCATTTACCCCACAAAATGTTATGGAACAGTGCAGTACATACAAAATGTTGTAATCAGGAACACAATGTGATGAAACCATCTCTCTTTGACATGTGCTAATGTGCAGTTATTCCCACATGATCAAAATTGCAATATTGGGATTAATAAATCAACACTTTTACAGTCAAAAGGTGAACATATTGTCATTTACAAACTCTTTCATGACTGTAGGTCTCGAAGATTCACTTCTCATAATTGTTTTTTGATTGAGATTTCATGAATATATTACCTTGTACAGTCACCAAAAGATTTCCATGCATGCACTTAATCACTCAACTACAAAGCCCTCCAATAAAGTATAAATGAAAAATGTTATCATCTAATACTCATATTCTGTTTGCTGAATGACTCAGTTTGTGCCCTTCTACAACACGTTCCTCATTTATAATGTGACACTCTGGTCACATCCAATGACAAGGCCATTTCCCTTATTTATAGTGTTTCTGTTAACTTTGTCGGTAGAAACCTGGAAACAGCCTGTTGTAAAATTGAAATTGTGTGGTTTCAATAAAGAATAGAAACATAAAACTGTGTTTTATCATGATTTTTAAAGAATTACTTACAAATCATCACATCATTAAAATACTGTAGTTAAGTACTGTATTATTATTCTTTACTATGCATTATGACTTATTTATTATTGTAGCTGGGAATGTCTGATTCTGAACTCGAGTAAAATGCTGAGTGGTTACAACTGAAGTGCGGCTGCTCTGGGAGATCCAGTGTGGGCTGTAATTACCATATGGTGGTGAAACTTGGTAGATACACTAATGGGATAAAGCAGAACCAATTTACATTGGGAAAAAATTAATTTCAATTTTTGCCACCAGGTGCAAATCTAATGCCATACAGCATTTTGTAGACATCTCTGGTGCTCATATTGAACAAATTGTGTAAGAAGTGCTTAGTAATAAACTGACAATTATTCCCTTCTGTCTTGTTCGAACTTTTCTACTCGTGTCCTGTTCCTAATCCACTTCATGTGCAAACATGTCTATACATCTCTCTTGCATTCACAGTGCCAGATTTGCACTCGGTGGCCAAAACTGGAAGTTGTACTGTAGAAAAAAAAAATCACTTATGTATTTATGCATTATAATATCTACCAAGTTTTGCTACCACATGATAAGTACAGCACACACTGGACCCCTGTGAGCAGCTGCATTTTAAATATATTCACCCAGTACTAGGGTGTTAAATTGTTCTTTAAATTCATTTATTTGCAACATACTACACATGAATCTGTTGGATTGGGCCTAATTCCTAGTATGTCTCAACCTTACACTAAC
Source organism: Schistocerca serialis cubense (assembly GCF_023864345.2). Taxonomy (NCBI): domain Eukaryota; kingdom Metazoa; phylum Arthropoda; class Insecta; order Orthoptera; family Acrididae; genus Schistocerca; species Schistocerca serialis. The sequence goes on along the minus strand of NC_064640.1, from coordinate 900,402,606 downwards.
TAAATCATCATGAGACAACATGCATTGTAATCGGCTTGTGTTAGCTGCAAATTGCATATAATATTTTGATGTGTGGATTTATGACATGTTGTTAAACATATAGACTGTTAATATGCTTCATTGGGTATTAAAAATTGTATGATACACTGTTACATGAAGCAATGAGTATGGATAATAATATGCTTCACATGCAGACTGTTGTATTACTACAAAGTGTTGACGAAGAACAATGAAGCAGTTGTAAGTAATGCCAGTGTGAATGTTTACCACAGTATTGGAGATCTGCATGTTTATAATGAAATTAAACAGAAAAGAGGCCAAGCTAAGGAGATTCATTTAACTCTTAATGCTACAGCAGTTGGTTGGAATTACAGATTGAAGGGCTTTGGGAGAAAGGAGAATCATAGCAAGGAATATGAAAGTAAAGTACAATTAGCAGAACTTTAAAAATCATTTTGTTACATGTGCATTACAACATGTGAAGGTTGACTCAAAAGAAATAAAATTTTAGATAGTAGAAAGTTTGCATACTTGCTTACTTAGAGCAAATCACTTCTTTATAATTGCCAGTTGTCGTGGTTTATTGAAGAATTTCTTTGCTCAATCTCCCACATGTAATTAGGCCACACACATTCTCATATTAATGTGCCAAATCAGCATGTTTGTAGCAGAAATGTGAATTAGGAGGTATTTGACATAACTTGTCAAGTTGCAAGAATGTCTTATTTTTTAGTCAAGTACTGTTCCTGTCAGGACACAAGTGGAAAAGTTCTCAATGTTCTTTCTGTTAACAAGCTGTCTGTAGCATATATTAGGCATGGAATTACTGAAAGAGAGGAAAGTTTACGAATATGTAGATTCATAAGGGTTGCACACTCAATGAAAATTATGCAGTCTTCAAAATTAATGGTCATATGAAGAACCTAAGCTTTTGACACTGATGACAAGAACCCAGATTTAAAACTCTGAAGTTATGGGGATAATATACAGGGAGCAAAAGACAGTGTACAGGTTGTGCACAAAGGACATTGCCATTACAAGAGTCAAAGGACATGAAAGAGAAGTGGTAACTGAGAAGGAGGAGAGACAGGGCTGCAGCCTATCCCAAATGTTATTCAGTCTCTACACTGAGCATGCAGTAAAGGAAACCAAAGACAAATTTGGAGTGGGACTTACAGGTCAGGAAAGAAGAAATAAAAGAAATGTATTATGACAGTGAAGACTAAGGATGAAGGGCAGCTGAATGGGATTAGTAATATCTTGGAAAGAGTTTATAAGAAAAGCCTCAATTAATGTTGTTCTAAAACGTAGTAGGTTAGGAAATGAGATACAAAAAGTAGTAAATCAGCAGTAAAGTAGCTGACAATGGCTGAAGTAGAGAGTATATAAGGGGTGTCCCATAAGGAATGCAGTTTTTCAATTGAGCACCTTTTTCAGTTTGTTAGGTTGCCAGATATGAAATTTAAGCTACTGCTATCTGACTATATTGCGATTACTGACTGTCATTGTCAACTGGCATTTGTGTGTATTGTTATCAGCTAAAATAGAGTGATACATGATGAATGAACAATCCAGATTTTGAAAGGGCATTTCAAGTACATTGAATGCCATGCAGAGACCATTTGAAGATGTGTAATTTTTGTATCCAAAATGTGCCTAATGTGTCAACAGTGCAGAGACTGGTAAGGAAATTTTAAGATACAGGATTGACAGGAAACATAAAATCACACGGATGTCCTCATTGTTGTCAACTGGTAGGAAATGTCTCGGTCATTAGTGTCCCACTGCTACAAGTGCAGTGAAGTGAATTCACTGCCATTCTCAATGGTGAGCCCTTCTGAAAAGGAATTTGCATTGAATTTTAACAAAAGATCTGCATTTGCATTTTTTTATGATACAAACAACAAATGAGCTGAGGTCAAGGGACAAGTGTTTGCTGATTGGGTTTTCATAAAAAAAAAAAAATAATAATTTTCTGTGACAAGGCACCTTTCTGGCTTAAAGGTTATGTGAATAAACATAATTGCCAGGTTTGGGGCACAGAGAATCCTTACAAAGTCAGTGAGAAGTGTCTTTACCCAGAACAAGTCACTGTTTTGTGCAGGTTGTGGGCTGGCTGACTAAATGGGCCATACTTTCTTGAAGGCAAGACTAGAAATGCAGTGACAGTGACTGGTGATTGTTATTGCCAGATGATGACACAGTTTTTATGGGTGCAATTGCAAGGGAAAGAATTGAGTGTGAATGTGAAAGACAGCCAACAGGATGAGGGCAACCTGCCACAATGCTTGTTGAAACAACGAGGGTGCTAACAGAAAGATTTCCTGCTTGTCTCATCTTTGCAATGACGATCTGAAATGGCCACTGGTGTCATGTGATATGACACCATATGACTGTTTTGTGGAGGCATGTCAGATCTTGCATTTAGTTGAACCATACCACACCTCAAGGTGTGGTAACAAATCTAGCAGCACACCTCTGACTTGCTTTGATGTTTCACTTTTAACTGACCTGGTGCTGATCCCAAGTAGTTGATCAGTACTTGAGAAAGTGTGCAGTTGTGTCCTATATAGATGAAGCACACTTTTTCAAAAATCTGCCAATAAACCAGAGCAGACTGTTTGTCTTCCCTACCACAGTCCTCAGATGCTCGTTCCATTTCATATTGCTGTCTAACGTTCCATCCCGGTATTTAAATGATGTGATTGTGTGAGATAGAAGATGTCTACATCTGTGTGTTCTGTATTTGAACATTACAGGTTTTGTTTTTCCAGCTCATCTGCATTAACTTACATGTTTCTACATTAGAGCTAGCAGCCATTCATGACACTAGCTAAATGTTGTCTGTAACCTTGTATCCTTCTACATTCACTCTTCCTTCCCATACACCGCAGCACCCAGCTGCAGATTGCTTCCCTCCATATCATTTATGTATACAGAAAATAATATTGGCCCTATCACACTTCCATGGGGCACTCATGATGATACCCTTGTCTCTGATGAACACTTGTTATCATCTGGCCAGATTACCACTGACGCACAGTGACGCGGGTGTCGTGAAGGGGTCAAATGGAATATGAAGAGGTGCTCTGTTGTCATTGCTGAGAGTAGGTTCTGTCTGTCTGTCTGGGAACATACTTTTTCTCCAGAGCTTGCAAGGACCATTGCCAAGTTGCAACAAACAGCCCAAGATGCTTTGGGGCAATGTATCACAGGATGCCATTTGGCACATTTATGATCATCTATGTGTGTGACAATATACACCTGCATTGTAGTGATGTGACAGGACACCCTTCACTGTGACACGTGTTTCATTTGACCTGAATTACAATGATGTCACATCATGTGACAAAAAATTACCATTTCTTTGAGGGTGTTGTAGTTTCCTTTTTCAGCAGAGTACATGGTACGCATTTCATTGTAACCTGTCTAGTTTAGTAAATAAATCACCTTCCTTGACAAGGATCTCAATATTTGCTTATTTTCTGTTGATTGTTGTTACTAAGTATATACTACAGGTCAAAAGTATTCGATCACATATGAAAAAAGCTGTACTCTTTATTTTAAAAGACAACCACACTCTTCAAACTAAATAGGCTAACAAGACAAATATTTTCTCTCTCTGTCATTAAGTACCCTTTGTGCTAAGAACAGCTGCACAGACTGTTGGCATTACGGAGATAATATTTTTGCAGAGATTACAGTCCAATACATCCGTAATCCATAGATTTTCAACATTAGATGACCTCAGTTCTCTTATCTCTCTGCCGTGTTCATTCCAGTGCGTGAGGTGGTGCAGTGGTTAACACACTGGACTCGCATTCAGGAGGACAACGGTTCAAACCCGTGTCCAGCCATCTTGATTTAGATTTTCTGTGATTTCCCTAAATCGCTTCAGGCAAATGCCGTGATGGTTCCTGTGAAAGGGCACAGTTGACTTCCCTCCCCATCCTTCCCTAATCTGAGCTTGTGCTCCATCTCTAATAATGTCATTGTCAATGGGACATTAAACACTAATCTCCTTCCTTCCTCCCTCAAGTTCATCCCGTAAGTATTTGATGGGATTCAAGTGAGGTGGCTGACTTCACCAGACCATATTTTTCAGTTTTCCAAATTTCTCTCCTCTATTGACTTACTGTCGGCACAATTTAGAAGTCTGTCTGGGAGCATTGTCTTGCTGCAGAAAAACCCACAACTAATATGTCTCTTGGCAGATTGAACTGAATTGTTGATCAGTATATTGTCATATCCTTCCTTCTTTAATGTTCCATTAATTCTCACTACAAAACTGATTCTATCACCCACAAAACATCCCCACACAGTGACCGAACCTCCACCACTCTTTGTCATTGGCATTACATACTGACTTCATATGTCTCCATGAAGTCAATGTGTAAACATTCAGTGAAGGCTTCCAAATTTAAAACTTGATTCATCCACGAACACCACCTTGGACCATTGCTGCACTCTCCAGGTTTTACGTTGCTGTGCCCATTGCAATCAGTTCAACTTCTTTCTCTCCATCCATTTAAGTCATGGTCACATAAAAGGCATTGCTCTGCTGAGACAAAGGTTGGAGCTTCTCACATATTGTTTACTTTGTTGTTAATTTCAGGTGCAGGAAGAGTCCTCACATTTACTCTGTACACATATGAACTAATCTTTGCTTTACAATGTTACTCAGGGTCTTCCAGATTGTCGAACACTTGTGCTGGCACCAGTCTGCTTGAACTGGAGCAATGTATACACCACTGTAGGCTTGGTTAAGCCAAATTTTGTTACTATTGCCTTGCTAGAATAGCCTTTGTGATGCAGAGCTACAATTACAGCACTTTTTTCAATTCCGACCTCCTCCATCCATATTATTAGGAGGTAATACGGCATGAACTTGATCAAGTATACAAACTCACTACTAGATGCACACAGTGTACAAAGGCAGCAGGAGAAATGAGACCTATTTAAATGGAATCCTCTTAGGTAAATGCCATCAGTGTTGTGGATACTCACCAGCACCTCTTTGGGTGAACAATGATTTGGATACATAGCAGATGAGCTTATTTTTAGCATGTTTCTACTTGTTTTACTATCAGAACAGGTTTATGGTAGAATACTCAAAATTAAATCCCTGTTTTTAACACAAATCAATAGCTGTGACTGAAAATACATGTCCTACCAACCGGTCCCTTCTTCTTGTCAAGTTGTGCCATAAACTCCTCTTCTCCTCAATTCTATTCAATACCTCCTCATTAGTTATGTGATCTACTCATCTATTTCTACAGCATTCTTCTGTAGCACCACATTTCAAAAGCTTCTATTCTCTTCTTGTCCAAACTATTTATCGTCCATGTTTCACTTCCACACAAGGCTACACTCCATAAAAATACTTTCAGAGACGACTTCCTGACACTTAAATCTATACTCGATGTTAACAAATTTCTCTACTTCAGAAATGCTTTCCTTGCCATTGCCAGTCTACATTTTATATCCTCTCTACTTCGACCTTCATCAGTTATTCTGCTCCCCAAATAGTGTCTCATTTCCTAATCTAATTCCCTCAGCATCACCCGACTTAATTCAACTACATTCCATTATCCTCATTTTGCTTTTGTTGATGTTCATCTTATATCCTCCTTTCAAGACACTGTCCATTCTGTTCAACTGCTCTTCCAAGTCCTTTGCTGTCTCTGACAGAATTACAATGTCATCGGTGAACCGCAAAGGTTTTATTTCTTGTCCATGGATTTTAATACCAACTCCCAAATTTTCTTTTGTTTCCTTTACTGCTTGCTCAATATACAGATTGAATAACATCGAAGAGAGGCTACAACCCTGTCTCACTCCCTTCCCAACCACTGCTTCCCTTTCATGTCCCTCGACTCTTATAACTGCCATCTGGTTTCTGTACAAATTGTAAATAGCCTTTCGCTCTCTGTATTTTACCCCTGCCACCTTCAGAATTTGAAAGAGAGTATTCCAGTCAACATTGTCAAAAGCTCTCTCTAAGTCTACAAATACTAGAAACGTAGGTTTACCTTTCCTTAATAAGTTGTAGGGTCAGTATTGCCTCATGTGTTCCAATATTTCTACGGAATCCAAACTGATCTTCCCCATGGTCAGCTTCTACTAGTTTTTCCATTTGTCTGTAAAGAATTCGCGTTAGTATTTTGCAGCTGTGGATTATTAAACTGATAGTTCGGTAATTTTCACATCTGTCAAAAACTGCTTTCTTTGGGATTGGAATTATTATATTCCTCTTGAAGTCTGAGGGAATTTCGTCTGTCTCATATATCTGGCTCACCAGATGGTAGAGTTTTGTCAGGACTGGCTCTCCCAAGGCAGTCAGTAGTTCTAATATAATGTTGTCTACTTCCGGGGCCTTGTTTTGACTCAGGTCTTTCAGTGCTCTGTCAAACTCTTCATGCAGAATCATATCTCCCATTTCATCTTCATCTACATCCTCTTCCATTTCCATTATATTGTCCTCAAGTACATCACCCTCTATATACTCCTTCCACCTTCCTGCTTTCCCTTCTTTGTTTAGAACTGGGTTTCCATCTGAGCTCTTGATATTCATACAAGTGGTTCTCTTTTCTCCAAAGGTCTCTTTAATTTTCCTGTAGGCAGTATCCATCTTACCCCTAGTGATATGCGCCTCTACATCCTTACATTTGTCCTCTAGCCATCCCTGCTTAGCCATCTTGCACTTCCTGTCAATCACATTTTTGAGACGTTTGTATTCCTTTTTGCGTGCTTCATTTACTGCATTTTTATATTTTCTCCTTTCATCAATTAAGTTCAATATTTCTTCTGTTATCCAAGGATTTCTACTAGCCCTCGTTTTTTTTTTCCCTACTTGATCCTGTGCTGCCTTCAGTACTTCATCCCCCAAAGCTACCCATTCTTCTTCTACTGTATTTCTTTCCCCCATTTGTGACAATTGTTCCCTTATGCTCTCCCTGAAACTCTAAACCAGAGGTTGTACAATCAGTTTATCCAGGTCCCATCTTCTTAAATTCCCACCTTTTTGCGGGTTCTTCAGTTTCAATCTACAGTTCGTAACAAATAGATTGTGGTCAGAGTCCACATCTGCCCCTGGAAATGTCTTACAATTTAAAACCTGGTTCCTAAATCTCTGTCTTACCATTATGTAATCTATCTGATACCTTTTAGTATCTCCAGGATCCTTCCAGGTATACAACCTTCACTCATGATTCTTGAACCAAGTGTTAGCTATGATTAAGTTATGCTCTGTGCAAAATTCTACAAGGCGGCTTCCTCTTTCATTTCTTCCCCCCAATCTATATGCACCTACTATGTTTCCTTCTCTCCCTTTTCCTACTGACGAATTCCAGTCACCCATGACTATTAAATTTTCGTCTCCCTTCACTACCTGCATAATTTCTTTTATCTCATCATACATTTCTTCAATTTCTTCATAATCTGCAGAGCTAGTTGGCATATAAACTTGTACTACTGTGTTAGGCATGGGCTTCGTGTCTATCTTGGCCACAATAATGCATTCACTATGCTGTTTGTAGTAGCTTACCCGCACTCCTATTTTTTTATTCATTATTAAACCTACTCCTGCATTACCCCTATTTGATTTTGTATTTATAACCATGTATTCACCTGACCAAAAGTCTTGTTCCTCCTGCCACCAAACTTCACTAATTCCCACTATATCTAACTTTAACCTATCCATTTCTCTTTTTAAATTTTCTAACGTACCTGCCTGATTAAGGGATCTGACATTCCACGCTCCGATCCGTAGAATGCCAGTTTTCTTTCTCCTGATAACGACGTCCTCTTGAGTAGTCCCCGCCCGGAGATCCACATGTGGGTCTATTTTATTACCAGGAATATTTTAACCTAGAGGACGCCATTATCATTTAACCATACAGTAAAGCTGCATGCCCTCGGGAAAATTTACAGCTGTAGTTTCCCCTCGCTTTCAGGCATTCGCAGTACCAGCACAGCAGGGCCGTTTTGGTTAGTGTTACAAGGCCAGATCAGTCAATCATACGGACTGTTGCCCCTGCAACTACTGAGAAGGCTGCTGGCCTCTTCAGGAACCACATGTTTGTCTGGCCTCTCAACAGATACCGCTCCGTTGTGGTTGCACCTACTGTACGGCCATCTGTATCGCTGAGGCATGCAAGCCTCCCCACTAACGGCAAGGTCCATGGTTCATGGGGGGCGAGATGGAACCATATAGTTTCATTTAATTCAAGCAGCTATACCTGGGATTCAGGTAGGATTTCCTGTTTCATTTGATTCTGAGGTACTATTCCAATACTGTTGGACATGTTCCACTCCCAGGAGGATCCCCTCTTTTGAGGGTCTATGGAATAAATAATTAATCTAATCTGAGAGGCCCTGCAATGCTGTTAGAGTTTCGAGGGAATACCGAGAGGAGACTTGGGTTTGAATCCCAGCCCTGCTAACAATTTTCTTTTGTCACTTCATATACATCAAATGGAAATATCAACTATAATCACTCGTCAGATATAAGGTAACTGAAACTAACATGAGATATCAATTCAGAGTAAATTTCATGTGAGAACTGACCCATCCTCTTGTGGCAGTTTATTGGAGCAACAAGTCATTCCATGTGACTGCAAAGGGCACACCATTCCCATTTTCTGGAATGGTTGCAAGGCAGATGCACGTAATTGCAGGCCTACATTACGGATAACAATCTGTTGAAGCATTAAAGAACACAGTTAACATTTGTGACACTCTTTGTAGACCAGATTTGTCTTCTCGAGGTCTCAACAAGAATTTGATGAAGGGTAATTGTCTGAAACTTTGCCGATAAAGGATTGGAGCAATAAATGAAATACTCGAAAGTGTCATTCATTGGTTCTCAGTAAATGGTCTAGCACTTCATTTACAAAGAAAAGGCATCTTATTCGGTTTTGTACAAGGAAAGACAAATCATCACTAATAATGAAGCATGATGGAAAAGAAACATGTGAAAACTGATTGTTAAAAATACCTGGGGGTACATAGTGATGAGAACCTGAATTATAAATCACATATTAAGGAACTTTTCAAACAACTGAGTGCAGTAATATTTGCTCTAAATGTGATTGCCATAAGTGGCAATGACAGCATTAGAAAATTTAACTTCCTTCTTTCATTGATGTCATATGGAGAATGTGGACCTGTGCCCCCCAACCCTCCCCCTACATACACACACACACACAAATGCACAGTGCCTATCCCAAAACTTCACATAGATAATGAAATTAGGTAGCCTCACAACACATACACTCTTATGAAGTTTGTTGTAAAGGATCAGCACAATTTGAAAATAATACTAGAATTCATAAATACAATACTAGGAAGAAAAACAGAGGGACTTAATCTTCTTGTAGCACAGTAAAAACCATAGCATGCAGCCATAAAAATATTTGACAACCTCCCTTTAATTAACAAGGTGCTGGCTGATAATAAAAGTTGACAAGTGCTATTCCATAGATGAATTTCTGAGAACGAACTAACAGGTTAGCCACGAGCACTGATGCGCTGCTTCCTGGACTTGTGTAGGTGTGGTGGCCCCAGACTGAATCAGCCCAGCAGGTTAACAATGAGGGTCGGTGTGCCGGCAAGTCTGGATGTGGTTTTTAGGCAATTTTGCACATCCCACAAGGTAAATACTGGGCTGGTCCCCATGTACCACCTCAGTTACAGAACTTGCAGACATTTGAAAAACATTTGCACTAGTTCATGGCTTACACTAGACGCAGACAGTTAGGGTACATTACTTCTGTCCTGGGGGGTACGTGATGGCGACAGGAAGGGCATCTGGCAACCCTCTGACACCAACATTGCCAGCTCCATAGTATCAGGGTTGACCACATGTTGAAGTGGAACGAAGGCCCAAGCAAATAATGAGAAGGCTACATCCAAAAATGAACATATCTACTAAATGCCATTTTTCACAGTCAACATGAAACTTATTTTGGGCATACATAAAAATGAAAATAGCATATTGCAGTGTGAATGCCTTTTACTTTTAGGCCAAAAGGCAGTTCATATCTGTAAATCAAATCTACAATAAAAATATTCCTTTAAAAAGCACATTTAAATATGGACATGTTCTCATTACATGAACCATGAGTGATTTTCAAAAGCAAAAATCTTCTGTTTTCTTTCAAAATAACTTACCTCTTCCTGGATAATGCTTGTTATACCATATCATTTCACATATTTTTATAGTGTAGTATGTGATATCATAGAACAAAATTGTAAATTGGCCACTGTAGCACTAATATTAATTTTCACCCTTTTATTCAAATTTCAGGTTTTATTGTTACTTCACAATTATTTTAAATGTTTCAGATCACCATACCAGAATAAAATGATGTAACTGTGGCATTAACTATCTTTAGAAATATTCTTTGACATAAGTGTTACATCGAAACATGGAAACCAGAATAATTTTCTTAACAATCACAAGCAACATGGAAATATCATCAGTGATGGTTGTGTTCCAACTTAACTCCCAGTGATTTCTCCAGTCTTCTTAAAAAATAGTTTACTGTAAACCATCAACATCTTTTTTCCTGTTATCTTAAATTGGATGGCTGAAACGTACTTTGGCTTTTGTCCAAGGAAAGGGTTTTGTAATGGTTCATCTGCTCTTTTACATCTAGCTGGGACTTCTAGAACGCAGTTGCCTTAACACCAGTACGAGTGTTTCCCACAGCTTTGTACTTGTGTATGGAAATACATTTTATTTCACATATGTAATGTAGATCTTGAAGGCCCTTAGATAGGGATTTCATATCAGTCAGCAAGGTTTCTTAGCTCAGTCACTGATTGTAGATCTCGTTGTATTCCTCTTTTGTTACAATTGTTGGCCTTTTTCTGAGAAGTTTTCCTATTCTATCAAAAATTCAGTCAGTGGATAAGTAACTGTGTCCTTGTAATAATAATTATTAGTACTATGCAACATATTATGAGGGAGCACAGAAGCACAAACTGTTGCTCTGCATGAGAACAACAGTGTGACTGGAATGGAAATCACTCGACTGGATCTAATGGATTAGTTATCCTTCACACAAAATGTGTATGTGGACACACATGTATTTTCATAGGCTTGTATCTTGGCAAATGTTTGATTTCACTTACATTGTATGATTGTTTAGGTTCTGCTTATCCTGTGTCTCATTTATTTTAAATTCCAGACATGTTTGCCTTTGCATATAAGCTCCTCATATGTGGCTGGGTCACACATATAAAATTTTGTTGAAGATTGAGACTGAAACAAAAAGCAACAAAGTTCAGTAAATAGTCAGCATGAACTAATGTTGTGCAATGAGAACCCCAGAAAAACAGACGATAATAGCTCTCTGGTTACAATTGTCTTCCTCAACTTCCAGAAAACACTTGGTTGGGGGGCAGAGTGCATGTTAAATGCGTGCTACACCATCATTATTCTTTATGCCACTTTTGATTTTTGGGTCATGACAAATGCTGAACATCTTGATGAGATCAGTCTCATTGACTGGGTGCACATTTGTCAAATATGGATTTCAAGAGCTGGGGAACAGTCCATTGCCACTCGAAGCTCTGGACATGCTTTTGCCTACCATACAATGACACAGTAATGGAACATTGTACGTCATAGTGGATGGGATTTTGAATTTATTGGCTGAACTGTGAAAATTGTAGGAAAAAAAAATAATTTTGAAGATGCACCATTTGTCAATAAGGGTTGAGGGGATTGGTTATTCAAGTGAAACAATCATTACTGAGTAACTGCTATGGAATATGCTGTACTGAGGCAAGCAGGGTTCTGTTTGGGTGGGCCCCAATCTCCCTACCTGGGACCAAATAGGCTTGTGATTATCTCACTGTATAAATTTCCAGAGGGATATTGGTTGACCCTACCACCCCATCACCAAGTGAGATCAGCAAACATCGTTTAACAGTAAAAATGTGATAGTAACACAGTATCAGGAGAATTATTAAAGAATGTTGCACTACTTACAGAACAAAATGCAGATTAGCATTGCTTAATTCCAGAGAATTTTCTTTTGCAGAGGGAAGGCATAATTTCTTTAACTTGAGCAAAGGTTGGACACAGATTTGAACTGTTGCCTCCTGACTCGCATTCATGTGTGTATCTTCTTCTGCTTCTACACAATGAGCACTGATCCAAAAGAATTGCTAAAGACATGGTCCTGGATGGTTATTGAATCATTCAAGAGACATGCTTGAGGTATAGGGACTTCTGAAATTAAGTTACACATCATCTCATGCTAAGACCATTACGCAACAGGCACGGCACACTGTTGGAAGAGTGTGCATGTTCCCAATTTCCTGCAGAGACAATTCTGCTGCAGTATGGACAACAGGTTCATCACATCGTGGGAGTGAAATGGCACTCCAAAGTTGAAGTACAAGGAACAGTATGGCTCTTGTTGACAAAACATCTAAATTGCACACAAATTTGCCATGAAATTCTGGCAGTGTATGGCCCAAATGAGGTGCAATGCAATGTAGCATCCAGTCGTAGTGAAACAATGCCAACAATTTGATGAAGACCATTCAGTCTTTCCAGCAAGCTGGTTGGATATCTGGCAGGAAAGAGATTTTCCATCACAGAGGAAATTCACACCGGTCCTCAAATTGTTCCATGACTGAGGGGCAGATTTATATTGTCAAGAAACTGAACAGTTGGTGGGATGTTACAATTGTTGTTTACAGATCTTGGTGACTGTAGTGAAAAGAAATATCTGCATCACTTTGAATTGTATTGCAGCATACAGTAAAAGTTACTCAGTGTGTCATAGTAACGGGTAACTTAATTTTTGAAGTCTCATAGTTTCCTGCTGCTTCCACACCTTTCTTTGACAATCATCAGATGTCAGGTTACTCCTGGATGCATCGGTTAATGGAATCCTACCCCACTGATTGAGCACCCATTCTGTGTTTTCCGGTACCCATCTCCACAGACCAGTGCTTTGGGGGAGGGATGTTAGCGTCATATGTAGTGGAGGCCACATTGATAATGTGGAGTCTTGGATTCTGTCTTGACCATAGTTGCCTGATATCCCAGTTAAAGTGGGATCATCCCAAATATCTGGTTGTAAACCCAACTCCCAACTGTACTTTGTTGGGATAGACAACAATCCTGGTTACATAAAAATTGACAACATTTTATATAATGTTGTGGTCTTCACATCAATTTGTTCATTACTGATTTCAATGAGGGGCAGTCTTGTAAGAGTTACTGACCTTAAACTTCTGCTTTTATTAAGAGGGCTAAGTTGCCATACTTGACTCAATAGCCATTGTTTTCGAGTAGTGCATCAGAGGTCAATCGTGACAGTGCTTTGTAATTCTCCGGTGGAAAAATTGAATAGGGTTGTGCAGTTTCCTTCCCCTGTGGCAGCCTTAGTCGTCTTGATGCCAATAAATGATGATCGTATCAAAAGAGAAGTTGTGACTAAGGAAGCTGGGATAATTTTTACTTCCCCCTTGTTTTGCCATATGCCTCCTTAAAATTCATTTTTTCACTTTCAACTAATTGCTATTAACATATGTGAATATAATCTGTATTTTCATAAAAGAGAAAGGTTGGCCCTTAGTTTTAAAGAATTTAACAGCAGGTCGAATTTTGTGTGTGTAATTGATTTTCTAATTTATATTGAGTATTCCTAGTTAGTACCTTTTATTATAGGGCAAAATCAGTCATTTTTATGTAACTTGAATCATATAATTCTATTGTTGTTTTATAAACAAATGTAAATCTTGTAATAATTGCAAACATTTGGAATATGAAATGCTAGTATTCGTAAAGTATCTATTTGGCTCTAGTTGGAAACATGTTAGCAAAGCCAGCCCTTAATTAATTCTAAGGTAATTAACAGATATGACAAAAGTATTGCTTGCTAAACTATATATGTGAATTTCATGATTAAAAGAAATAATTCGGCCTAACTCTCGTAGTAGAAGAAACTGTTAAAAAGACGGAATTTTTAAATGCATTGAGTTAACCGAGTAAATTAAATTTTTATCGCAATTTCTGTAAATTTAACTTTGCTCAATGTGTAGTTTCAGTACCTATTATCATGGTGATATATAAGGGTCGTGAGACAGTCAGTCCATGGCCAAGTTTCAGACGAGGAAGCTGTGTTGGTTAGAACAACCACGATGCATCACCTTAACAGTGATGTAAGTGGTACATGAACAGGCCATGTGTTAAAGCAATGACAGTGTCTGTTCCATACGTACCTGATTATTCCGAAAGAAATGTGAATTATTTGGTTATGTTTTTATCGCTTGTAGACGTTCAACAGTAAGCATTATGTGGATGTTTGCCTGGAAACTAGTAATGAGGCTTATGGGAAGTTGTGCACTGCCCATATATAACCGTGTATTATTGGGAGGTTGTGAAAAGTGAAAGTAAAAGACTGTGAAATGCAACTGTGCATCTGTCGGCTACATCATTTACAGTGGACAGTACTGCACGTCCACCCCCTATGTTTTCAGCCAGTATGTCGACACCGAGGACAACAAAGTAGGCAAACCACAACAAAATGGCAGTTTACCTGCAGCACAGTATAAACTATGTTGTAAAATGATTTGACTTTGAAGAAAGTGTCTACAGGACTTTCAAACCATTTTCCCTGACAGTGAAACAGAGCTGATTTTCAGAATTTGTAGAAGTGATTTCTTGTAGATGGGGATTTGATGTTTGAAAAATGTGTGCAGTTAAAGAACTTTCTCATGGAAGAAGAGAAGAACTTTTTAAGCTGAAATCTGATTAGTGGAAGGAATTTTTTTCATTGTTATGGAAACTGTCAACTTCTTCAAATTTTTCCATTTTGCTTCAGATGAGTTTTCAGCCTGATGATGATCACTTGGTGAGCTGAGAGGAACCTTTTCCCAGCAGCAACATTACAGGCTGAAATAATAATGAAGATGGTTTAGTGATTTAAATGTCTCCAGTTTTGTTGCTTTCTTGACGAGGAAGAAGAGAAGATTCTATGAAGGAGATTGAAAAGTGAGCAAAAATCTCAATAAGGTAAAAAACAGTGATTTGTTATATTGAATTTTGAATTGTAGCCTGTGTGTGTTTAGTCTTGGTTTTTTAAAAATATCCTGATTTAGTTCAGAAAAAACTTGGCAACTGGTCTGTACTAATACAGCTGCCTTCTAAATGGGCAGTGCACAGCTCTATTGCATTTTCTTGTGGGTGCCTATGAGCCAAAACTCTTATGCTGTAATCAGGTTGTTGACTCCAGGCTACCACTGGAAGATGGTTTGTCTCACAGTAGTGGTTCTCTGTTTGAATGATGTCACTGTGGTGTATGACAAATTGACAGGCAACTTACCATGCTGCCAACCTTCCTGCCATATACTGACAATGTGGATAAGCCTCAAATAATCCTACAAAGCATGTTTACAGGCAATGCACTGCACACAGTTGAAGATTTTAATAAATCTGTCTCACAGAGACCTCTGTTCAATAGAAGATTATGATAAATATTCTGGTTCACAAAGTATCTGATTCCATTCATTTTTCAGCTATGTTTTTCCAATAATTGCAAATCTGCTATTCAAAAATGGAAGCCTTTAGAATTGATATTTTGTTTGTGATTTCTTTCTTTTTCTTTGATGTTTGAGAATATTAATTATATTATAAATTTCATTTTTTTCAACTGTAAAATGGCATGTGTTTGACATTTTGGAATTATTTGGTTATGAAAATGCCTCATAGCACTTCTCTATCAAATAGAAACTGTTATAATTTTTCATAAACACCAGAACAGTTCCTGAAGTTAATATTGTAAAAATGTGCCTTTGATGCTTTGCATCAGTGTGTTGAGTTGTGCTATCTTTGTTAACTTTCTCAATAGTTTTAGTGAGGTTACTGAATGAGAATAGTTTTGTTGGACCTGATGTCACATGGAACCAAGTGCAGTATTATCTGTTGGACTGAGTAATGTGAACTCAGTGTATATTATGAACTGTAATTTGTTTTTATAATTGCGCAACTCTGAAGTCAGTGTCCATTTAAAAGTGACTCTTTTTAGCCAGTTTCCAAAGCTTTAAAAATGTGGTGTTAATTGTTGATTACATTTGGAGAATTGGGCTTAGCAAAAACAACAATGTTCTTTCATCTGCCAGACAAGATATTAACTGAAACTATTCGACCTAGACCCCACAATGAATTGTACTGCTAAATATATTTGGATGGTGAGCTGAGCCACAAAATACTTCAAATCATGTCAATGATTGTTGATACTGTTTTCTAGGTTATGCAACAAATGTCAGTGGAACTCTATCCTGCAGTGTCATATCCCAACGTTAAAGTTCTGACAAAGAAATGTTACAGCTTTAATTACATAATTTCTTGTTGTTAGGAGTGAGTAACAGGACTCTTAGAAGACACAGGAAATAATGCTTAGAGAGAAAAAATAAAGCTCTTGATATTAGCTGATGATATCAGAGGCAGGAAAGGACTTGGAAGGGATAAAAATCATACATTGTAGAAATTCCTACCTGGAATTTCCGTTGGTTGTTTTAAAAATGGTAAAATTCCACCAACCAACATGTTGCCCTCTGCCAGTGGTGTAATGTGATGCAGTATGGAGGGGCAGCTGCTCAGCACACCTCTCTCCTGGGATTTTTTGACTGTGGAACCACTACTAATCGGTCAAGCAGCTCCTCAGCTAGCCTCACAAGACTGAGTGCATTCTGTACCAGTCACCCCCCACCAAGGAAAAAATCACTGGCAGTACCAGCAATTGAACCCAGGTCCGCCAAATGGCAGTTAGTTGAATGGTACAGCTAAGGAGGCAGACAATGGAATAGATAGTGTGTTAAAGAGCAGTTCTAAGATGAACATAAGACAAGGATAATGGAATGTAGTCAAGTTGAATCAGGAGATGTGGAGGGAATTACGAGGGATGATCAAAAAGTTTCCATTTGAAAGCTGTACGAGGAGGGGTCGAAAAGCTTCTGCCCTAACAAATAAAGAATGACAGAAATTTCATAATATCAACTCATTTGTCTATATAATACTTGTGTACACTAATACACTTGAAGGCATGCTCAGATAACCTCTGCAAACCATTCAAATAAAAGGTCTTTGATTTCAAGTCCAACAAAGCATCAGTCACTGCATCATCATCCTTTGAGGTATTTTTTTTAGGTTTGGGAAAAGGAAAAAGTCTGACACAGTCAGATCTGGAGAATATGGCAGGTGATGTAAGAATTTGAACCCGCAGTCATGCAGAGTTTCCAATATTGCGAGGTCTTTGTGCACCGGTGCATTGTCCTGATGCTAAAGAGTTCAGTGAGCCACTTTTCCACACCACATTTTCCTTATCTCTTCTCTCAAATGGCACAGGAGGATGCCACAGTATAAAGCATTGATAGTTGCAGCCATTAGGGTGAAGGATGTTTTCATTGCTGTGAGTCTTGTTCTGTCTCAGGATCAAAGAGGTGAACCCACATTTTGTCTATTGTGACATACCTTGCAAGAAAGCCATCTTCATTCACTTCAAATTGGCAGATGATTTCTTCACAACACTGCACGTGTTCCTGTATCTCATCTGCACTTGAGTCTTTGTGGACCCACCAAGATGAAACTTTCAGCATTCCCAAAATATCCACAACAGTGTCATGAGCACACCCATGGGAGATTCCAAATGTGGTTTCAATGTGCTGCAGTGACCCTGCAAAACTTTATCGTGAATTGTAGTTATTGTTTCATCAGTGGCAGGCTTTCCATTCTTTGGTGCTTCTCTCGCACTCATTCTTCTGTGTTTGAAGTCAGACGCCCAGTTTTTCACTGTTGCACTAGACGGAACACTTGGACATCATTCCCTTCAAATGAAGGTATTCAACCACTACACAGTCCTTGATTCTCCCAATATTCACCACTTTGCTTACACCACAGTATACAATGCATCTTAGTGGCTACACTAATGAAGCTGGAGCTGCGACATTTGACTTGCATACCCATAAAAGTAGGTGGTTGCATTTGTGTGAGACATTACAGTAACTATCTGGGGCTAGAAACTGTTGAGTCACCCCTCATATGCCAATTGGGCAAAATTATGAAGAGAACTGAGGCAATCATCCTACCAGTGCACTAGGTTGAAGATGCCCATTTGGTAGAACACTGTGTCCTGCTTTGTCAAGAAGTCCGTCACTGCTTGCTGCACACCCTCTTGCAACAGGAGTCATTGATCCTTCAAGACCTTTCTAAGGGACCAAAGGCATGATAACCACACAGGTAGAGAGATCAGGACTCTAGGGTGGCTACTCGAGTGTCTCCCACTTTAGCTGGTGTCTGCAATATGGGGATGTGTTTTATCCAACTTGATGCACCATTGCACAGTGGTGGTTTTCAACAGATGTGCTGCTTCATACACATTGTTCAATCTATGATGGATGCCTACCAGTGTTTGGCCTCCAGCAGCTGAGAAAAGAACAACAGTATGTGATCCTGTTTGGACATATTTGATAATAACACTGCCGTAGTTACAATTTGTACATGCACTTCAGAAAAGCACAAATGCCACACATTGCTTACATGTCAGTGCTGCTGTAATCACACTGGAGTCATGCTACGTTGCTTTTACTCTGTGGCAACAACCTTGAATGGGAACTTTTTGATTGTCCATTACACGAGGTTTGTCCGGAAAATACGTATAAAAGTTGAATAATGTCTTTATGTTACAGGTTGCAGTCACCGCCGGGTGGGACTACTGCTGTAATCAATCCCATCAACGCTCAGTTTGAGTCAGAGCACTCTGCGTGAAGGTGGGAGTGTGCGGCAGCTTGTTGACAGTTACCCTTTTTCACCTGCCATCGGCATGGAGCTCTCTCTGATTGAGGAATAGCGCGTCAACATCAAGTTTCTTGCAAAGGTAGGCAAGAATAGCCATGAGATTTTTGAGGGTTTGAAACAGGTTTACGCAGACAATTCTCTGATCAAACCAACCGTGAACAAGCGGTTAAAAAGATTCTGGGACGGCCAAGAAGAAGTGAACGATGACTCTCGCCCAGAATGCCCATCAACATCGAGTTCCGATGCAAATGTTGAACGAATTCGGGCTTGTGTTCTGAAAGACCATAGATTGACAGTCAGAATGATTGCTGACGAGCTGTCAATCCCCAAAACAATTGTTCACGAAATCCTGATACCAAAACTTGAAATGAAGAAATTGTGTGCGAAAATCGTACCGAAGCTCTTGACGACAGAACAGAAAGCAAAGAGGGTTGTGAGGATTGGTTGGAAGCAGAGGAACGAGGGGACTGAGTCATCACTGGAGATGAGTCCTGTTTTTACAGATTCGATGTGGAGCTCAAATCTCAAAGCAAGGAATGGAAACTAGCAGGAGAACCAAGAACAAAGAAGTCGTGAAAATCAAGGTCCGATGTGAAGACAGTGTTGATTGTTTTCTTTGATTCTAGGAGCATTGTCCCTCCCAGCCAGAGAGTGAAGTTCTGACATGTCTCAGAGCTCATGTGGCCCGAGTTCGACCGGAGTTGGCAAAAGGGGGCAGGTGGATCCTTCATCACGACAATGCGCCCCTGCTCACATGTTGCTCATTGTGCCCAAGAGTTTGGCCCAAAGCTGAATAACCGTGACAGACCACCAGCCTTTTTCACCTGATTTAGCCCCGTGTGACTTCTTCATGTTCCTGAAATGCAAAATGGTGCTTCGGGGGCGGCACTTGGGAGATGTGGAAGCCATCAAGGCGGAAACGACACGGCAACTGAAGACTTTCAGCAATGTTATCAACAGTGGAAATGGCATTGGCAGAAGTGTATAACATCTCGGGGCGAGTATTTTGAAGGAGACCATATTGTAATACCTGAATAATTGTAAAATAAATTTATTATTCAACTTTTATACATATTTTCTGGGCAAACTTCGTAGATTAGGAAATGAGACACTGAAGATAATAGAAGTGTTTTGTTATTTGGCTAACAAAATTATTGATGATGGCTGACACAGAGAGGATATAAAATGCAGGCTGGACTGTCTGATGGAAAGAATATCTGAAAAAGAGGAATACGTTAAGAGAGGATGTAAATTTAAATGTTAAGGGGTCTTTTCTGGAGGTGTAGCCTTGCTCCAAAACAAAATGTGAACAACAAGCAGTTCAAGCTAGAAAAGGATAGTATCTCTTGAAATGTGTTTCTAGAAAGAAATTTTGATGATTTTGTGTATAAAATGTAAAGGTAAACTCTGTCCATTGGTACTGGCCGACCACCGTGTCATCCTCTGCCAATGACGTCCGGCACACCACTATCCTGCCTGGTCAGTTTTCTTGACCCCAAGCCCTGCTTGCTCGAGTAGCTTCTCAGCTTGCATCACAAGGGTGAATGGACACCGTTCCAATCCTCTCACCCAGGAAAAATCCCTGGCAGTACCGGGGATCTAAACCTGTGTCCTCCCCATGATAGGCAGCAGCAGTGAACACTAAGTTACAGAGGTGGTCAATAAGTGGATGGATGACTGGGACTGGTACTAGATACCCTCTGCAATGCACCTAGAGGTGGCTTATGGAATAATTATGCAGTTGCAGATCAAATTACTAAGGAGATGGTACTGAATGAAATTGAGGAGAAAAGAAATTTTCAGCTCGACTTGACTAAAAGAAGGAACTGGTTGATAAGACATACCCTGATGCATCAACGAATCATCAATTTGGTGTTGAGGGGGAGCAAGGGGTGATACAGTAAGCAGGTTTAAATGGATGTAGGCTTGCATATGACAGACTATCATAGAGAGTTGCATCAAACCAGTATTTGGACTGAAGACCACAACAAAAACAGTTGGCTATATGTAGGAATTTTCTGTGGTCAGGAAAGCAATGAGAAAGGATTTTCTGATAAAGAAAACTGCAAACACTATACATTAATGTGATGTAAAATGTTTCTTGAGCTGTTTATGAAGCCAGAGAAATCCTATATTAGTTCTTTTGGCATGAAAAACCTGTAGAGGATGATTAAACTACCCCTACCTATGAGTTTTATGCAACTTGCAATGCCTACAAATGTCATGGGCAAGATTTTCATTTCTCTCATTCACTGCATGCAAATTACTAGTCCTACATAAAAAATGAACAGGATCTTTTTGTGGGAAATTTAATGTAGTCATTTCTTTTTTTTTTGGGGGGGGGGGGGGGGGGGGGGGAGAGGAGAAACATTTTTGCTAGAGGCCATAGTGTTTGAATTATTCAACAAAAAGTACAAAAATGGCATTCAAATGCATTTTTCTTGAATGACACAGAAACTGTGGTCTCCAACAAAAACTTATTCCAGTACAATATTTAATGTAGTTAATTTTCATACAAAAAGATCCTGTTCATTGTTTTTGTAGGACTAACAGTGTGCATGTAGGGAGGAGAGAAGACTAAAATCATGGGTGTGGTTCTTGAAATGTTGCAGGTTCCATAAAACTTTATGGCATGGGCAACTGAATAACCCTGTGTATGATCCAGAAGATTCAACAACATTCTTAACACACCTCATGGTCAAACTTGGCTACTAATAGAAAATAGGTGGTTCATATTGGCTTTGTGTATTCCCATTATGTGACTGCAGTAAAGAAGAGGATGTGGGATGTTCTCTGTCAACTTTTATACCCACATTGGTATGCCAAAAGACATTAAAATATACAAGGCATGCCAGAAAAGTAAGTACCATTGTGGGAAAAGGACTCAAGAAAACATTTCTTCAGACCAAAATTTGCTTTTTGAAGAAATACTCTTTTTCTACATAACAGCCACCATTGTTCAGACATTTGTCATAGCAGTAAGCAAACTTTTCTATGCCCTCTTCATAGAAAGATGCCACCAGTGAAGACCTCCAATACTGATCACACTTTCTTACATCATCATTGGTGTTGAAGCACCTTCATCCTGCTTGATGATGAAGTAAAAGTGGTAGTCGGAAGATGTGAGATCAGCACTGATTGGCAGGTGGTCGAACTGTTCCCAACTGAATTTTTAATAAGGTTTTCAGTGCCACCAGCAGAAATGAAACGTGATGTCATGAAGCAACATAATGATTCGATTGAGAATTTCACACCTTTTGTTTTGAATAGTGTGATGGAGTTCTCTCTGTGTTTTGCAGTATCATACCGCTTTCATGATTTCAGTTCGGAGAAGGAACTCAACATGCAGAATGCCTTGTAGGTCCTAGAATCCATTTCACCTGATTTTTTTGCACTGACAACTTCATTCTGATTTTTTTTTTTTTTTTTTTTTTTTTTGGGGGGGGGGGGGGGAGGAGGAGGAGGATTGTCATACTGTGAGTTCCTTCACTCCATAGATTGTTGTTTTTATTTTGGAGTGTCATGAAAAAAACCCAAGTTTCATCACCAATCACGATACTATTTAAGAATTCATCTTCCTCATCACTGTATTCAGTGCTGAAATGTCAAAACCCTGCCAAGGCACATAATTTTGTAGGCATTTTTGGAACACAATTCACAAAAACTTAAGCAATTTATCACTGAGTCATAAATACATTCTTATTGTGAACCATCTGTTTTCATGAATGTTCTAATTCATTTTCTCACACATACCATCAGTGACAACAGAAGGCTGTCCAATACATGCTTCACCATGAAAGTTGAACAAACAGTCTCATCCACTTTCTCACCATAAATATCTACAAGTTGATGAATTTCAGCTGGCTTAATGTTCTGTGTGTTGAAACACAACATAACATAGCACACTTCACAGTCACTGGGCTCAGAGGTTGTCTTAAACATTTTGAATGATCACTAACAAATAGAAATACAACAAAATCCCACTCCAGAGTTGACTGTGGAAAGGCAATGAACCAGAGAAATGTGTGAACCTACAACACAAGTGCTGCAGTGGCAGTAGAATGATTTGGTACTTACTTTCAGGATGCTCCTCATACTTTGAACTTCAATGGAAGTGCCCGTCACCTGTTAATGTAAATTTTTGCTTATGATGGAAACTATGTTTAAACAGTGTGTGTGGGTAGCAAGGGGTATTATTTAACAGTTGAACTATCTTTGGTTTGTTTATCTCTCTCTAGTCACGACAGGTAATGCGATTCAAGGACAGAGGTACTTTCTGACTTACCTTAGTCAAGCTCCAACTCTTCTGTCCTGTAGAGCTACTTGCTTTTTATCCTGAGGTTGTTACTCTCTGGCCTGCTTGGGCATGAAGCTACTCCTAAAAAATTGTATACATTGTGTAAAAAAAAAAGAAAACTACATTTACAAAGAATTTGTGGGGTCAAAGGTGTGCACCATGTTCCTGATATGGATCTGTTAAAGTTTTGATGTTAGTAATGCTAAAGAGATGGTGTGATTATTGGTATACGGGCATTTCTGAAAATATCGCCTGTCTACATTATGGCACAACTGGAATATGCTTGCTCAAAACAACCAAGTGTGAATAATGGCAGTACATTCAGCTGAACTGGTAACCCGTTCTTCTGCAGTGCTTCATACACCAACATTGTCTCCCCCTATAATGAAAGAAATTTAGAGGCAGTCACATAAAAAAGCTTCTTTTTCTCTCCTAAACACTCGAAAATTGTGTGTATGTAGTTTTGTTTTTGTTTTAATACACCCTGTATATGAAAAGAGCTGTTACCATTACCTACACTGCTTAAATGGTGTTAATTTGCACACAGATTTCTGGTTGTTCTACTGGAAAGCTTACCAAGACATTTACAGTATAAAGCCGATACTCACTTGTAACTTAAAAATGTACACAGCTCAAAGGTAGTAAAACTGCAATTCTGTAGAAATACAATGTCTTTAATGCAGTACAACATTTTTAACCATGCAATTATAATATTCATGTAACTGATATTATTTAATGATGAGGCTTCTGGGATAATAAGCTATGAAGTAATTACTCCATGCTGTACAGAAAAACAAAGCAGTCTGAACAGCCTCACTGTTAATATTTCTCGTATACGGAATAGGTAATGGGAAGAAAGGAACCAACAAAGTTAAGAAGAACATTAGAATTTTTTAAATTCATCTATCTTTTACAGAAAAGAATAGTAAATTTCAACCATAAATGTTTCGTAGGCACGTTACAACATTAACAAACACTGCATTATAATTTGTGACCATACATGATATATATTTTCACTGAAAATGTCTTTAGTAACAATGCACTACACTTGTTACAAGAAACATTGTGTCCTGTCTTATTAAGTGGTCTTTGTTTTACTTCTTTAATTATTTGGCACTTAAGTTCCATGGAACACTATTTAATGTGCAGCTATATATTTGATTATTTTTATTACTTAAAGGTTCATTTTATCATCAACTTACAGAAACAGTGATGTATGCCAATGGTCACTTGGTGGTTGTCTATTATCTACCTGCAGTCTGTCACTGCTACATAGTGTTGAAACCATAGGCTAGGTGGAAGACTCACTGGACGAAAAATTGTTAGAACTACCTACCTACATACATGGGTGAAAAGCAGTTCTGCTGGTCTCAAAAAACTTTATTGTGCGCTTCTGTTCCAAATGACAACTTAAATGAAACTCCATATCTACAATAATTTCACCAGTAAGGTGGGGCTACAAATAGGTTGTAATATTCTGACCTGAGTAGCTCTTCAGCAAGTAGAGCTACATGATATGTGCTACTGTTTTTATATGAACACTAACACTAGTCATGTTTACAATAGAAACAATAATTAGGTCCAATACATTTAAAATTGTATGCCTACAGCAAGCAACACTACAACCAGAATGTACTGCTTGCTGAAAATGAAAATTCATCAAAATATTTGTACACACTGAAATACCTTACATTCATTCTCTCTTGCTGCAATAATGCTAAAACTCATAGCCAAAGGCAATTTTACATTGTTGAGGGGAACTAGAATAGCTAATAAATATAACTAAATAATATCTGTATTCATTTGAGTTTGTTTCACTAAGATCCAGATTATGTTGTCACAGTGGATACAGCAACTTATGTCCCCTTGTTCTCACGTTAACCAATTACAGTTTTCAATTTTGGCCAATCAATACAAGACAGACTTATAACTCCTTCATGTTCATTGTTATTGGCAATAAATTTATTAGCTCTTATCATCTTTGATGACAAAACAAAACTCAGAGTTTGTAACCTTCGTTAGTAAACAAGTCAATGCATTCTGTGCCAGCACTTAAACATTAAAACAAAACCTCTTTCAAATTTTGTTTACATTCATTGCTATTCATTTTGTTCTAAGGCTTGTGTGTAGTGCATCTGTAGGCCTTCTCAGTTTCAACATTAAAACTGTAACATTTAAGTATTCAGAGCATTTGCCTCAATTTGATCCCATAGATTGCCACTTTACTGATGTGGCACTTAATAAATTAAAAAGAGCATCTCTCTTGAAATACTTACAAACTGAATACTGTCGAACAACACGTATGTACATTTCGACACCAGTTATACAACTGAAAATATTGACAGATGCTCCTAAAATTTCTTTTGCAACCTGAATACTAAAACATGTTCTAGAAACTACCTTAAAATGTTAAAATTCTACAAGAGGCTCTACACTAGAAGACATTCTATTTCATTTTTATATTAGGGCAGAAGCAAGATAAGGTACTTTCAGGGAACGACCACAAAATACAAGTAATTACCAATATCTTGCAGGTTCCAGTACTGACCATGGTCTTATCATCCAGTTAGAAACACTTCCACTACAATGGTTGTGCCAAGTATGCTCCTAAACCCTGTTGTTCTCATTTACTTTTATGTGGTTTATATTGTTCATTAATAAACAATGGAATCCTAGCAGACACTTTAGAAATAAACTTGTTTGGACCAAGTACAGTATTGTTGTTGTTGTGGTCTTCAGTCCTGAGACTGGTTTGATGCAGCTCTCCATGCTACTCTATCCTGTGCAAGCTTTTTCATCTCCCAGTACCTACTGCAACCTACATCCTTCTGAATCTGCTTAGTGTATTCATCTCTTGGTCTCCCTCTACGATTTTTACCCTCCACGCTGCCCTCCAATACTAAATTGGTGATCCCTTGATGCCTCAGAACATGTGCTACCAACCGATCCCTTCTTCTGGTCAAGTTGTGCCACAAACTTCTCTTCTCCCCAATCCTATTCAATACTTCCTCATTAGTTATGTGATCTACCCATCTAATCTTCAGCATTCTTCTGTAGCACCACATTTCGAAAGCTTCTATTCTCTTCTTGTCCAAACTATTTATCGTCCATGTTTCACTTCCATACATGGCTACACTCCATACGAATACTTTCAGAAATGACTTCCTGACACTTAAATCAATACTGGATGTTAACAAATTTCTCTTCTTCAGAAACGCTTTCCTTGCCATTGCCAGCCTACATTTTATATCCTCTCTACTTCGACCATCATCAGTTATATTGCTCCCCAAATAGCAAAACTCCTTTACTACTTTAAGTGCCTCATTTCCTAATCTAATTCCCTCAGCATCACCCGACTTAATTAGACTACATTCCATTATCCTTGTTTTGCTTTTGTTGATGTTCATCTTATATCCTCCTTTCAAGACACTGTCCATTCCATTCAACTGCTCTTCCAAGTCCTTTGCTGTCTCTGACAGAATTACAATGTCATCGGTGAACCTCAAAGTTTTTATTTCTTCTCCATGAATTTTAATACCTACTCCGAATTTTTCTTTTGTTTCCTTTACTGCTTGCTCAATATACAGATTGAACAACATCGGGGAGAGGCTACAACCCTGTCTTACTCCCTTCCCAACCACTGCTTCCCGTTCATGTCCCTCGACTCTTATAACTGCCATCTGGTTTCTGTACAAATTGTAAATAGCCTTTCGCTCCCTGTATTTTACCCCTGCCACCTTTAGAATTTTAAAGAGAGTATTCCAGTCAACATTGTCAAAAGCTTTCTCTAAGTCTACAAATGCTAGAAATGTAGGTTTGCCTTTCCTTAATCTTTCTTCTAAGATAAGTCGTAAGGTCAGTATTGCCTCAAGTGTTCCAGTGTTTCTACGGAATCCAAACTGATCTTCCCCGAGGTTGGCTTCTACTAGTTTTTCCATTCGTCTGTAAAGAATTCGTGTTAGTATTTTGCAGCTGTGACTTATTAAGCTGATAGTTCGGTAATTTTCACATCTGTCAACACCTGCTTTCTTTGGGATTGGAATTATTATATTCTTCTTGAAGTCTGAGGGTATTTTGCCTGTTTCATACATCTTGCTCACCAGATGGTAGAGTTTTGTCAGGACTGGCTCTCCCACGGCCGTCAGTAGTTCCAATGGAATATTGTCTACTCCGGGGGCCTTGTTTCGACTCAGGTCTCTCAGTGCTCTGTCAAACTCTTCACGCAGTACCATATCTCCCATTTCATCTTCATCTACATCCTCTTCCATTTCCATAATATTGTCCTCAAGTACATCGCCCTTGTATAAACCCTCTATATACTCCTTCCACCTTTCTGCTTTCCCTTCTTTGCTTAGAACTGGGTTTCCATCTGAGCTCTTGATATTCATACAAGTCGTTCTCTTATCTCCAAAGGTCTCTTTAATTTTCCTATAGGCGGTATCTATCTTACCCCTAGTGAGATAGGCCTCTACATCCTTACATTTGTCCTCTAGCCATCCCTGCTTAGCCATTTTGCACTTCCTGTCGATCTCATTTTTGAGACGTTTGTATTCCTTTTTACCTGTTTCACTTACTGCATTTTTATATTTTCTCCTTTCATCAAGTAAATTCAATATTTCTTCTGTTACCCAAGGATTTCTACTAGCCCTCGTCTTTTTACCTACTTCATCCTCTGCTGCCTTCACTACTTCATCCCTCAAAGCTACCCATTCTTCTTCTACTGTATTTATTTCCCCCATCCCTGTCAATTGCTCCCTTATGCTCTCCCTGAATCTCTGTACAACCTCTGGTTCTTTTAGTTTATCCAGGTCCCATCTCCTTAAATTCCCACCTTTTTGCAGTTTCTTCAGTTTTAATCTACAGGTCATAACCAATAGATTGTGGTCAGAGTCCACATCTGCCCCTGGAAATGTCTTACAATTTAAAACCTGGTTCCTAAATCTCTGTCTTACCATTATATAATCTATCTGATACCTTTTAGTATCTCCAGGGTTCTTCCATGTATACAACCTTCTTTCATGATTCTTAAACCAAGTGTTAGTTATGATTATGTTGTGCTCTGTGCAAAATTCGACCAGGCGGCTTCCTCTTTCATTTCTGTCCCCCAATCCATATTCACCTACTTCTCAAACCTTAGAGGAATTCTTGCCTCAGTGAGTAAAAAGTTCAAATGATTGCATTTGGAATTAATTATCTTTAAAGACATATTTTGCTCACTAACTGGGAGTTTTCGTTAGGTCAATACATGCCTAAGATGTCATTTTTCATGAGCAACACTGTGTTGATCATTAACTGCGTGAACAAAGACCAGCTCTCAAGCTTACTAAACATCAATGACCCACTGCCTACTGCAATAATGAAGGTTTCTTTATGGACCACATTTTCATCACTTGGGAGAAGCAATCACTACTTTATAGTGGGCTGTAATGATTTCAAGTGTAATATCTCACTTCACCTCGTACAATTTATAACTTTGGCATTCTGCTGTTATTAGTGCATTGCTTAACAAATCAAAAAAGTAAACAACAGTTAGCCAAGATATGGGACCTGTTTTCCTTTCCGTTTTTTTATAATACCTGCCACTCTGCTTGTGTCATGTTAATAGAAACTGACAATCATAGCACCCGCAATGGTTCAATTTTCACTTTCACAAAAAGAAAACCAGACTGTCTGTGGGTTCAGTGATCAGCAGGAGGCAAAACCTTGTTAGTGGTCTGGCTGCGAGACTCGAAAGCATTCTAACCCCCGTGCTTACATCACCGGGTTTTGAGAGAACTGTCGGGAGGCGGCAGTGTTCTGCTTGGCAGGCCCTGAAACACACAAAGTGTGGCAAAAATTATTATTGGGACAGTAATGCATTAAGTCACTAGAAACTGCTGTCAGGAAGAACCACTGTACTGAATGACAACCAAAAGCATTTCTATAAGTATTGCATATGAGTGCAGCTTATGGACACGAGTTCAGAATCCCTTTCTTATGTGCAGGAATTTACACTAGATTATAGAGCAACAGCTGTAGGGACCTGGATTAAGTTTGTTCATTGTGGATGTTTATTCAGCGTAAATACAGAAAATTGCAACACTCTCATTTCATTCTTTTCAACAGAACAACCAAAGGAAATAGAAAATCTAGCTGAAGAAATTAATAAATTACACCACAAAATTCAATTCACTTCACTGTAGAAATGAAACACCAGATGACATTAACAAAGCCTTATATAGAAATGCTACAATTACCAGTGTTACCATACATAACCCTTCTTGTTATCCAGATCAATATAAAAAAGCGTTCTTCAGAAGAATGTTTAATCACATGCTTAAAGACCCAATGGATACAAGTGAAAGATAAAAAGAAACAAAAATTGTAAAATCAGCTGCCTCCAGTATGAATACAATCCTGCTGTAATACATAAATTAAACCAACCAATTTCTGGATAACCATCCCCAAACAGGAAGACCATTTTTGTAATAAGCTGACCTTCCTTATGGAAGATTTCATACCAAATTGCCAACCTCTTCAAGTTGTATTGTAAACGTGTTGCGCTTGGGGCACACGATACTCATTAAAGCCTGTATTATGGTAAGTTAACGGGCTTCACCTTACGAGAAAGGATATTTGTATAGATATTGACCGCGTGTACCTGAATGGAGGCAAATCAAACTTACACCCACTCTGTAATAACAATGATACGTCAAGCAAGTTCGAAATGCAACTACACGTCAGAACGGACAAAAAGCAACACAGAAGATGCTACCAATTTGTTAATAATACGGTCGCCAGCCTAATTAGGCATTAACTGAGTTTCTTTCCTGTACAAGTTGATGTACATTCATGCAAAACAACACGTAGTAACACTGCATAATATAGTGAATTTTAGAACCAGAAAAATCTATTGAACTGATAATTACACTTTCTGTACTTATATGGATAATCCATGTATACATAACACTACACTATAATGTTTACTACAAAATTTTGTACTGTCTATTGATCCGATTAAAATCGGGCATAGGTTACCCTAGAAATAGCAATTTCGAGCCACAAACAAAATGTCAATTTTAATAAAGATAAAACACTGATAAATTTTTGGCTTTTATATTGACTTTAATTTTTGCTGGTCACATCAATTTAGAACACTTCAGAATTCAAATGAATAAAAAAAAAAGAAAAGGGGTGGGGGGGCCTTGAAACTGTTATGATCACTGTATTAAAAAAAATTAATTACTGACACCATTATGCGCTCAAGATTTCCAATATATGAGTTACTACTCTTTTTATCTTATTCCCTACTCATTTAAATACCTTTAATATTGATTTAGTAATGAAGTTTAATTATTTCGAGACAGATATAAAGTTATCTTCCAACTTTGTCAGACCTTCGTTATTCATTTACTGGTTCATTAACAAAACAATTCTTTAAACACCATTCTAATGTAGTTAGGTCTGCAGGTAATTATTATTAACACAAACTTTAATTTTTCATCTCGGGACACTCGGATTGCACAACATTTGGAAAGGACCCTCTCTAGGTTAGTTGTGAGGATAATTAAATGATAGGAAAGTTGTGGTAAAATTTAAGTTGTTATGGAACAAAAGTAACACTGGTCCATACCAATACAGTACTAACAGTTTCAACCTGTTTGTATCGATGCAGCGGTTGGCAGGTGGCGAGGCACAGAGCACACATACAACCACAGCTATGGCTCTTGATGTATCGGCACTTTATTTCTTCATAGCGTCGCAGTACTTTTCCATTTAGTGCCTATGGAATTTTCCATGTTGTATAGGCGTTGGAACGGCATACCCGAGGCTCAAGGAAACTACGTCTTCCAGGAGAGCCTCCTCGCTCCAGAACGTGTTGCTCAGACCAATGCCAAACTCCAACTACTACTGCTGAGCCCATTATGCAGTACAGTGCCTGCGCTCGCCTGCCATCCACCTTTTACCGCTCCCTTACAGACAGGGTATTCACCCGACGTTTTGCATTCTACATATCCTAATACATTGCCTACGTATGGACCAGATGCACAATTACAATTTTAACATCTTACAACAGTCTCAACGTTTGTTACACTTCAATTCTATTACAATATTGCTTGAAATTTGACATATACATTAATATTCACATTGAAAATTGTTTACAGTTTTCTTAACACAATGGCATGAAACAAGAAAACAAATGAAATCAGAACATAAACTTGAGTAATTGAACGAAAAATCTGATGGAAAAAGTATTATTTATATGTACAATAGTACAACGTCGTTGCTGTTGTTACAGTATGACATAAAAATAAGCTGCTTCACAACCAACAAAATACAGAATAATATCATCCACAGTACTGAAAGCACTAAGCAAGAATATCAAAAGTCAGGTATGTCCAAACTTCTTCAATTAACAAACTGGTAGAAGCACAGGGATGCACTCTGTCTTAACATCCAGAACAAATCCGACTTTGCAGAATGACTTGCTGGGCAAGAATTGTGGCAAACAGTGTAGAAAAGAACCAGGCAAG
Organism: Schistocerca serialis cubense; assembly: GCF_023864345.2. Taxonomy (NCBI): domain Eukaryota; kingdom Metazoa; phylum Arthropoda; class Insecta; order Orthoptera; family Acrididae; genus Schistocerca; species Schistocerca serialis. Next base: position 900,370,973 of record NC_064640.1, on the reverse strand, counting down.
AAATTTGACTTTCTTGAAGGAACTGAAATATCTTTCAACACAGATACAGCACCAGTCTACGTACTCAATGACAAATCTTGCCATCACAATTATGAAGACTTACTATTTAAAAAAAAAAAAAAAACCTGCCCCTCTCAATATCTCTTTCTATCTTACCTACATTGATATCACTATAAAAAAAAACTACCAGAAAATAAATCTTGCATGATATATCTAAGCCTTCTTCTCTTGTTTTTAAAAGTAAAGTTCATGTACATATCAAGGGCTGCAAATATTGGAACTTCACTCTATTTTTGGGCATTCATCTTCAGTTTTGATTACAGTATTCACCCACACATTACTTTTATTATATGCAAACAAACACAATAAAATTGTCTCTGAGCAAAGTGTGTAAGATCTTCATAACACGCATCAGTTGTACAGTGCATGCTGGATGCTGGCTAAGTTTAGTAATCGATTGTGTGTCTGAAGTAGTGATGGAAGGAAATGATACTGTGAATGCTGCATGCAGGGCTATGTGAGGGTCTTTTCTGAGAAGCACATTGCAAATCATCCCACATATGCTCAATGTTCAAATCTGGGGAGTTTGGTGGCCACTGGAAGTGTTTAAATTTAGAAGAGTGTTCCAGGAGCCACTTTGTAGCAATTCTGGACATGTCAAGTGTATCATTATCCTGCTGGAATTGCCCAAGTCCATCAGAATCCCCGATGGACAGGATGCTTATGTATGTGTCACCTTTCAGGGTCATACCTAGCCATATCACTCCAACTGCACGCCTCCTACACCATTACAGAGCCTCCACCAGCTTCAACTGTCCCCTACTGACATGCAGTGTCCATGGATTCAAGAGGATGTCTCCATGCCTGTACGTGTCCATCTGTGCGACACAGTTTGAAATGAGGCTCGTCCAACCAGGCAACATATTTCCAGTCATCAACAGTCCAATATCGGTGTTGATGGCCCCAGGTGAATCATAAAGCTTTGTGTCGTGCAGTCGTCAAGGGTACACAAGTGGACCTTCAGCTACAAAAGTTCATATCGATGATGGTTCACACTCAGACACTTGTTGATGGCCCAACATTTAAAGATTTGCAGAAGGGTTGCACTTCTGTCACTTTCAACGATTCTCTTCAGTTGTTGATCCTGTTTTTGCAGGATCTTTTTTCGGCTGCAACAATGTCGGAGATCTGATGTTTTACCAGATTCCTGATATTCACTGTATGCTCATACGGGAAAATAACCACTTCATTGTTACCTTGGAGATGCTTTGTCCCATTGCTCGTATGCCCACTATAACACCACATTCAAATTCACGTAAATCTTGATAAGATGCCATTGTAGCAGCACTAACCAATCTAACATCTGTGCCAGACACTTGTTGTCTTATATAGGCATTGCCGACTGCAGTGCCATATTCGGTATGTTTACATATCTCTGCATTTGAATATGCATGATTGTGCCAGTTTTGTTAGCAATTCACAGTATATACATATCCTCTGAGAAGATAATGATATATTACCAACTGCCGGCACAACCAATCCACATACTGTGATGGAAGAGGTAAATGATAGTGAATGTGTTGTGTTGTTGTGTGGTTGATGGTATTCTGGGACCATTTTTTCCTCAGAAAAAAAACCGTTACTTTGATATGCTCAGGCTGTTACTGTGACTGGCTGACTCCTGAGACACAGTCTTTTTCCAGTAATATGGTGCACTGCCACATTGGGCTCAAACTGTTGCGGACCAGGTGTTACGAAGTATGCTGAATTGGCATGGTGGTCCTATTCCCTGGTGTTGTTCTAGGCCACCAGGCATTAGAAAGATGGGCTTGTTTCTATCAGCATATACCGAGGACAGAGTCTACCAAGCAGCTGTCAACCACATCAAAAATTTAATGAACAACATCATTTCTGCCCCTGCCATAGGTGATGCAGACCTAATGTGCTGAATGTGGATAGATCCTGATAACAGACTGGAAACGTGTGCACCAGTGGTGGTGGGCACAATGTTGAAATTGATTAACCTGCATAAAATCTTTGTGACACTATGTCACATAAGCCAAACATGGTGTGAATACCTTAGGTCTAATTAGTTTGGATGCTGTAACTTTTGAGACCCTCTGCCCATTGCAGGTTAAAAACCTTATTGTGCTGTCAGAGCCCTTGATATGTTCTCAGAAAGAGGCAAAACCACCACACATCTCAAGTCACCTACTGTCCAGTTTATGTGGTATTTGCTCCACTGACAACATGTACATTTTTATGCCTCAGTAGTCTTCTGCAAGGGACCCATTGCATGCAACTTGCCATCACAGTATTTGGCTGAAAACTAGTAGACATGGGTCCGCAGTGATCCCTGTTGTGTTTGAGACTGACTGTCAATGGAAACTTATAACGTTCATCTCTATGACAAACTACGAGTTAGGATCTTAATGTGGCCACTTTTATTATTATGTGGTACAACATTCCTTGTAGACAAGCTGGATAGTCTTCACTGATGCACCAACAAATTGGACAACTTAATTCGTTGGCACATCCAAAGACAATAGCTCTAATCTGTGGTTTCAATCCATTGTACTACACCGATTCCTTATAATCGACTGGCACATACACACCTCTTCAATGATGTGGCTTATGTCAGCAGTGAAGGCTCAGATAACTGGCAGGTATCAGTTCCACTCCATCTACAGCACTTCAAAGGGACCTCTGTGCTATTTTAAGATGGCGACTAATATGTTGTCTGGTGACCTTATAAGGATGTTTACACAATTTTTAAAGTACACTCTAAGGAAAGAAGAAAGTTGCACCACACAGGAATTATCCAAAGGGTTGAAACAAGTAGATGTGATGTTCATGTGCAGAGAAACAAATGATTACAATTTCAGAACACTTGGATGAGTTATTCAACAGGAAGAGCATCACAAACTGAGGGAGTCATTAATGCATTGATAACCTGCAGCCCATACGCAAGCAGTAATTCGGTTTGATATTGGTTGATACAGTTGTTGGATGTACTCCTGGGGGATATCATGCCAAATTCTGTCTAAATTGTGGACTGGAGCACTGAAATCCCAATATGTTTGGAGGGCCCTACCCATAGCACTCCATTCTCAATTGGGCATGGCAGGTCTCGGAAAGCATAAAGACGAGCAGCAGAAGCTCTTCTCATATGCAGGTAGGCATATCTGACTGAAATGTTATCTCAATGTCATCTGCAATGAAGGGCAATAAAACGGGGCGTAGCACATTGTTGACATAGCACTGTGGATGAAAACTGAAGGGATCTTGCTACGAAACTAATTGCACCCCAGATGATTCCCCTTGATTATCGGGTCATCTCCAGGCACGTCTTCTGCCTGGAATCTCAATGATGGGAGTGGATTGAACTGGCAAAGACATGTCTGGAGATGCTTTGGACTGCAGTGTGATACCAACCTGACTACTGCCTGATAACCAGGAGTGATTGACTGGGATTCCATTTGTATTTTGCAGAAGGACCTCTTTTTGGTTTTCATCTGTGGCTTTCTTACAGCATACAACAATGTTCTAAGTACCATTATGTTGCCTTTCATAGCAAGCCATCCTTGTGAGGAGTGGCGCCTTATATTGCCCCGGTGTATCGGGAGAGTGACTCACGCCTGTACAGTGACAGACGGTCTCAAACAGTTCAGTCGAGTACATAGTTCTAATTTTCACCCACCAGAGTCAGGTAGTGCACAGACTTTCAAGAAACAGGTCAAGAGAATGTTTTTGGGAATTTTTCTGTTTATTTCTTGATGGCTCTTTTGTTTGTTTATTTTTGTACTGTTTTGTATAAGCTTATAGCAATGTGAATGAGGTCTATAGTAAATATGTAGATCATTGTTCTGCTGATGTACACTGTACAGTGGGGAGTTTAGTATCATAATATGTTAAGTAAGTTTATGCTGAAAGGAAAGCCAATTCGAGTGCAAATGAAAATGGTTCATACTTTGTTAATAATGTAAAGTATCACAATGTTTAGTATTTATTTTGTGAAAGTCATGAAAAGCATGTACTAATGTGGGAGAATAATATTTTTCTATTGGCCTTAAAGAAAACTGACCAATCAGAAAGTACCATAGTATTCTTTGTGCATCTTTTCTCTTAGATATATAGAATGCTGACAGCAGTGTAAGGATTCAGAGCCCTGCCTTTAAATGGTATGGTCACATGTAGTATGAGATGCAAAGGAAGTTACAGTTTGCCAGTTTTTAAATGTGTAGCACAACTAAAAGTGTAGGCATATATATTCTGGTGTGTTTTTTAGAAAGTTCAGTTTTCTAAGTAACTTTGCATATGAGAAAACACAGTAATTCCACGTGGCAGATTGGTGAGTAAAATCATGAGTGCATTGCACACTGATAATCTTAAATGGAAATGCTTGCCATACTATTAAGAACAACCCATGCTTAGTAGCTCTTCAGGTTTCGGGAAATATGTCAACATAAACTTGCTAACATAAATGAAAGGATCTGTGCATGACAATGTTAAGATTAGCACGTGCTTGGCAGTGAGCGTCTGCATTATCAGTGTTCAGAATTTACAAACGTTTTTCCAGTATTTCATTCAAAATTACGATTTTTTCCTGATGCGAGTTGCAGTACATTAGGTCTCTGCTTGGATTTCCTGCCAGCGAACTGCTGCAACCAGTTGACAGGTAGGTGCTGGTACAAAGGATCTGCGCCACCAAACTTGGCTTACATTTCAGCAATATAATGCCAGCATGTGCATGGTAAGAATTTCTAGAGCTTCTTTCATGCTTTCCAAACTCTACCTTGGCCAGCAAGGTCACTGAATTTCTTTCCAACTGAGAATGTTTGGAGCATTATGGGTTGGAGCCTCCAACTAGCTTGGGATTTTCACAATATACTACACCAACTGGACAGAATTTGCCACAATATCCCTCAGGAGAACTCTGTCAATCAATACCAAGCTGAATAATTGCTTGCATAAAAGCTGGAGGTGGAACCATGTGTTATTGACTTGCTCAATTTGTGAAGCTCTTTCTGTGGAATAAATAATCCAGTTTTTCTGAGAACGTAATGATTTGTTTGTTGGTACTTGTACATCACTCCTACTGGTTTCCATCCCATTCAGAAAATTCCTTTGTAGAGCCTCTTTTATGTCTTAGAGTGTACAAAATGCATCTAAACATTTGATGAATTGTCTCGGAAAGAAACAAGAGTTATAAACAAAATGCTTTTACCGGCCTTCAGAGTAATCACCATTACCTACAACAGACTTATGACTTCAGTTGTCAAACTGTAGGAAATGGTCAGCCAACACTTCTTGTGGAATCACTTAAATCACCATGGGCACACAATGCTTGATGTGTGCATCATTGCCGGAGATGATACCTGATATTATCTGTACTATCCACAGACCTCGCAGCAGTAAGTGATATGGAGTTCATTGTCTTCCCAACATCCCACAGGTAGAAATTCATCATGGATCAAGCCCTTTCCATCAAAAATTGTGATTGATATGTCTTAATCCCAGAGTTTGATAAAAAAACTTCCTTTGAGAGGCAGGGAAGATGATGAACACTGTTGCTTGATCTGTGGATTGTACTGGTGGCTCCGCCTCTCATCTATAATAGCGCAGATATACAACTGTGTGTTCAGTGACTACACAAGAATTGTTTGCAGACAGTTTCCAATAGCTTTACAACAAATGCCAGAAGTGTTTTGTAGCTAATGGGGATTACTTTGTAACTTATGTTCCCTTCATTTTCTGAGACCATTCACCAAACTTTCCAGATACACATTGGTCTCTTACATATACCATCAAGTAACATGTGTATGAAGATAGGTCACATTTTGTCCAAAGAATGTGCTGCTGAGAACTGGACAGGCATGTAGAACAGGTTGGACATGGGTTAGCTTTGAGGTAACAGTCATTGTTGTCTCCCGGTATTGGCATATTAGTTGGGAGAGAATAGTCCCATGTGAGAAGGCTTGACGAAAGAGCATGTAAAAGGCACATTATAAAATATGTGAGGAGGGGAGGCAAATAACCTAGAGTAGCATCTATCGACCCACTTCACTGAGTGGTCAGCACATCTGACTGCCATGTCACACATTCTCTATGCTCAGGGAGTGGGTGATATGTTGTCCTTATCATTGATTCATCATCGCCAGCATGAAAGTAACCCACCATGGGGTCAACAGAAAAGACCTGCAACTTACCCAGCAAGTGACTCCTAGGTATCAATGTCCATATGATCACTTCATTCCACCTAGAGCAGTGGAAAGGGAAACGTACCAAAGAGGGAGCAATAGCCAAGTATGCTAAATGTGATGGGCTATAAACAAACAAGGATATTTTTTCAAAATTTAAAAGCTTTTGTCCAGATTGGTCACCAAAGTCTGAACATTATGGCCTTTGCTCAGAAACATACAGTAATCAGACGTCCAAAGTAGCAACTGGAATGATATCTTATCAGTGTACATCAGATATGAGGCTCCTCTGAGATTGTTTATGGAGGTTTTTCATTTTCTCCTACATAAAGGGTGAAATGAACTCCACTGACAAAATTCAGGTGGTGATTCAAGGATGTTTTATGAGTATTTTGGTACAATGGACCCTTGGTCTCCTGTGGCTCACTGTGGAGTAATAATGTAATTATGATTTATTTAGTTTGCTACCTTCATTTCTTCTGAAAATACACTGTCCAGACACGTTAATGTGACTACCCGTCAAAACCCCGAATAACCTCTTTTTGCGGTGCACACCATTGCGAGAGATTCAATGAAATGATCATATGGCATTAATGACTGGCAGACCCCATCTGGGCTTGATCAGTTGCCTACTGCAATTCTTTTCGTTTTATGCTGCTTTTGAGACTTGCTTGTTGATAACAAGAACAACACAATGCCCACTTTCCGAGGAGACAAAAATCCTGTATCCAACTGGGAATCAAACTGCCCCCCCCCCCCCCCCCCCACGTGGCTGTGAGGTTCTGTTCTAACAGGGGTGTGGAGCCATACTGATTTCATTGCCAATTCAAGCTGTTCTAGGTTTTTCATGTGAGGATCCACGGGGAATACAGCCTGGCAGAGGGGTTCCCACAGATTCTCAATTGGCTTACATCCGATGACTTCAGTGGCTAGGGGCATATGATAAACTCGTCCTGTTGCTGTTTGAACCACAAATGTACACTGCAAGCTGTGTTACATTGTACTGCTGGTAAATGTCACTATGCTGAATAAAAACAAACTGTGTGTATGGGTGAACATGGCTCTCGAGGACAGATGGATACATCTGTTGATCCATTGTGCCTCCCACAATAGCATCAACACCCAGGGAATGCCACAGACCCCCTCCCCTAAGTTTAAAACCGGGAACTATAGACCTGTCTCACTTCTCCCAACTTTCTCTGAGGTTTTAGTGATACTAATGAAATATAGAGTCACACATTATCTCAATTGTGGAATGTGATAAACAGTAATCAGCACGGATTTCTAGCTGGGAGAAGTACCAAAACAGCTGTACTGGAATACACAAAAGACATAATTAGTAAATTTGGAGAGGGAAAAAGTGTTGTTGGGATAAATCTAGATCTGTCAAAAGCCTTTGACACTGTTGACCACAGCATACTTTTGGAAAAGCTTGAAGCTATAGGTATCAGAGGACTGGGAAAAAAAAGTGGCATGAGTCTTATCTGGAAAGAGGATGCCGGTGGTTGAAATTACAGCACCAAAATATTACACTAAGATCAGATCCAAAGAAGTGTATTAGGCCCCTTGCTGTTCCCCCATTTACATTAATTTAATTCGGGTGTCAGAGAGAAAAGCTGGAATCGTGTTATTTGCTGATGATACTAGTTTAATTGTTTGTTATATGAAGCAGTCATTGCACAGTACTGTGGACTATCTCCTACAAGATACACAAAAATGGCTCAGTGCAAACAAGCTAACACTGAATGCAAAAAAAACTAATTATGTGCAGTATGGAAGAATAAGTGAACATGACGACCTACATTCCACTATGTAGGGAAACAATCTGAAAGAGTACAGTGTGCAAAATTTCTGGGTATGCACATTGATGAGAAGATAAACTGGAAGGACCATGTGGTGAGCTTAGCACTAAAACTAAATTCAGCATGTTTTTACTTAGAATAATTGCAAGAGTTTGTAGTAATGGCTGTACCAGATTAGTATATTTTGGCTATTTTCAGTCAATTGCGGCCTATGGGACACTATCCTGGGGAAAACAAATTGTCGTCTAAATGAGATTTTCAAATTACAAAAACGTGCTATTCAGATAATGACCCAGAGCCCACATCAAACACGTTGTAGGTTCCCGTTTTAAAGCATTGAAAATTTTAGCAATTCCATCATTATACATTCTGAAATGTCTGTTGGTGATCAAAAGAAATCAGGACAAAATGAAAACCAGTACCGATTACCATACACGGCAATGTACAGATTTCCCCTTACAAGCTGTAACGAGGACCCAAAGTCAGGAACATGTATGTAATCAAGGCATCAAACTTTTTAATGCACTACCGAAACATATCAAAGAGCTGGAAAATTAGGATAAATTTAAAACTGTTATAAAGAACCACATGCTTGACAAATGTTATTACAGCATAGGTGAATAGCTCTGCGCAACTGTATAAGGATTTAATTTCATGTGACAAATGAAATTTCATCAAAGAATATGCCTGTCCAGCACATAATTCCTTGTGTTATAAAAACAGTTAATTGTTGTATATTGTATTAAACATAAGATAGATTCATATTAATACCACACAAATGTGATCATTGGGATGTTGCTGTGGTCTTCAGTCCTGAGACTGGTTTGATGCTACTCTATCCTGTGCAAGCTTCTTCATCTCCCAGTACCTACTGCAACCTACATCCTTATGAATCTGCTTAGTGTATTCATCTCTTGGTCTCCCTCCATGCTGCCCTCCAATACTAAATTGGTGATCCCTTGATGCCTCAGAACATGTCCTACTAAACGATCCCTTCTTCTAGTCAAGTTGTGCGACAAATTTCTCTTCTCCCCAATCCTATTCAATACATCCTCATTAGTTATGTGATCTACCCATCAAATCTTCAGCATTATTCTGTACTACCACATTTCAAAAGCTTCTATTCTCTTCTTATTCAAACTATTGATCATCCATGTTTCACTTCCATACAGGGCTACATTCCAAACAAATACTTTCAGAAACGACTTCCTGACACTTAAATCTATACTCGATGTTAACAAATTTGTCTTTTTTAGAAACACTTTCCTTGCCATTGCCAGTCTACATTTTATATCCCCTCTACTTTGACCACCACTAGTTATTTTGCTCCCCAAATAGCAAAGCTCCTTTACTACTTTAAGTGTCTCATTTCCTAATCTAATTCCCTCAGCATCACCCAACTTAATTCGACTACATTCCAATATCCTCATTTTGCTTTTGTTGATGTTCATCTTATATCCTCCTTTCAAGACACTATCTGTTCCGTTCAACTGCTCTTGCAGGTCCTTTGCTGTCTCTGACAGAATTACAATGTCATCAGTGAACCTCAAATGTTTTATTTCTTCTCCATGGATTTTAACACCTACTCTGAACGTTTCTTTTGTTTCCTTTACTGATTGCTCAATATACAGATTGAATAACATCGAAGAGAGGCTACAACCCTGTCTAGCTCCCTTCCCAACCACTGCTTCCCTTTCATGTCCCTCGACTCTTATAACTGCCATCTGGTTTCTGTGCAAACTGTAAATAGCCTTTCGCTCTGTGTATTTTACTCCTGCCACATTCAGAATTTGAAAGAGAGTATTCCAGTCAACAACATTGTCAAAAGCTTTCCCAAAGTCTACAAATGCTAGAAATGTAGGTTTGCCTTTCCTTAATCTAGCTTCTAAGATAAGTCATAGGGTCAGTATTGCCTCACGTGTTCCAATATTTCTACGGAATCCAAACTGATCTTCCCCGAGGTCGGCTTCTACCAGTTTTTCTATTCGTCTGTAAAGAATTTGCGTTAGTATTTTGCAGCCATGACTTATTAAAATGATAGTTCGGTAAGTTTCACATTTGTCAACACCTGCTATCTTTGGGATTGGAATTATTATATTCTTCTTGAAGTGTGAGGGTATTTCGCCTGTCTCATACAGCTTGCTCATGAGATGGTAGAGTTTTGTCAGGACTGGCTCTCCCAAGGCTGTCAGTAGTTCTAATGGAATGTTGTCTACTCCGGGGGCCTTGTTTCGACGCAGGTCTTTCACTGCTCTGTCAAACTCTTGACACAGTATCATATCCCCCATTTCATCTTCATCTACATCCTCTTCCATTTCCGTAATATTGTCCTGAAGTACATTGCCCTTGTATAGACCCTCTATATACTCCTTCCACCTTTCTGCTTTCCCCTGTTTGCTTAGTGCTGGGTTTCCATCTGAGCTCTTGATATTCATACAAGTGGTTCTCTTTAATTTTCCTGTAGGCAGTATCTATCTTACCCCTAGTGAGATAAGCCTCTACATCCTTATATTTGTCCTCTAGCCATCCCTGCTTAGTCATTTTGCACTTCCTGTCGATCTCATTTTTGAGATATTTGTATTCCTTTTTGCCTGATCATTTACTGCACTTTGTATTTTCTCCTTTCATCGATTAGGTTCAATATTTCTTCTGTTACCCAAGGATTTCTAGCAGCCCTCATATTTTTACCTACTTTATCCTCTGCTGCCTTCACTATTTCATCCCTCAAAGCTACCCATTCTTCTTCTACTGTATTTCCTTCCCCATTCCTGTCAATTGTTCCCTTATGCTCTCCCTGAAACCCAGTACAACCTCTGGTTTAGTCAGTTTATCCAGGTCCCATCTTCTTAAATTCCCACCTTTTTGAAGTTTCTTCATTTTTAATCTACAATTCATAACCAATAGATTGTGGTCAGAGTCCACGTCTGCCCCTGGAAATGTCTTACAATTTAAAACCTTGTTCCTAAATCTCTGTCTTACTATTATATAATCTATCCGATACCTTTTAGTATCTCCAGGTTTCTTCCACGGATACAACCTTCTTTCATGACTCTTGAACCAAGTGTTAGCTATGATTAAGTTGTGCTCTGTGCAAAATTCTACCAGGCGGCTTCCTCTTTCGTTTCTTCCCTCCAATCCATATTCACCTATTACGTTTCCTTCTCTCCCTTTTCCTACTACCGAATTCCAGTCAGCCATGACTATTAAATTTTCGTCTCCCTTCACTGTCTGAATAATTTCTTTTATTTCATCATACATTTCTTCAATTTCTTCGTCATTTGCAGAGCTAGTTGGCATATAAACTTGTACTACTGTAGTAGGCGTGGGCTTCGTGTCTATCGTTGCCACAATAATGCGTTCACTATGCTGTTTGTAGTAGCTTACCCCCACTCCTATTGTTTTATTCATTATCAAGCCTACTCCTGCGTTACCCCTATTTGATGGCTCTGAGCACTATGGGACTCAACTGCTGACGTCATTAGTCCCCTAGAACTTAGAACTAGTTAAACCTAACTAACCTAAGGACATCACAAACATCCATGCCCGAGGCAGGATTCGAACCTGCGACCGTAGCGGACTTGCGGTTCCAGACACCCCTATTTGATTTTGTATTTATAACCTTGTATTCGCCTGACCAAAAGTCTTGTTCCTCCTGCCATCGAACTTCACTAATTCCCTCTATATCTAACTATAACCTATCCATTTCCCTTTTTAAATTTTCTAACCTACCTACTCGATTAAGGGATCTGACATTCCACGCTCCAATCCGTAGAACGTCAGTTTTCTTTCTCCTGATAATGACGACCTCCTGAGTAGTTCCCACCCGGAGATCCGAATGGGGGACCATTTTACCTCCGGAATATTTTACCCAAGAGGACGCCATCATCATTTAACCATACAGTAAAGCTGCATGCCCTCGGAAAAATTACGGCCGTAGTTTCCCCTCACTTTCAGCCGTTCGCAGTACCAGTACAGCAAGGCGTTTTGATTATGGTTACAAGGCCAGATCAGTCAATCATCCAGACTGTTGCCCCTGAAACTACTGAAAAGGCTGCTGCCCCTCTTCAGGAACCATACGCTTGGCTGGCCTCTCAACAGATACCCCTCCGTTGTGGTTGCACCTACGGTACGGCTATCTGTATCGCTGAGGCATGCAAGCCTCCCCACCAACGGCAAGGTCCATGGTTCATTGGGATGATGATAAATAAAAGTTGTAGCTGCGAGTGGATGAGTGTGTTATGCATTGCAAGGCAAAACACAGACAACTGAGCACGGTATAGCAAGAGCCAACGCTGCAGCATACCACTGGAACAGAAACCTTTCATCATTTTCCACTATGGAAGTGTTTAGAGTTGCACGTGAAGCAAAAATACGCAGTCAGCCTCAGTTCAGAACTACTAATTACTTTAGTAATAATACTTAAATATCTTCAACATTTCGCGGCCCTGTCAACAACTGTATAAATATTAATTTTAATAATGAACAGCCTCAGTTGCACCGTTTATCTAGAATTTACCTATGTTTCAGTGGGGATAACCCATCTTTCTTCAGAATAACATTATCTACTGTTTGTCCATAGTGGGCATCGTCAAGTTAAAACTACAAATTCATAAATTATCGTCAGACTGTAAAACTTACGGTACCTGGCACTGCCTCGGCCCCACGCGATGCGGCAGCCACGAGTGCTGTACTGGAACTCCACTATGGACAAACAGTAGACACTGTTATTCTGCAGAAGGTTGTGTTATCCCGTCTGAAACCTGCGTAAAGTCTAGGTAAGCGGTGCAACTGAGGCTGTTCATTATTAAAATAAAAATAATAATACTGGTCACCTGCTTCCTGCATGACTTTGTCACATTTATACTATTAAAATGAAAACATTCTCGAAAATCTCTTAATCCCTGGGATCGGTATCTTGCCAGGACCAATGTCGATAACATGTGAAAATAATCGAGATTCTCTATTCCCGGAACGTATGAACTGTCTACATACATAATTAAGTTTGTACAACATCTTCACTGAGCGAGTCCATTTTTTCGTTTTTTTGTGTTATGCTATGTACCTTTTTTCCCTTTCGAAAATGTGTCTGAATGGCGCGTAAGATTTTGCAGTTCATGGATGACTGACATGCAATGATTCAAACCCATTACATTCTTATACCTTATCTTAATAACAATGCTGCAATGAGACTGAAAATTGAAACTTATTACAAGGTTGCCACAACTTTCCCCCAAGTGAAATTCCCTTTTTTCCAGACAAGTTTTTGCATTTTTCCCTGACAAATTTTGAGGTATCAAGTCTAAGTGCAGACCTAAGTTGTAAAAAAAAAAAAAATGTAATGACTTCTGTATTTCTGAACTTGTGAACAAAAATCTTAAGTACTAACATCAAAATGTGTAATGAACTGCTTTTAGAAGGAGAAAGGAAACCCAATGGTAGATATGTTTCATTAACATCACTGATTTTATTTTCATAAAGCGAAACACATTTGGTGACAAAAATATGCATTTTCTTGGAGTTGCGAGACACATTCCTGAAAGCAGTGAAGGTATTTAAAATAACCTCAGAAAAAAGTAGGCCTCTTCAAAGAAATGTACAAGGTGTGGAAGAGATGTGTCAACCAACACTGTAGGTGGCTGCAAATAAATGTTGCTTCTACTATGTTGGTAATTGTCGGTTATTACCCACTGCGCTCTGTCTATGTGATTTTTTCCTTTCATAGTGTACAAACTGCCAGCGATTGTCACAATTTTTTTTCTTATCGTCCATACTTTCAAATATATAAACTACACTACTGGCCATTAAAACTGCTACACCACGAAGATGACGTGCTACAGATGCGAAATTTAACCGACAAGAAGAAGATGCTGTGATATGTAAATGATTAGCTTTTCAAAGGTTGGCGCCCGTGGCGACACCTACAACGTGCTGACAAGGGGGAAGTTTCCAACCGATTTCTCATACACAAACACCAGTTGACCGGCGTTGCCTGGTGAAACGTTGTTGTGATGCCTCGTGTAACGAGGAGAAATGCGTACCATCACGTTTCCGACTTTGATAAAGGTCGGATTATAGCTTATAGCGATGGCGGTTGCGGTTTTAGTATCGCGCCATTGCTGCTCGCGTTGGTCGAGATCCAATGACTGTTAGCAGAATATGGAACGGTGGGTTCAGGAGGATAATACGGAACTCCGTGCTGGATCCCAACGGCCTCATATCACTAGCAGTCGAGATGACAGGGATCTTATCCGCATGGCTGTAACGGATCGTGCAGCCACGTCTCGATCAACAGATGGCGACGTTTGCAAGACAACAACCATCTTGACGAACAGTTCGACGACGTTTGCAGCAGCATGCACTATCAGCTCGGAGACCATGGCTGCGGTTACCCTTGACGCTGCACCACAGGCAGTAGCGCCTCCGATGGTGTACTCACCGACCAACCTGGGTGCACGAATAGCAAAACGTCATTTTTTTTGGATGAATGCAGGTTCTGTTTACAGCATCACGAAAGCGTGTATTCGTCATCGCCATACTGGTGTATCACCCAGCGTGATGGTATGGGGTGCCATTGGTTACACGTCTCGGTCACCTCTTGTTCGCATTGACGGCACTTTGAACAGTAGACGTTACATTTCAGATATGTTACGACCCGTGCCTCTACCCTTCATTCGATCCCTGCGAACCTACATTTCAGCAGGATAATGCACGACCGCATGTTACAGGCCTTTCTGGATACAGAAAATGTTCGACTGCTGCCCTGGCTAGCACATTCTCCAGATCTCTCACCAACTGAAAACGTCGGGTCAATGGTGGCCGAGCAACTGGCTCGTCACAATACGCCAGTCACTACTCTTGATGAACTGTGGTATCGTGTTGAAGCTGCATGGGCAGCTGTACCTGCACACGCCATCCAAGCTCTGTTTGACTCAATGCCCAGGCGTATCAAGGCCATTATTACGGCCAAAGGTGGTTGTTCCGGGTACTGATTTCTCAAGATCTATGCAGCCAAATTGCGTGAAAATGTAATGACATGTCAGTTTTAGTATAATATAATTGTCTAATGAGTACCCGTGTATCATCTGCATTTCTTCTTGGTTTAGCAATTTTAATGGCCAGTAGTGTACTTTCGAAGTGCCAAAATATACTAGAATAAATAAAATTTGTATCAAACGCCGCACTGTACAATGTACTTGCGGTGAGACAGTCACGATTCCCGAAATACATCGCCTGTGGCCGAGGAGGTGCACCACAGTCCTAGGTCCATGGTAGTACGCCACACACACACACACACACACACACACACACACACACACACACACACACACACACAGATCAAGTCAGAGGACAGAGCCCGCACATTAGTGGGAAACTATGGGCTTTGGATTGGCAGGCCCGATCCATTAGAGAGTTTTGGCCCGTCACGGAAGTCCATTCGCGTGGCCAGCCATTCACGTGTCACAGACACCACGTCGATGAAATGAGACCGCGGTGATCACCCACGCAACAGATAACTTGAGCAAATACTCAGAGTAGTCAGCAACTGACCGTAAGGATGATCGCTCAGGCACATAGAAAAGACGATCACACTCTATAACTAAATATTTGGCCACAGCCTTTGTCACAAAACGAAAGTGTAGACACAACTCATGCACACACGACTGCTGTCAACAAGCTCTGAGAATCACATCCAGACAAACGACTCCTCTCATCGGCCGCTGCTGCGCTAGCAGTGACTGCAAGCTGCGGGAAGGGCAGAGGCAGGGATGCGCCGGACGTACACGGCAACGAAGCATGGCATCTCACTGAACGAACAATTTCATGCCACTCAGACAAAAACGAGATTTTTTCCAGAAGTCGTGGCAACCCTGTATTACTTTCTCAATATGTTTTGCCACAAGAAATTCCTATTATTGCAATGAGCCTCATGGCACATTTAAGGGGTGCTGTACCGCCGAAAATGACATTTTTACTTTTATTTAAATTATGAAAATATTAATGCTTTATTTGGTGTTTACTCTATTCGAATATTTACTATTATAAATGAATATTTGAATATAATCACGCACTGACATTTCTGAGAATTGCTGCACAAAGTGTTCCACATCATTCCTGATTCATGGAAGGTTGTCTCATCTGAGAACACACATCTCAGAGTTTGCATTTTCTAAGCATCCATACGCAGACGATAGTCTACGACACGACGCCTGTCGCTCAGGTCCGAGTCTCACAGGATGCGGTTGCCGGTGCGCACTGACCAGTTTTCGTCCAAAGCTCTGGGCGAGTTCGTTCGTTCGTTTGTTTGTTCAGAAGAGGAGGCCGACCGTGTCCGCCGGTCTTCGATTACAGCATTGAGGCGCACGTCCTGAAATTTCTCTCAAACGATTTTACAGAAACAATTCGGTACAAAAATTTTGTTCGTTTTATAGCTTTATATGTCAGCTTCACGATGACATGCCAATCATTTTATTAATGGCCAGAGTTATTGTAATATTTGCTTGCAAGGAAGACACCACGCGAAATTCGAAAAAGCATGCAGTGAAAAATTGGGGTCGGTATGATTTAGCGTCTGGTGGATATTACAGATGATGTTACTGTTTATGAAATTTGGCTGACATATTGAATTTTTCTTTATACTTGGTTTGAGGTCTCGAGAAAATTGATCTGACGATCGCGCGCATTTGCGATCTCACGCGAGGCGGACACAGTGAGATATACACAAGATTTCTCATATATTTTTGAGATATCGGCAAATGATAGCATGTAATGGGGAAAGTATTTTACTGTATGGTTGTTATGCAAAACTTCATTACCTACCCTGTTATCCAACTGACTACAGACTTTTTCGATGAAATAACGTAATTTTTAAGGGTGTATCGATAACTGGTGGAAGGAAAAATGCCATGGATTTTGAAACAACGTCCCTGAAGTCACTACTCATTTCTTTTTGTACCGTGGATGTGCTTTTTCATAGGCTACTGACATATTTTCCTGAGTTCCCCACTTAATTGTTTGACAATCCTGTCGCAACTGCCTATACATTTAGTGAGGTGACACTGGGCAAACTCCGCCGCGTTTTGGCAAAATGAGAAGTGTGTAGGGTTTACTTGAAATTCGCTATTCACGACGCTTCACCGAAAGTTACAAATGGTTAACAAAAATACTAACCACAGCAGAGGTGACAGACCTTTTTGAATGATCACCTCGTGAGTCGGACGTCAAGACCGTCCTGGTGCCAGTACACAGAATATCGAGTACCAACTACAATAATTGTTACCCAGCTTGCCTCAGGGGATGATAAAACACGATGGTGACACCTTTTCTAGTGGAATCAGATCGTGCATCGAGGACAGAGGAAGGCATACTGAAAAGAGAGCTCATAATGCCAAATTCTTTATACATTTGGCTCCATATTGTCACCACAGAAATACAACCACATATCCTCTCAATCCATAAGGTTTCGTGTGTGTGTGTGTGTGTGTGTGTGTGTGTGTGTGTGTGTGTGTGTGTGTGTGTGTGTGTGTGTGTGTGTGAGACATTGTATTTGCTACTAGTGAATGAGTTTCCCAAAATTTGAAATGGTTATGTGGAAGGTGGTATTTAGCAAGTTATGCAGAGTTCTTCGTCTACATCCGAACAGTGGCGATCTCAGCACTGTTCTTAAGTGAAACATGTCCTCAGTCCTTGCCTGTCACTTCCTGATACAGCTCTTAGCGAACTGCTGATTAACTGGTGCCGCGATTCCAAGACCAATTCCCAGAACGACGTGATCATGGCAGCAGTGTAAGTGCCTGTCGCCAAACCCAGATCCTCGTAAGGATGCCTTCTCTCCCTGCTGCGCAACGAGCCAGCCGCGGTGGCCGAGAGGTTCTAGGCGCTTCAGTCCGGAACCACGTGGCTGCTACGGTCGCAGGTTTGAATCCTGCCTCGGGTATGGATGTGTGTGATGTCCGTAGGTTAGTTAGGTTTAAGTAGTTCCAAGTTTAGGGGGACTGATAACATTTGAGCTCAAGTCCCATAGTGCTATGAGCCATTTGAACCACTTTTTTTTTCTGCACAACGAAATCACTATAGTATCCTCCCGTTTTCCTGTGAGCGAAGAAGACCCATGATGGCTTGCTGGATAATACATTCATCTTCACATAGCGGACCTACTACTGTGCTCTGGGCGGAACACACCCTTGCTATATTGCAGGTGTGTACATTTATGCTTAATCTTGGGGGCTAAATAGACATTTCTGCTGCAGAAGAGAGAGGGAAAATTGTGAAATCGAAAAGACGTCCTCTCCAGGGTTTGGAATCTTTTCAAACTTTATCGGACGCAATACAGAGCTGCGAGTTCTACCACCCAGTTGGTGTGATTGCACCATAATGGGACGAGGGCTGCTTTGGTTTCAGTAATAGTCGGTTCCATCAGCCAACTTGATGGAGGTTTTGAGAGATTTCTCACATTGAATGATGCCCCTGGAGTCCAATTTCCAACCAACCCGAATAACATATTTTGAAATCTATGTTTTATTCAACTGTAGTTACGTCATTCTACATAAAAAATAGAAGTAATGCAATAAATTCATTGAAGTTATCGGAGGTGAACTTTCGTAAGCGAGCAAATTGTCGTAGAAGTCATCAAAGTAGAATAAGGTTTTTTTTTAATTTATTCTCTGTTTATCCTCTTCGTGGAAGTTAAAAATAGCATTTTTTTGTTCGTTACTAACCACAAACCAACAGGACCTTTTTCAGTCGTTCTGAATTTTTGTATTTGAGATTTTTAATTTGAATTAGCCTACCATTAAACAAGTGTAAAAAAAAACCATTTCATAGCTTGTTGGGTACTCAGTAAGCAAACAGAGTGGACATAGGAAGAGGAGTAAAGAACAGGGACATGAGAGATGGGATGATTGAGTGGAACAAAGGGAAGAGACTAATGTCACAAGGAAGAGAGAAACAACATTTCAAAATCCGATCAAAGAAGAAGAAAAAAGCTTGTTTCTCAGCTACAGACGAGAGGGCGCTCTTGTAGAAGGTTATGACGAACTCAGACTAAACACCAGCAGTCAGTGGAACCACTGATCCAATTTCCTTAACCTGAGTTCTTAAGGCAAGACAGTTTCAATGTTCGCAAATGTGGTCGAGATGTGCAAATGTATGATAGACTCAGGAACGCTCAGGACCACCCCATCTGGCCTGGCTCCCCGTTCTAGAAACATAGACCTCATGAAATTAGGTGATCACATTCAGCCACAAGATTTTCTGTACAATCCTAGACAACCCACACCTCCTTATACATCGACCTAGCATCCACAAACAAACTTCGTCACCTTTGGAGGATCAACGAAGAACTGGAATGCTTCGACTCTATGGGCTGTAAGTGGACATACGAACAAATACTTGGTAGAGGACTAAAAAAAATCGATGAAGTCAACCTCCTGAGGAAATTGTGGTCAACTTTGACCGTGTCACGACGTGTGCTGGTAACGTATAAGCAACTGAAAAACAAATTGGGCCTGTGCGACAGTCCTGAGTGTGAGTTTTGTGTGAAAGGTATGGCTGCGATGGTCTCCTGAAGGACAGACATAGACTCCCCTGTCTCAAGAATATTTGTGATTTTGTACAGTATTATATATAAAGAATATTGTATCTCAGTATAGATTTCACAGAATATTTTAGTTAGTACAGTGCGTCATGAATGCCTTTGTAAATGGCGAACGAATAAATAAAGATATCGGTATCAACTGCTGTGACTCACCTCACGGGTTGTCCAACAGCAACGGCTGGGGGCCAGACGTGGCGTTTTGGCCCGTGCTGGACAGCCCTGAGTCGTCTCTGCCTAAGGCGCTCAAGTACTCCTCGTTCTCTTCGCGAACTGCAACACAGGAGCACAAGCAAATAGCATCAGTACGCTGTATGTAGTGGACGTAAGGAAACACTGCTAGAGAGCATATTTTTACAAGGCAAAAGTGCCATTAGGCCGCCTCACAAGACACTACCTGCTGCCTTTGCGGATCGAACATCGAAAATGAAACACTTGTACATTCGATAAAATTTATATTTTTACATTTCAAAACGGATACAATTATCGAACATGGTTGTAATGACGAAGGTACGAACACAAGTACATCTATACTCAGCAAACACCCTGAGGTGCATGGCAGAGGATACGTCCCACCGTACTAGTTATTAGGGATACTTCCCACTCTATCTGCGGAAGGAGCACTTGCATAGTGACTGTTTAAATGCATCTGTGCGTGCTTTAGGTACTCTAATCTTGTCTTCACCATCTCTGTGGGAGGGGCACGCAGGCGGTCGTAATATATTTCTGGAGTCATCACTTGAAACCAGTTCTTGAAACTCTGTAAATAGGATTTCTCGGGATAGTTTGATAGGTGTCACGTATAATTTTGGTATCTGTATCGCAGAAGTCTGAGCTGCGGGAGGGCGCAGTGGAGCAGACAGCGTTAAGCTCTGGTAGAGACAGGCAGTCACAGTTCAGCAGTGTTTGAGTATGGATGCAGACATTGTTGTGTTACAATGAGGAAGCAATGGCAATAATATGTTTCTATTTGTACAATCAATACGTGAAGCAGCAAGTGTAATGGAATGTCCAAGGTAGAGATAATAATGACGTTACTTTTCCTTTTACTATAACTGCGTCATCGAACGAAGTTGGTTATTGAAATGAAAGTTGCTAGATTTGCGGGATAGGAAAGAGTATTCTTTGTATGTTAAGAAGTACATTAAATTTAAAATATGCCCTTAGCACCTTTTCACAAGACACAAAAAACAGGAGTGTGGTCATTTATGCGTATATTTCATTTGCTTACCAACCATTGTCTTACAATTCTTTTTAATGGATCATACAACCAGGTGTATTCGATAAACAGTTCTATCTTCAGTTAACGGAGAACTCATTGTACCTTTCGAGTGTCTCTGTGTGCTTTAGTGGCGCGCAAGACAGAGCAGTATTGCAATACGTTATCCAGATTTGCGCAGAACAGAGGTAAGGAGAAAAATTATATTTTTTTTATTTATTCAATCAGGGCCAACTTATGTTACTCAGAGACAGTTTTTGTGATTCATTTTGCAAAACCAATTACTCTAGGTTTCATGTCAAAGTTAATTATTCAGACAGTTTACACTGTTCAAAATTCTTGCGGTCAGATTACTAACGTTTACAATATGAAAGCTCCCCTTTTCATTAGGACAATTAATTGTTATTACAATGCAGCTTTGCCTTCTCGTTGCGACAGTTGATTTATTATTACAGCTCAGAGCTTACAATCAGAAACAGTACGTCAGTTGCTATATTTTTATTCATTCAGGTAACTTTCAAGTTTATGTCTACCTGGAAGAGTCAGCCAGTTCAATTTCTTCAACACCTCTATGACGCTTTCCCACGAACCGAAGAAACCTGTGACCATTCGTGTTGTCCTTCTCTGTATATGTTCAGTATCATCTGTTACAGGTCCCACACACTTAAGCAATATTCTAGAATAGGTCGTACTAGTAATTTATAAGCAATCTCCTTTGTAGACAGACTGCACTTCCCCAGTATGATACCTGCGTGCCCACGACTGGGTCTCTGTCATCGTTCCATTTCATATCGCCCCAAAGTGTTACACCCAGGCATTTGTATGAATTGGCAGATTCCATCAGTGTCTCACTGTTGTTATAGTCACAGGTTACTACGCTTTTTTCGTTTTGTGGAGAGCGCAGTTTTGCATTTCTGAAGATTTAAAGCAAGTTGATAATCTTTGCACCACTTTGAAATCTTATCAACATCTGAATATTTATGCACTTGCTCTCAGATAGCACTTCATCATAGATAACTGCATCATGTGCAAAAAGCCTGATTTTACTATTGATATTGTCTGCAACGTCATTAACATACAAAATGAACACCAAGGGTCCCAACACATTTCTCTGGGGCACACCCTAGCTTAATTCTACGTCTGACTATGACATCCAAGATAACATATTGTGTCCTCACTACCAAAAATTCTTAAGCCCAGTCACAATTTTCACTCGATCTCCCCCCCCCCCCCCCCCAATACGATCAAACTTTTGACAATAAGCGTAGGTGGTACTGAGTCAAATGCTTTTCGGAAATCAAGATATGCTGCATCTACCTGTTTGCATTGATCCAAAGCTTTCAGCATGTTATGTGAGAGTTGGATTTCACATGATCGATGTTTTCGAAATCCATGCTGGTTTGCATTGAGATGCATCGCGATTTTGGTACGTATTTTGTTTTTCCAAGAAAACGGTCTATTGGCACTCAGTCAACACGGTGAAACACAACTAGCTGTTCAACCACAACATGTGCTGAGCACTACTGCAAGGGACTTTCGTCTAATTCCGTATGTCTAGATTTCCACAAGGCTTTTGACGCCGTACCTCACAAGCGGCTTGCAGTGAGATTGCGCGCTTATGGAATATCGTCTCAGTCATGTGACTAGATTCGCCATTGTGGATCACTTCTACTACCCTTCTTGTAGAGGTGTGTGACCTGAGCCTTTTTCCAACAACGGAGCACGGTTTTTTGTTCGAGGGATCTACGATAGATTGCAATTAACTCCTTCTTCTAACTCCACCGCAAATTCAGTATAGAATCTGACAGTCATTCCATCGGGCCATGCAGCTTTGTTCAATTTTAACGATTTCAGCTGTTTCTCAACACCGCTGACGCTAATAACTACTTCATCCATCTTTTCAGTGGTACGAGGATTAAGCTGGAGCAATTCTCTTGGATTTTCCTCTGTAAAGGAACATTTGAAAACTTTAATGTTGGTCGGAGTACAAGTGTTTCTGAACAAAGAGTACGCCGAACTATGGGCCTCTGCAGCTGACGACCCGTGCATTGGCCAGTGTTAACACCATGACACAGGCAACTACGACTGAAATGCCCACGTGACCATCGGCACTGGACGCATTGGCATAGCGTTGCACGGTCTGATTAGTCCCGATAGCGTTTTCTTCGTGCCAATGGAAGTGCAAGAATCCTTCCTCATCCAGGGGGACAGCTCTTTGACACCCATACTGTGGTACGAAGACAAGCTCCATTATGCTCTGGGGAACATTCACGTGGGCATCCACGGATCCAGTAGAGCTCGTGCAGGGCACCATGACGGCCAAGAAGCATCGTACACCCCTTCATGGTGGTCATGTTTCCAGACAGCAGTGGAATTTTTCAACGTCGCAGGCCAGAAATATGGCGGAGTAGTTCGAAGAAAACAGTGTCGAGTTCCATTTGATGTGTTGACCCCCAACCAGATCTGAACCCAATCGAAAACATCTGGCATGTGGTTGAACGTGGCGTCAGAGCTCATCGCGTCCTTCCCTGGAATTTGGTGACTTGGGCGTCTCCAGCGGCCTACGAAGGCCTCACTGCTTCCATGCCGCGATGCGTCGACGCTTTTATCCGTGCCAAAGGTGGACATACCGGCTATTAGGTAGGTGAAGCATGCCTGCGTGTATCTGGTATATGAATTCACAGACCAATCAATCTAGGAGTCCTGAAAATCCTCGGCATGGAGTGTGTAGTGCAACACGAATTTTTGTCAGGGAACTAACAACTTGGGGAAATGACGTATGGTTATTTCACGTACAATGATGTGAGTGTACATACCGCCAATGCGCCTTTGACCCCATTACGGCAGGTTTTCTCTAATGGAAACTATCGTCGTCCATAGACCTCCTTTTACTTTTGTTGATTTTCAGCTTAAAACCTCTTTTACGCTGCTGTTCCAAGTCCTTTGCCGCCTTCCAGAATTGTAACCTCATCATCAGACCTTCAAGTTTTCTCCCTGATTTCTGACCCTATTTCCTCATTCTCCTTGGTTTCTGTTACAGATTGCTCAATATACAGACTCTAATGTTCTGAACTGTAAGAAAAGTAAAAAGTATGAATTTCCAGGTAGTAATTATGGTCCAGTTTGACTCCTCAAAACTCTTGCATACCCATCTAACAGACGTAATTTTTTCGCTTGGGACATCGCATGTAATCAGCAATGTGTCACAGGTACGTAAATCTACTTTGTTTGGTCTCATTATACTTATTGCCTCTTATATCCTTTTCCCACTTTCTTACACCTCTTAAGGAACTACACCGAGTGCGTGGATTCTGTAAATCGCTATATTTATCCTTAATCACGCCCATGGATACACCTCTATGCTATCCACTGCCGAATTCTCATCATACTCTTCGGCCCTCGTCTTAAATTTTATGAATGAAAGTTTATATGCCTTGTTTTAAGACGAAATAAGATTTATATAACTGGTTTGATTTTCCAAAATTTTAGAACACGTTCAAAGTGGATGCTGTTTATGTTTCTCAGTACCGTACATATTTAAAAGACCCAAAAATTGTGCAAACAATGCCTCTGGAATGTCGAAGTACAGCTCGTTGTTGGAGCGCTACATCGATAAAAATACATCGCTGATTCCTTGCGAGGAAATAAACGATCACTTATTCGAAAGTATAGATTCTATCAGCATATTGCAACTTGTCGTAAACGCGTTCTAGTTCACAGTTACTAGAAACAAACAACGAATTCCTGCAGTTCTCGGAGGCACGCTGACACGGTGATAAACAGCTTTCTTTAAGATAATGATACCACCTACTGGGATCATACAGATACCGGAACAAGGGAAGCACTGATTAGCACACGTTGTAAAATGTATGCTACAATAAGGCAAAGCGAGTTTGATTCCCTGAGATGGAAAGAAATAAAGCCTTGTATGGAGCATACGCGCTACATAACGACTGAGGACGCTAGCTGTCAACGCAATTTACGGCTTTCCTTGGACTGAGTGTTTGGATTTTTTCCCATTCGCCACAACAGCAGATCGATCCGAGGGTAATTCCAGTAACGGCTGTTACGTAAACACGACACGTCTGTTTATAGTTGCGTCCTTGACCGGTTTATCCCTAGATAAAGCCCGATTTTTGCTCCTAGTAATTCTAGTAGTGTCCAAGAGTGCAATGTAAATTCGACAACGAAAAATAATAGGAATTTTAGGACATGAGTGAATGACTGTCAAAAGTATCCACAACTAACTACGAACAGTTTGGAAAACAATTTTTATCTGTAATTATTCGGTAACGGTAACTAGCAAGGGGAGAGGCCGATAAGTGGGTCGCCTGTTTTGATCAACTTTCTGTAAGGACGTTCTGTAATGAAAGTAGAGGGAAACGTGTTTCGGCTTTTTGTTACACACTATTTTTTTAAGAAAATCGATGTCAAAGTTGATGACGGAAAATCGTATTTTCAGTCCTTTACAACGAAACATCTTCTAAGCGCATACATTTTTTATCAGTATAATATGGGATACAAAGTTAATAATGTTCGAGTTATTAACGTTTTTGTGTTCCATGCTGTAAGTTGGGCACCTCTGATTCGGCGATTTGGTATTAGATTGCTGGACGGCGTTCGATTCTTGGATGTAGCTTTTTTAGCTGTATCTGATAATAATCTGATAACTGGAATACTTTTCTTTCCCCTTCCTGAAGTAAAACATCGGGAGATGTGATTAATTATTAAATAAGTATATGTGATACAGACTGTAAAAATAAATCTAAAGAATATTATTGTTAATCGTAGATGATCATCTATTCGAGGGCCTTTTTGCAATGAATGAGATGAAACTTAGCGTAAGGACAGGCAAAACATACATACTTATGGCACCATGCGCAAAACACGCACAGGATCTCGCCACATTGACATATTTTCCGGTACACTGTTCTTGGAATACTTATCCGAGTCACCTTACTAAACAGAGATGTGTCAGATATCGATTTAGATGCGTGCAAAGCGTCTATAAACATATCTAGAAAGATAGGCGCGGACAACTAGTTATGGACGGAGGCATGAATTTTGATAGCATACGTCCTATCCTATAATTCTCTGCTCTGCTGTGATGTGATGTCGCAAGATTTTCAAGTCGTGCTCCTAAATTCTTTACTTGTCCGAAAACGTTGCTGTCACACGGTTGACAAAGAAAGGTACATTCCGGTGGTGTCAACTTCAAGATGCATGTCTGTTGAGCATTATCGTCTCGTAGCGCGTCATGTATCCCGAAGTACTGGGTGATCAAAAAGTCAGTATAAAACCCCATGTCATTCCAAGCATGTGTGTCAATTTGTACCTCTCTATCTACATTATTCCGTGATTTATTCAGTTTTCAAATCTATACTGATTTTTTGATCACCCGGTAAATCAGCTGTTACACTATGTGCGCTCAATTATTAATTACACCTGCCGAAGTTTTACTTAAAAAGAGGAAATAAAGGTACTTCCAATTATGAGAATATTATCAGATTCACCGAAAAAATATCGTACTAAAAAAAACCACGACCAAGAAGTGAACATGGTCCAGCAGTCTGATAGTTTAACGTCTCGACCGATGATTTCGCTCTGCTAGATATCTACAATGACGGATGCACAAGTTACAACACAATAATGCTAATAACTCCGACATTATTAACTTTGGACCCCATATCATACTAATAAAAAATGATAGTTTTTAGTCGGGCTTTATATATAAAGCGTGGAAAATACGATTTTTCCGTCGTTAACTATGACCTAGATTTTGTTTCAAAAGCTTGAGAGCGTCTAGCAAAAAGGACGAAACACCTGTTTCTCTGTTTTTCAGTACAGAACAACGTCCTTCAAAACTTGATCAAAATTGGCGACCCACATGGCAGACCCCTCCCCATGTAAGTCCATGTGTGGCACAGACTTCATTTTCTTCACTGAAAATATGTTTCAGAAGTTTTAAGCATATCGTCCCTCAGTGAAAGAGAGGAATGAGGGCGAAATGCGGAAAAGTATTACACGACTGCGCCGAAAACCTGTGTCCTAGGACTTCATAGCCTCGAGCGTAAAGCAAAGGCGTACGGCCAGATGGCTGTAGCGGAATTTTCTCGCGTGCCGTGGCGGTTCCACAGACTAGCTTGTGCCGCTAACCCCCGGGCTTAAATAAGGGTCTCTGCTTTCTCTGTTATTAACAAACAGCTCTCAAATAGATTTCTCTGTTTGCAGCCGGGCCGAATGTTTACTGAGGTCCCTGCCTCTCGCACAGCGGCGTGCCGATTCTTGTAAATATTACGGCTGCCGGTTTTAATTTTTCCGTAAATATTACCCCCCTCCGAATCTTTGTGCCTGGACCGCTTGCTTGACGTGTTTCCAGAAACCGCCTACAAGCACGGTGCGCGGAGGGGAGAACGCGCGGGCGGAATTATAATCATCACCGCCTTAACTTCTCCTCCAACTCTAGCACCCTCTCCTCTAGTTCACTTCGTTTCCTCTAGCAACTGGCTCAACGTTCTAGGCAAGCCTAAAAAGACTGTCTGTACTACGATTGTCTGTCCTTTTAGGGTGTGCGAGGGTGGTTTGATAACAATCGTTTATCTTCTGTGGCGAGGCGTCATCATTGTAAACTGGAATAAATAAAAGGTTTTTAAAAGACAGGGCTAGACATTGTGGATGATTTCTGTCGTTTGTATTAATGAAAATCATTTGTTCATTCCTATTCATTCGGTAGCTACACTAATTCTTAGGGAGTTTGACATATTTTGGAACAATTTTTTTTTCACTCTGGAGAGTTTTTACTTTTTGATATTCGTTTGTAGGTATGGATTTATCTATTCCTGTGAACATGGAAGACTAGAAGCAGTTCTGCATTACGGAATGTAAATTTTACTGTTGTTGCTTTTTTCCGCCTTCACTAGCAATAGTATTATTACGATATTTTTTAGCCGATACTAATACTATCGAAGGCGGAAAGGCCGACATTCGAAAACTTTGTAGTCTCTACCTCAGTCGACCTATATAGGTCGGTGAAGAATAGGAAACTAGGATTCAAAGAAGCAATATACTTAATATTATGTTCGAAATATGGATGTACGTGATACGTTTTCTCCATCCCGCACTCCTTTGTTTCTCAACATTGGTCTTTGCTGTTAAATCTGTTCAATACATCATCTGTGGTAACTTCTGACGTCATTGGTCAAAGCGGGACTGCTTGTATCCCATTACTTAGTAATCCCAATTTCACTAGCGTTTGTCCATTGCCTAAAGGCAAATATACGACACATTAACTCATTTGTAAAGTAATCAGACGTCTGAACCTGTTTTATATGTGTGAGTTCAGTTCTTTAAGGAATTGGAGGTGGGCAGGAGGTCTGGTTAATAATATGTAGTACGCTGTGGTTTCACTTGTTGTTTGGACTTTGATGTGTAATAATGGATACAGGTTTCATCGACAGTGACAAGTCGACGACAAAAATCTTGCGGACTGTGATTAAACAGATTAAACAACCAGTCATTGTGCTGAAATATTGTGCCGGATACGCTTTTGGTCGACTGTGAGCAATCGCCATATACATCGGTCACATTGATTTTTCATAGCCAATTCTCCTTGCAGGATATTATGCACTCGCTCATTTGAGATGCCTACAGCATCAGTAGTCAAACGAATTTTTATTCGACGTCTTGCATTACCATACCACAGGTTTTGGCAATGGGTTCATTAATACAAAAGTGAATGATATTCGCAGATAGTGCAGCATCGGTGTGAATTACATCCAATTATGTTTTGATCTATGCAGCACTTCAATCCTTCAAATGAAAATGTTTAACAACAGTACGAAACTCTGTGTTCTCCATTTTCAGTCGCAGTCGACACACTGATTATTTGAGACGGTTGTCAACGATGAACTGTGCATTGAACAATGTTGAAAGCATTTATACGATCCTTGGAGTAATCAAGCTTACCAACGATGAAGGTGCAACGAAAATGTTTCATTCCTTCATAGAAATTCACCAGACTTACCGAACAACCCTAGTATTGCTAGGCGGTATGGAATCGTTATGGTACCACATAGGGTTTGCGAAGAATATTGAAAGAAGGGCATTTCGTTTTGTATTATCCTGAAAAAAGAGTGTGTCACGGATGTGATACGTGCTATGGTGTGGCAATCATTAGAAAAGGGCGGTTTTCTCTGTGGTGAAACCTTTTCACAAAATTCCAAAGTCAATTTTCTGTTGCGAATTTGAAAATATTTTGTACATATGGAGAAACTGGAACACTCTTTCTTAAATTCTGATGGCGGCATGGGTTAAACCCAAGGAGCGAAGGGCTATTAACAAATAGTACAGAAACCAGTCGGCAGCTATAAGAGTCGAAGGCCCTAAAGGGAACCAGTGATTGAGATAGGGTTGTAGTCTGACCCCAATGTTATTCAATCTGGACACTGAGGAAGCCAAAGAAACTCTTCCATGTTTTCTGATGACACTGTAATTCTGTCAGACACAGCAAAGTACTTCGAAGAGCAGATGAACGGAACGGACAGTGTCTTGAAAGGAGGATATAAGACGAACATCAACAAAAGCAAAACGAGGATAATGGAATGTAATCGAGTTGACTCAAGTGCCGCTGAGAGAATTAGATTTGGAAATGAGACACTGTAGTAGACAAGTTTTGCTATTTAGGCAGCAAAGTAAGTGACGATGTTTGAAGTAGAGAGGATATAAAATGGCAAGAAAAGCGTTTCTGAAGAAGAGAAATTTGTTAACATCGAGTGTAGATTTAAGTGTCAGTAAGCCTTTTCTAAAAGTATTTGTATGGAGTATTGCCATATATGGATGTGAAACAGGGACGATGAACAGTAGACAAGAAGAGAATAGAAGCTTTTGAACCGTGGTGCTGCAGAAGAGTGCTGAAAAAAATGGTTCTGAGCACTATGGGACTTAACATCTGAGGTTATCAGTCCCCTAGAACTTAGAACTACTTAAACCTAACTAACCTAAGGACATCACACACATCCATGCCCGAGGCAGGATTCGAACCTGCGACCGTAGCGGTCACGCGGTTCCAAAATGAAGCGCCTGGAACCACACGGCCACTCCGGCAGGCAAGAGTGCTGAAGATTAGATGGTTAGGTCACGTAACCAATGAGGAGGTACTGTGTGGAAAATAAAGTTGTGGCACAACCTGACTAGAAGAAATGATCACTAATTTAGTACTGGTGAGAAGTGTTGGGGATCCAAATCGTAGATGGAGATTGAGAAGGTGAGAGTTATTCGGGGACGCGGAGGCTTGCACTGGATACGTTAGCACGGAGAGCTGCATCAGACGACTCTTCGGATTGAAGACCACAAGAAAAAATATTTTGAAACTGAACTTTTGGTTCATGAAATGGCGTGCAAATTCGCTTACCATGTACTTAAATGGAAAGAACACAATTAAAGTGATACTACAAATGATGTTTGTCATAGAGTGTACAAAAACCTTAACTCACAGTGTCGCCAACTCTCAAATACGTAATTTCCCTCCATTGGTTAACGACCAATCTAGACAAATCTTTGAATAATATTCCCATATGTCTTTCGACAAGATATCACAGAACTTTTTTTGCAAGTTTCGTTTCTATTCATCCCATTTCAACGAGTGTGTGTGTGTGTGTGTGTGTGTGTGTGTGTGTGTGTGTGTGTGTGTGTGTGTGTGTGTGTGTGTGTGCGCGCGTGTGTGTGTTAGGTGGATTGTTTGAATCTCCATTCAAATGTCAAATAAAAACGTAAAAAAACTTTGTTTTCAACAAGCGCTTTGACGAGGTAACAGCGTATAACACACAGAAGAGTGTGGATTTAAGGTATGTAAATTTGATGAAACAGATTAAAATTTAACGTAGCCGCCGTGCCCTAAAAACAAAGCTAGTTGCGAAAATATTATGACGCACAATACTGTAGATGACGAAATTTGTTGGCACTGGCACTGATTTGACCATAAAACAGCAGAGTCAATCTCGTTAATGGATGGTGTTTCAAGTGGAAATTGCGAATGCTTAGAGATAGAACGTCAGGCATGTTATTGAGCAAAGATGATGTGTCAATAGTGACAGCAGCTGTTACAAAGTCCCATTACACCTCATGTCGGCACTACAGTTACAGCACTCTGTGAATTGGATTTTTTCTTTTTACTTTGGTCTTCGGCTGTCACTGTTTGGTATGTAAATGCCGGGTGCTTAGATTAAAGAGCCGCTGTTCGCGGGCAGAGGTCCAATGTGGGCTGTGATTATCGTATAGCACCTAAATTCGTAGATATTTTAAAGCCCTACTGCGAGACCGATTAATGATAGAAAAATAACTAGTTCCAATTTTGACCACCAGGTGAAAATGAGGCGCTGTGAATGCAAGAAAGACATATAGCAGTGATTTCACATTTAATGAATTTGAAACGGCATGTAGACAGATAACGTGAAACGACAGAGAGGGGGCGAACAAACGAGGAAAGCCGTTTACACGAATTGTTCAGTATGAGCACCGGAGACGTCGGCGAGATGCTGCATACGTGGAACGACGTGATCAACAGTTGCTCGCAGCAGATCCCGTGGAATCTGAGCAACGTGTTTCTGTATACTAGGCTTCATATCAGGTAGAGATCGAATATGTCCTTGGAAAACTCATCCTTTAGACATCTCCATAGCCATAAGTCACAGATTCAGATGAGGTGATCTTGCAGGCCATCCTTCTGGAGATAACACGTCCGTGGAAGGTTGCATTAAGCAGAACTTTCACTGGGAGAACGACATGTGGTGTTGGCCCATCTTACATGAAAACTGTGGTTTCCAGACAGTTTCACTCTTCCGATGCAGCAATCACCTGCTCTACAAGGTGGTCTCGATAGCGTTCACACGTAACAGGCCATCTGGGTTTCTCTCTTCAAACAAGAATGGACCCAGAGTAAACATGCTTGTGAGCCCACGTTCACACACGACGAGTGCAGTGACTCTTCATGCACAACAAGCGGCTTAACAGTACCTCAAATTTGGTAGTTGTGTGGATTCCCTGCTGTCTATAGTATAAGATGTGCTTCGTCACATAGTATATTGCCCAGCCACAAGTCGTCAATTTCTATCCGTGCCAGAAACTGAAGCGCAAATTCAGAATGCCGTGGACCATGTTACTGCACCATCGGGATCTTGTACGCGTTCCAGTGTAAAACAGATCGCAAAACTTCCCGTACAGTTGAGCAGGGGATGGACAATTCTCTTGACACTGCCCGTACACTAGCCGCGGCATGGGCTGCATAGTCAAACGGCTCTGAGCACATCTGAGGTCATCAGTCCCCTAGAACTTAGGTGTAAGTAGTTCTAACTAACCTAAGGACATCACACACATCCATGCCCGAGGCAGGAATTGAACCTGCGACCGTAGCAGTCGCGCGGATCCGGGCTGAAGCGCCTAGAACCGCTCGGATACCGTGGCCGGCTCCACGCATGGATCTGACGTGCATTTGTACAACGGTCGTTCAATGAGTAACGCAACACATTTTTTCTGAAAGGTTGTTTTTATTCAGGACTACAATATACCAGATTATTCATCACTATTTTGGCCACAAAAATCTATTTTTCAACAGTATCTCCGTTCGAAGCGACGGCTTGAATGCCCGAATGGTACCACTCTACTGGTCGACGCCGGAGCCAACGTCTCGCTGCATCAATAACTTCCGCATCATCCACGTACTGCTTCCAGCCAAGCGAATTCTTCATTGGGGCAAAGAGCTGGAAGTTGGAAGGTGCGAGATGCAGGCTATAGGGTGGATCAGGATAAACAGACCAATGAAGTTTTGTGGGCCCCTCTTGGATGCACAGACTTGTGTGAGGCCTTGCGTTATCACGGAGACAGAGAAGTTCGTTTGCATTTCTGTGGCGACGAACACGCTAAAGTCGTTTCCTGAGAGTAGTACAATACACTTCAGAGTTGATCATCGTGCCACGAGGGAGGACATCAAACAGAGCAACCCCCTCGGAGTCCCAGAAGACAGTCGCCAAGACTTTACCAGCTGAGAGTGCAGCCTGGAACGTTTACTTCGGAGGAAAGGTGGTGCGACGCCACTACATGGATTGCCGTTTTGTTTTCGGTAGGAATTGATAAGCCGGCCGCTGTGGCCGAGCGGTTCTAGGCGCTTCGGTCCAGAACCGCGCTGCTGCTACGGTCGCAGGTTCGTATCCTGCCTCGGGAATGGATGTGTGCGATGTCCTTAGGTTAGTTAGAACTACTTAAACCTAAGTCTAGGGGACTGGTGACCTCAGACGTTAGGTCCCATAGTGCTTAGTACCATTTTTTTCGGAAGTGTGTTTATTACCTGCGATGCTGTTCGAGAAAAACTTGTCACGATCAGCCTCATAATGCGCAAGCAATTCCGCACAGGTGGTCCTCCGTCACTCTTATTGTCGTTTGTTAGGCGGTGAGAAAAGCAGAGGGCACACACCGTCGAGCACCCTATCTGGAGGACGAGTGGGTCAGAACTACCAACAGAGACGTCCAATGGAGCAGTGAGGTGGTTCGTTGTGATCCATCTGTCACCTCGAATGAGAGTGTCCGCATGTTCCAACGTTGCAGGAATCACAGCCGAGTGCGAGAGGTCGGATCGGTTTGCGCGACCTTGTTGCGATCATAACGAACGCCTCGCCCAACGACTCACCGTGCTTTTGTTCACTGCCAGGTCTCCGTAGACATCCTCCAAGCGCCTACGAATATCTGCGATGCTCTGGTTTTGCGCCAAAAGAATCTCAGTGACAGCTCTCTGCTTGCAACGCACCGCCATTACAGATGCCATTTTTAAGGCTACCTGCAGTGCCGCCACCTATCGGAACTTCATGAAACTATAACGGCTGAAGCGGGAATATTCCACAACAACTTCGCATTTTTTATACGATACTGGCTGAGGAAAGAAGTGTGTTACATTACTTATTGAACGCCCCTTGGACCATCTCCGAATGTCCTTCAATCACCATTTACTTCGTCTTCCACAAATCCTTTTCCTTTGTATTTTCCATTCATTGATGAGTTGTAATAACTACTATCTCTTGCCTACTTGTAATGTGCCCTAGATATTAAATCTTCCTTTGCTTTATAGTGACCAATAGTTCTTTTTGCTCTTTCATCCAATGGAAGACTGCTTCGACTCAAGTTTTCAACGGCCAAGGTAAGGGGCAATGATACAGATACATTTCAAAAGCATTAAATTTTTTTTCTAGACATTGGCCAAGGGTCCAAGTTTCGCATCCATAGAGAGATGTGGAGAACACGTGGCAGCGAATCGTTCTCATTCTCAGTTGTTAACCAAGATCCGACCTTACGAATAGTTTTTTCATACTAACGAACAATCTATCTTGCTCTATTCTAGATCTGATCCCTTTCTTACAGTCACATTGCTCATACATCATAGTGCCCAAATTCTTCTAGGAGGAAACACCGAACAACTAATTTACATTTGTTGACGAGATCGCCTGTATTCTTCTCTGAGAGAGGACTACCGTATTTTACGGACTATAAGACGCATATTTTTATTCGAAAAACTGCCTCCAAAATTCAGGTGCGTCTTATACTCGAAATGAATATAAAAATGTCCAGTGTTTGATTTAAAATTTCCACCAGTCTTAAAAATGGCCACATATTCGATGCCGCGGGAAACCTGGCAACATTAGACAAAACTCCTGTGAGATTAGATGTGTCGAGTAACAGAAATTTTGCCATGAAAGATATTAAAACAAGTGGACACGAAAAAAATGAACTACACTGCTGTCCATGCGGTACTAAACTTAATCCAATGACCACTTTCAAGCCCAAAACAATGCCAAAACTTTCTGAAATACTGCCAGGTGTTGATGCTGTTCACGTACATGACAATGGTTGGATGGACGAGGCTGGTATGAAATTGTGGACTGACTGAGTGTGTGAGAGAAGAGTGGTCTTCTTGTGCTAGATCAGTTTAGTAGTCATTTGAAAAACTTTGAGACAGAGAAACACAGTGTTTGCTGTTATTGCGGGAGGACTTACTTCACTATTGCAATCTCTTGATGTTTCGATATCTATACCATTAAAAGAGGGTAGGCGAGAAGGATGGGACAAATGGATGATGGATGAAACCTAACATGAATTCAGGCCGAAGGTAGCTTTAAAACGGCCTACATTAAATAAAGTGTGTCGGTGCATAAAACAGTCGTGGTCTAAAGTGACAGGAGGCATCACTGTTAAATCTTTTAGAAGTGCGGCGTAAGTTATGCTCTCGATGGCAGTTGAAAACCATTTCATATATGGTCAGGACGACAACGACGACGATGAAGATGAAGAAGTAAGTTCAGATGACTATTTTCAGGGATTTTAAGGGTCAGTTCGGTTTTATAAACCAAACCTTTTTTTTGTTCAGATTTGCAATCTAATAATAAAAATTGTAAAAATGTTCTTTTCTTAAAATTGCTTAAATATTAAGGTGTGTCTTTTAGTCCGTAGGGTACAACTTGAAAGTGTTGTTAAACAGGCCAAACTGGTCCCTGCAGTGCACATTGTCTATTACGTACTTCATCTGTATAGCCACAGTGTCCGTAGTTGCTTTACAATTCTTGAGGGTATTTTTCATCTGTCGTTGCAACTACAGAAATGTGTGATTTTCTTTCAGACGCGTTTCGCTTTGTTAAGGTAAAGCATTATCACTGTTGATGATTTTCGTTTGATTTCTCGCTTACATCGCGAAATGCCATCTGCTAGCAAATTGTCGTTTTTCTGGGTTAGAAAGTGATAGTTTTGGTCTAATATTTAGTTGTTGTGCAGCACTACGAATTTTTTATGTTTTCACAACACATTTTTATGCACACCACCCACTGTATTCTGTTTGTTTTTGTACTGTGAAGTACAAAAACAAACAGAATACAATGGTATGCAGAAAATTTTGTTTTGAAAACATAAGAAATGCATAGTGCTGCAGAACAACTAAATATTAGACCAAAATTATCAGTATCTAACTTAGAATAAGGACGATGTGCTAGTAGACGGCATTTTCCGATGTAAGCGAAAATCACCACCATTGTTGATGCTTTACCTCAATAAAGCGAAACGTGTCGGGTGAAAAAAATCACACATTTATGTAGTTCCAATGACGGAACAAAATCACCCCCACGAATTTTCTATTATGTGTTGATGCGGAGGTAGATCATTTGCGACGACAAGCGCCGTCTGCGAACCTAATGTTGTTAATTATTTTTTTCGTTTATAATTATGTATGACAATGAGAAATGCATTCTTGGACATAAATAAGGATGCCAGCCAAGCATGCCGATTGCGCTGTTGTATTTGCACAGGTGCCGTACGTCGTCGATGTCCCCAGTTCGTTGCAAGTGTTAGCCGTGGTCACAACAGTGCATTATGACGTAGCTGACTGAATTCGAACGATGGCAAACTGTTGGCAGAGGGTTCATCGAATTACCTTCACAATAATTCTCTATAATTCCAGTCCTAAACAGCGCGCGGAAGGAACGAACACCCGTATCTGTCCGTGCGAGCTCTGATTTCCCTCATTCTATTATGTTGATCGTTTCTCCCTGCGTAGGTAGGCGTCAACAAAATATTTTCGCATTCGGAGAAGAAAGTTGGTGAATGAAATTTCGTGAGAACATCCCGCCGCAACCAGGAACGCCATTATTGTAATGACGTCCGCCCTAAGTCCCGTACTCCATTAATCCTGTCCGGTAAGGATTCCAAACCGCGCAACAGTATTCCAAAAGAGGGCGGACAAGCATACTGTAGGCAGTCTCTACTACACCTGTTGCATCTTCTAAGTTTTGTGCCAATAAAACGCAGTCTTTGGTTTGCCTTCCCCACAACATTTTCTATGTGTTCTTTCCAATTTAATTGGTTCGTAATTGTATTTCCTAGGTATTTTGTTGAATTTTGGGCCTTTAGATTTGATTGATTTATCGCGTAACCGAAGTTTAACGGATTCCTTTTAGCACTCATGTGCATGACCTCGCACTTTTCATTATTTGCCAATTTTCGCACCACACAGATAATTTTTCTAAATCGTTCTCCAATTTTTTTGTTTTTCTGAAGATTTTGCTAGGTAATAAACGACAGCATGAGTGCAAACAAGCTAAGACGTCTGCTCAGATTGTCTCCTAAATCGTTTATGTGGAAAAGGTATAGCCGAGGGCCTATAATACTTACCTTGAGGAACGCCAGAAATCACTTCTGTTTGATCGATGATTTTCCGTCAGTTACTATGAGCTGTGACGTCCCTGACAGTAGACCGCGAATCCAGTTGCATAACAAACGATATTCCATAAACACGCAATTTCACTACAAGCCGCTTGTGACGTATGGCGTCAAAAGCCTACTTGGAAATCTAGAACTACGGAATTAGTTTGAAATCCCTTACAATAGTGCTCAGCACTTGGTGTGGTTGAAGAGCTGGTTGTGTTTCTTACGAAAAACGTCTAAATCCGTGTTGACAATGTGCCAATCGACCCTTTTCTGGGAGGTAATTCATGTTGTTCGAACACAATACGCATTCCAAAATGCTGCTGCATATCGACGTTAATACAAGGACCTGTAATTTAGTGCACTACTACTACTACTGCCTTTCTTTAGTATTGATCTGACCTGTGCAACTTTCCAGTCTTTGAGTACAGACATTACATCGAGAGAGTGGTTGTATGTGATTGGTAAGTATGGAACTATTATATTAGCATACTCTGAAAGGAACGTGAGTGGAACACAATTTGCTTCGCTAAACCGAGGATATCTGATGTTCTTACATAGGCAGCTGTTCTCGATTCGAATACTGGAGTATTTACTTCGTCGTCTTTGGTGAACGAATTTGGGAAGGCTGTGTTTAGTAACTCTACTTTAACAGCACTGTCATCGATTGTATTTCCATTGATAGTGTGCAGAGAAGGCACTGATTCTGTCTTACAGCTAGCATACTTTACATACGAGGAGAATCTCTTTGGCTTTTCTGAGAGGTTTCGAGACGAAGTTTCATTATGGGAACTATTGAAAGCATCTCGCATAATGACGATAAATAAGAGGACTATAGCCACGAAAGCCACTGCAGAACTGAATGTCGCACTTGCGAACACCATCAGCATCAAAACAACACGAAGGGCGGTCCAGAAACAATGAATAACAGGGTGGGATGGAATTCCAAAACCACTTACCCATGAAGCGCAAAAGGAAATCGTGGCACATAGCTTCTGAGGTCATCAGTCCCCTAGAACTTAAACCTAACTAACCTATGGATATCCATGCCCGAAGCAGGATTCGAACCTGCCACGTAGCGGTCGCGCGGTTCCAGACTGTAGCGCCTAGGACCGATGGGACACTCCGACCGGCTAGGCACATAGGTCATAAAAGCTGAACTATGAAGTAACGGGGAAAAAGTCCTCGGGTCGAATGAATCTCGTTTAATAATGATATACTAAAATGTACCACCAAATCAGCATCCACTGCAACGTGGATAGTAGCACGAGAAGATTTGTTTCTACTTTTTAGACATTACTGCAGACTCTAGAAAATTCGAAGGTCAGGGGACCGTTACAATCGAGTTTGCACAATTCGAAGTTCAAAGGATCTAAGAAAAAGTTCGAATAATTAATTCTATTTAACTCGACTTTATTCTAGATGAAATCAGCAAAAATCGAAATAAAATTTTGATTTTTTTTACTATTGTATTCCCAGTTTTCTTACATGTTATTTGCTTTAGTATTTGAAACGGAAGGCACACACAAATGTTCGAAAATACATAAATTCAGCTTCATTCATTTTTCAATGCTGAACAAACTGTCACGAATGGATGCATTTTGTGAACTAAATTTCTTATAAACGACCTTATGTCTTTGGAGTTAGCGTGTCACTCCTTATTTGTATCTGAAACTTCGGTTCCCAGACTAACCGTTAATGATTTAGAGTTCCGTTAAGCTATAACCTCCGACAAATACCTTTTGTACACTGCATCGAGTAAGGCAATTCCATAAGCTTTCAGCAAGAGGCGGGGACTCGCCTCGCCCGGTCTGCTTGCTCCCGCCTTTTAATACTTATCAGCAACATTATCTTTCCGCTCGATAATCGTTTGCAGCATGAATGGTGGAATCCCGAAACAATTCGTTGCCTGCTACTTCTTGTTGCATTCCACAGCGTCGAAACTCGTTTCTGTTTTACGAAAGTCGAAAGCTTCCTGGAAGTTATTCTGACATGAAAACGTCTACTTTCTCCTTGGTCGAAGTTTCTTGTGTGACAAAATGGCGTCAGATTTGAATCACTAATAACTACGAGACCGACAGTGCGCAAACAAAGGTTAAGTCCACGCCGTCTGTACGTGGTTGTCGCTTGTTGCCTGTGTTGTCATCGTACCAGTGTAGGCATATGCGCGTCATTGTTACAAATCATCTTTGTGTAAAGTTATAAACTGGTGTAGCTGTAAGCTAGGATACTGATTTGGGTGTCATTGCGATGAACAGCTTAGGGAGCGCCGGAATAGAAAATAAAAATATTCGCCGGAATATAAGCGAAAATCTATATTGAGTTTAAACCTATGACACAAAGGAAGAGTTCGTCTCACAGGACTTGTAAATATGCTCTAAATTACAGAAAACGCGAGAAAAGCCCTCCCAGAAGCCTAAAAAGTGCAGCGCTGAGAGAAGGCGACAGCTCCCGCAGAGTCGGAAAAAAAGGAAGAAACGGCGCGACGCGATAACGTACTCAACCACTGAAAGTCCTAAATCCTGAGTAACCGTGTGACCACTGTATTACAGATATTGATAATTAAATTACATATTAATATGAAACATATGTTACGATTTTATCCCGACGTTTTCACAAAAAAATCTATGGCGCAGACCTGAACTGCACACACAGGCATTTATTTGCAACTGATTAACATGCTGTGGTATTTCGTGCATTGTAAAAAACAGACGCCTGTCACAAGGTGCTGAATGACAGTATAATTACCTGAACAACTGATGAAACAAATAGAATTATCCGGTGTAAGCTAGGCGCTGACTTGTAATTATAGAATGTCTGCGGATCGTTCTGATATGACAGTCGCCTCGATTAGTGAAGAAGTTTCTTCGGTTTTCTCGAGGCAGTTGGGAACAGGTTGAAACAAATGATTAACAAGTGTCGACTGCATACAGTCGCAGAGGCTGATTTCAAATGTCTTTGATAACTGTAAAGCAACTACAGCCACGCAATA
The DNA here is from genome assembly GCF_023864345.2 of Schistocerca serialis cubense. Classification (NCBI taxonomy): domain Eukaryota; kingdom Metazoa; phylum Arthropoda; class Insecta; order Orthoptera; family Acrididae; genus Schistocerca; species Schistocerca serialis. The sequence goes on along the minus strand of NC_064640.1, from coordinate 900,330,943 downwards.
AAACTTCAGCTGGGTAATGGGGACAGCTAGCAGTCGGAAGTAAACACTTCCCCTTCACAGCGATCTAATGCCGCCGGATAGAGTCCGCCACTCAGCGTCCGATGTAAACACAGCCGACAACAGGCAGTGCTGTGACACGACTACCAGATCGAGTTGAGAGCAGGAAACGGCCGGGGTCCCCGGTGGTCTAGTGGTATGGGGTCTGGAACGTTCCAGCGCCTCGGCTGGGGCTATTCGCCGGGCCGGGGTTCTATCCCCTGCCGGCGCTGGAATTTTCAGACTTCCAAACACTAGCCTCCACCTCTGCCCTGGCATGTGGCGAATGCCGGGCACCCCCGTGGGGTCCGTGCTTCGGATCCCACGTGGAGCTCACTCCCACACTACAAACTAAACCTTATTATGCTGCTGCAAACATTTTAATACGCACTCTTTCTTCAACAGACCAGATCTACATATATTTTCGAGGTACTTTCTACATAATATATCTCACTGTCAAAAGAAACTCCATAGTATCATGAATATTTGTAGGATTACAACAATGAAATAAAATCTTTACTAAAAAAAACTGAATATGTTTTATTTTCGTTTTTGTGCTAAATGCTGCTAAGATAAATATCAAAACAGCTTCTATTTTCTTGTAGTTAACAATCAGTAATTAGCAAAATAAGCTTGACTGCAATACTGATACATATATTACATATTTACTTAGCACATTCTCAGTGCTGAAACAGGATAAATTATTTCAATGTCAAAATAAATGCAAAATATTATATCAATACCATGACACAAGTGAATAGTGAAAGAAAAAAATATTTTCAGGTGTCTCAGTCTGCCTTTTCTTTTTAGTATCCTGATTGATTATATGATAATAAATAAATTCTGTATCAGAAATCGTTTCGTAACAGTTCACACTCAATGCCTTTTATATACGTATATTGTCACTAATTGTATTTTCTAAACGAACACACGCCTTTTTTTTTTCAAATTATTCAAGTGTCAAAGTGAGATTATGATAGGACACAGGTCACTAATGAGATAAACTCTTTCTTTGTATGAAGGAGGATAATTCTCCTGGTCTTATGTGAGCTGAATGCTAAATTACACCGATGACATTTAACGTTTAAAAAACGAATTTCTTGACGACTTTACTGACAGGGCTACATGTTTCATATAATATTTCTGTTGGTAGTTACATGACAACCTCTCAGGCTCAGCTTTATATGAAAGTATCTTGCAGGTCAGAAAAGAAATTATGTTACTACCTCTACAGATTCAGTTGGTCTATTATAATAGATTATAATTATTATAATATAATAATTATTGTCGTACTATTGTATCATTGACGTTGCACTGCAAGAGAGAGACTGCTACTATGGCTGTTTTCTTTTGCTACGAAATTCCGTGCCATATCTCCATTGTAAATGCTAAAAGGCGTGGATAAAACTTTTAGCAATACTATTTTCCTATTCTTCACATCGCTGCTAGGTGTCGCTACTAGTCCCTCACACAGTCAGTCGTCCATAGCGCAGGGCTTCGCTACCAGAGGGCTGTACCGGAACTCGCGGCGACTCACTCTGCCGGGATTTGCTGCTTCACTCCTGAACGTCTACGCCAGCTGAAATAACCGCTAAATCCTCACACTAAACGAGAAACGTATTAGCACCAAAGGCAAATCGTGGTCAGTGCGAATACTGCCAAACCACCACTATGATAACTCCTAGCTGAAAATACTGGTACAAACTATTTACAGAGGAATGGAGCACCTTACAGAAGCTGATCTAGAGGAAAATCAATTTGGAGGGAACAGAACCCATATTGATAACATCTTTATATACAGAAAAATCTTTTGACAATGTTGACCAGAATATACAGTTTGAATTTAAGATGCTACCAGGAAAAAATTACAGCGAGCGAAATATTACTTAGAACTCCACCAGAAACGAGACAGCAGCTGTACGAGTTGAAGGACATAAAAGAAAGGAAATACGTGAGAAGTGAGTGAGACAGCGTTCTAGTCCATTCCCTGATGTTATTCATTCTATATACAGGGTGCTTCACACTACTCGGGGCTGTACAGGGGACGTAACTGATCAAGTTTTACATAGGAATCTACTTTTGAAAACGTCATTTAGCGACGCCACAGAGCGTCAAAGTTATAGGCACCGGCGCCTGTGTATGTATACAGGGGGATCACACGAAGATGTTGCAAACTTTCTAAGATGATGCAGATGGATAAATGTATAAATTTGAGATTATGTCCTGGTACCGGAAAATTATAAGAGAAAACCTTTCTGTTACCTCTGACAATATATACCGTTATCGTTGTTGCTAAGATGTAGGACAGGAAACTTTCAGACGCGGTGGTGTGGAGCGGGGGCGGTGGTGTGGAACGAAAGAAGAAAACAATGTGCAGTACACATAGGCTGTAAAATGCATACATCATGAACCATGAGCACTTGTTCATCTTCGCTAGCGTGAAACGAATCTCCACTATTGAACAAGCGCTTATAGCTCCAGGAGCATGCAGTTTAGAGTCCATGTTTACTGCACATTTTTTCTTGTTTTGGTCTATACTGAAGTCTCTGAAAGTTGCCTACCCTACAATCCTAGCAACAACAGTACAAGTACTTGTATTCCACTGTCAGAGGTAGGATAACGATTTTCACTTACAACTTTCGACACGTTTGTTTCCGGTACAGGGGCCCTTACCTCAAATCAATACATTTGTCTGTTTCTATCATCCTAGGAAGTTTGTAACACAATCCCGGATCATCCTGTATATACATACATTTACCGGAGTTGGCGCCTGTAACGTCGTTGGGTGACGTTTGCAGGCACGAGTTTCTAAGTAAAACTGCAAGCTCTAGAAATGTGTAACGTGAGTTATGAAACACCTTGTATAAAGACAGCAACATACAAAAAGGACGAGGAATTCGGGAAATTAATCAAAGGTGAAGAAGAAGAAATAAAAGTTGTTCCCTAATTGAACTCTCACTTTGCAGTGGAGTGTGGACTGATTTGAAATTTCCTGGCATTTATTCGCCCTGAAAAGATGGTCGAAATGTCGGTATTTTCAGTGTTTTATAATGATATGGCCTAGTACCCAAAATGATTTTCTTCAAGTTCTTTGTAGGAACTATATCGCTTCTCTCCGATATTTTGAGAATGATACACTTATTTTTTCCTAAAACCTAGCAACTGAAATAATGCTTGAAATGATATAAATGGTACATATGCTTTATGGTATGGATACAGAAACGGTACTTGGCTTTAACGATAACAATATACAGGGAAATTCAGTAATGTTTCTGCAAAGTGCCATAACACCGAAATCCTGAAATATAATCGGATATTTCGAATGTGGCACGACACCAGCTGTACAGTTTACCGGACAGATACTGAGTTTTCCGAAATTCTAGCACTTTTAGAGGGAACTAAGCGACAATATTTTTAATTGGAACCCACGTACGGAAACGTATACTTTCCGTGCTACAGCCGTTTGAATACATGCTTGCTAGGTGGGTATGCAACAGGGTAGTCATCTTGGGCGGCGGAGGGGGTGCGGGGAGGTGCTTACGTCGGATGTCATTTACCGTCTGTGCCACCACTCTTGACATGGCTCGTGCGTCACTCACGTGTCTGTCAGTATTAGAGCAACATTGCGGAGTGCACTTTTGCCGAATACACCGACACGATCCTTCTGTATGGCGAAGCTCGTCGCCTCTATCAAGCTCGTTCTCCGAAGCGTCCGACTTCATGGCATACGCTTTTCTCCACAACTGCGCAACGACTTTGAGAAAATGATGCGTTCACCGTCAGCAGGGGTGACTGTAGTGCTTCAAAGAGACGCAGCGCACCCGAGTTGGAGAAGGCCGTATTGTAAAGAACAGTGTTTCTGAAAACTTATTAAGTTTCCTTTTAATGAGTGGAATTGTGGAACTACTGATGTACTGGGTCATACCTAATAACTTACGTGTACAAGTGGTCGCGTTACCAACATGTTTTCAAATGGCTGTGGCGAGGAAACGGTGCGTTACAGGAGATGGGTTCCAATTCAGAATACGAGTATTATGTACTCAGTCCCCCTCTACACTAGAAGTCTGTAACGGGGATTTCGGAACATCCTGCATGTTTACGGTATATTGTACAGTTGTTGTCCCACCATAATTGAAATTTGCGAATACATTTCATTTCATAATTTCTGAGAGCTCATCAGGCGCGACTACGGTGTCCGCAGTATAAAACCCAGGGGCGTCTTGGCTACGGCGGCTCTGACGCCCACGAGAACAACTGTAGGCAGAGAGCGCAACACAGCTACTTTGATGGACAGTTTCCTCTAATGCTGCCAGATGTCTCTATTTTTAGAGGTATATTGACCCGCCCCGCACCAGCCTTAAGCGGAAAGCCAAATATCCCAACTTCTGGCCACTGCAAACATTCTGAAATAGGGGTACTATCCGATCAAAAGTATCCAGACACCTAGTAGTGGACTTCAATATGCGATATGCCCACCTTTTGTCTTTACGAGGGGTTAAACTCTGCTGGGAACGCTTTCAGTGTCGACGATATTTTACGCACCACACATGGTGAGAGTTTAATCTGTGTGTACGTACCAGACAATACACTGGCGAGCAAGATCGCCGCCTCTCTCCCCAATTTTGGAGCAATATGGGCAGCTCCTTCCAACCACGTCGGGATTTTGACGATGTAACGAATCAATTGAACTGAATATGGTACGACATCCGTCAGGAGGACATCCACCAACTTTATCAATCAAGCCGAATATCTGCTTGCTTAAGGGCCAGAGTGGACCAACGCGTTATGACTTTCTCCTGAATGAATCACCCAATTTTCATGCAATTGTTATCATTTGTTTGCCTCTACACGTACATCACATCTACCGATTTCCTTCATACTGGGGTAATTTCTTGGTGGTACGGTTTAGAGTGTAAATATACAGGGTGTATCAAAAAGAACCAACCGATTAAAAAAAAAGTAACTATTATGTTATTCGACATATGTGCGTGAATAGCGTACCGCCGGAAAGAGCAAACCCTCGGGCTTTACATGGTTACCGCTTGGCAGCAGCACTGACCGCCCATTTCAGTCCTAGTAAAACTGGTGTCGCGACGACAGAAAGCGTTTTGTGTTCTGCATTTTGCGCAGCGTGGGCAGTAATAAGTGTTCGGCGTGACTTTGGTACAAGGTACGGTGCGGATCCTCCTACAGCACAGAGCATTGGACGATGCCATCAACGATAAGAGAAACAGAATGTTTGTGGAAAGGCGAATCGCCGGGCCGTCCCCGAGTGCCTGACACAGGCGTCCAACGCATCCGCCAGTCTCACGAGGGGGCCGCAGAAATCCGTTCGCCGTGCAGCTCGACAGCTCAGCACGCCCCCGATGTCCGTCTGACGTCTATGCGTCGACGTCTATGCATCAAATAATATTAAATTCAGCTACTGCGAGCTTTTCGTGAGGGCGATAACATCGTGTGAAGTTCCATAATTTCACTCTCGGCAAGGTGGAGGATGGCTGTTTTCTCCCACAGTTAGTGTTTAGTGACGAGGCCACATTCCATTTATACGGAAAGGTGAACTGTCATAATATGACAATATGAGGTACGGGACAACCACATCAAGTTGTACAACATAAAATAGACTCTCCTAAATTTAATGTGTTTTGTGCAGTTTAACGGGAAAAGGTGTATGATTCATTTTTCTTTGCCAGAAACACTGTTATACGAAGCATATATCTCGATATGCTTGAAAACTTTCTCTTCCTACAGTTTGATTCGAACGAATTCATTTACCAATGGGATGGGCCACCGCGACAGTGGCATCTTGAAGTGCGGGAATTTCTAAATCAAACGATTACTGAACGATGGATCGGTCACATTGGACTAAATGACTCAGCCTTAGATTACTGGACTCCAAGGTCACCGTACCCGACTATATGTGATTATATATGTATGATTTTGTAACAGACTCTTTATGTACCTACGTTACCAACAGCAATAAATTAACTGAGACATCGCATAACAGCACCTGTGGAAACTCAAGACATGCTTGTTGCAGTGTTGGTACAATTTGAACACCGCATTGACACATTCTGTGCATCTTAAGAATGCATATTGAACACCAATGAAAAGGATGAAAAAATCTTTTTCAGTTTCCGTTCATCAAAAAACAAAATTCGTTGTATTGTTTCTTAGTTCCAGAAATATAGACGGCCTAGATCGGATGATTGTTTTTGATACACCCGGTATAGATAACGCACTTCAAAACCTACCAATAATTAGGCAACTACCAAGATGGGAGATAACAAGTACTCACACATGCGTCTTTGCATGTGTTGGATAAAAAGTAGTAGCACAATGCTGTAACATGAAGGATGGGAGTCATTTTGTGTGCACGCTTTCTGTTGCTGATAGATGGTGCTGAAGTAGTAAAGTTAGCGGTGTTTACTATCTCAAAGTTGGAGAGGCTAGCTCAAGTGCCTTGATAGTATGTTTGGGAAACACGAAAAACGTGCTTGGGCCAAGACTGAAAGGGCAGGCACGTGGTCGGAGCGCGCAACTATCTTTCCTTCCGGCGCTGCATTCCACCAACTTTCACGACAATGCACGACGCCGAACGACGAGCCCTGTGCAGGAGCTCCGCGTATGTGGCAGCGGGACATACTGGAACATCCACCGCATTCATCCGGTAGAGTCCCCCCAATTATGACCTGATCGCCCAAATGATAGAAGTATTTCGTGGCATGCGTTACAGCAAATGGTAAGACACCCTATGGCGGTCCTAGCGAGACATCATCACAGATGGATGCTCTGACAGTGTATGGCATTTTTCACGTGGGTGTGAAAAGTGATCGAGACGCGAGACGGAAATGTAATAAAGTGAATTTTAGTCAGTGAAGTGTGGCATGAATTATAACCGAACTCCTACTATTCATCCACCCCATGTATACTACCATTCCCGTTTATTTTTACTCATAAAAATTTGTCAGTAGTCTTGTATGAAATGTTTTCAAAATTTTGGTTTGTTTTCTAGATGTATAGTCTTTCGTTACGAAAGATGGAAGCGTTTGATTTTCACTTAGAGCATGAATGTCCGATTTCCACTTACAGTACTGCCCTGGCCGCACATTTTTCTGGATTAGGAATTGATGCCCTTAGCATGAATTTACTTTGGCTTGCACCACAGCACATTTACTTGACGTAAAATACGATGAAATACTCCGCCAATACAGTTCGATTACCATCTCGTAACTGTTGGACCTGGTGGTCTACCGGCACAGCACGTGGCTGCAAATCGAGAATCGCGGGATTGAATCCCAGTTGAACCAATAAATTTTTCAGTCTGCGTTTAATCCAGCCTTCACCTCTCAATGATATGAGGAGTCGGTAGAAACAACATGTGGTGCGGATTCCACGTTAAACTGCCAATTCCCTTTCCCCGGTTGGACAACTGGTGTACGTTAATGATAAGCAAGTCGCCAAAGTGCCGTCCAATTGAAAGACTTAAAGCAGGGGCACTGAAATACGCGAAATTTGTTAGTATTATTACACTGTCGAAACGCAGTAATGCGACCACGTGTTAAAATCCCGAATAAACGCCTTTTGCAGCATGAGATGTACAGGAATAGTCAATGAGGCAATGACAGTGGTAAGAAGCCATTCCGGCTCCAGTACTTGTCCAGCTGCGATAGAATTTTATCGATTGAGGATCCGTGGCACAAACTACTCGATCGAGATGGTCCCTCAGATTCTCGATTGGGTTTAAAGCCGGGAAATTTGGCGGTTAGGGCAGTACGGTAAATTCATCCTAGAGCTTTCAGAACCACGCACATACACTGCGAGCTATGTTACACGTGCATCTAAGGGTGGATATGGTCCCCAAGGATAGGTGCGTACTTGGGTTGATCCATTGTGCCTTTCAGAATGACGAGATCACACAGGGAATGCCGCAAAAACCTTTCCCGCACCATTACGCTCTCTCAGGGTTGCAGGGCGTTTGCTTTCAGACGTTACACGCCAATGAAAATCTGTCCGATGGGGCATAAAATGTGATTAATATGGAGAGGCCACCTGTAGCACTCAGTGGACTTTCAGTTGTGGTACCGGCGTGCAAATGAAAGCTTTCAACGCCAATGAACAGCAGTCAGCATGGATGCAGGAACCACGTGCCTACTGCGGAAGCCCATACGTTGTCGAGGAAACATTGGTGGTAGCCCTTGGTTCGTCTCGGCGGTCAGCTGCACAGAAGTTGCACGTCTATTCGCCAGCACACATATCTGCAGCTATCGTTCACCTGTGTCGCCTACTGCCCGTAGTGCAACACAGTTGCCTCGGAGCCGGATTAGAATACCGAGATTTTGCCACGCACGGTTTACTTTACATACAGTGGAATGTGAAAAGATTACAGATTTTGCCGTTTCGGAAATGCTTCCACCTTTGGGAAGAAAGCCAACGTTTATGCCCTGTTGGACGTCACATAAATCGCCCCTTTTACGCATTATGACAACGACTTCACTGTTTCTAGCCTCCCACCTGCTCTCCCCCCCCCCCCCCCCCAATTCATCACCTACTAATGCTATCACCTGGTGTCTATGAGTTATTACACGTTGACCTCAAAAATAGGAGTTGGTCACATTAATGTGACTGGACCTATTATTGTTGAAACTTCCTGGCAGATTAGAACTGGGTGCCGGACCGAGACTCGAACTCGGGACCTTTGCCTTTCGCGGGCAAGTGCTCTACCATCTGAGCGACCCAAGCACGACTCACGTCCCGTCCTCACAGCTTTGCCAGTACCTCTTCTCCTACCTTCCAAACTTTACAGAGGCTCTCCTGCGAACCTATTATTATTATTATTATTATTATTATTATTATTATTATTATTATTATTATTATTTCGTTGTTGTTCTGTTGGCTAGAAGTGTGTGTAGCGTTGCCAGGTTACTTGCTACAGTAAAATTTTCTTTGCCGTTGCTAGAGTCGTCTTTCAAGTTTGCAGGGGCCACCGCTAGTTGGCGCTATTGGACTGCGACATTACTGTTCTTTCAAAATGTGCCGTTTGTTACTCTTACAACTAACAAGGAGAGCTCCCCAGCGGTGGAATCGACTTTTTGAAACCAAATAAGCGGTAGTGTAAATTAAGATCCCCTGTATCAGACCCCAGCTGAGCCTCCGTTCGCAAGTAACTGACGGAAAAGATTTTCGAATTTTGCGTGATGATAGCGTTAAGGAAGTCGTATTCCATAGTCTGGTTACGTGTCATAATGGTTAGAGTAGAAGCTTAACCATGCCTCGTCAGGTGCAGTAATTTTTTTATTTTTAAATCTTTATCGAAATGACTGATGCCTATTTTTCCTCAATTTATTGGTTTAAATGTAATTTCTTTCGTTCCATTCTTTGTCACATCGTTTTAATCGCCGTATGAACTTTTCCATTTGTTTAATTTTCTTTATATCATTCTTCTTCCAATCGAAATTTTTGTTAATGTGTATTTTATTATACCTGTCTATTTGACTATTCAATTATTTCAAAACTCCGATATGTTAATTAGAAAACAAAAGACGAAATAATCTATTTATATTGACTGTGCATTAGTGTGAAAAATGTATTTTTCATTACAAGACCTGCCTTTTTTGCGTGGTAATCGACATACAAATATTTAAAACATAACCTAAATTCTTTGTGCACTATGGAAATAATAGTGTAGATGAAGATTTAAATGAGAGAAGGTTTTATAAGTAAAATAAAATTCAAGCAAAGTGAGAAGTCGATATAATGAACACAATAACGTAGACGAAAATACAGGGTCATAAAAACAGGAGAAATTAAATCGGAATTGATACATGAAGATAATTAAAAGATCACTAACAAATATTTCCAGTGGAGAAGGGATGATAAGAAGAAAAATTAGACCAAATGAAGAAGTTCATATCACTATTGAATCACGTGACCGAGAAGTGGAAATAAAAAATAATATTTACATCAACTGAATGAAAATGATTATCAATGTCACTTCGCTAAAGACCTAAAATAGATTTCTTTCTCTGGTGAGATTCATGCATGTGAAGCCAGTATCCTTTCCATTACCCTCACAACCAACTTATATCATTCGGCTTTCTTCATGCTATCGAGTCTCACACAAAATTCCGAATTTCTTTTCTCATCAGTTCCTCGCAAACGTCGACCCACCAGGATGAAAGGCTGCAGTGTGTGATACTTGGGTGCTTAACTTACATAACCGTATAGATGGTTTCGTCGATCCTACCGCTGGAGAAATCTCGTTGTAAGACATAACGAAACATGGCCGCCGTTTCATTATATCTATTGATATGGTGATGGACACACATTTAGTAGTGTAGCCATAGTAACACAAACGGTCTGAAACCTGCACGATCTAAGCAAAGAAGAACGACTTCGTACTTAGTCCAAAGGAAAATCTCCAGAATTACTAGAAAACTTGTAGCCAATGCACCAAGTCCCCGGCAGTCATTTAGTCCGCGGCGACTGCTGGGAACCTTCAGACCAGTCATTAGGATTCGCACTCGACTACTTCGACGTTACACGTTCGGTGTCCTACTCTATGGAGCTGAGTCACGGACGGTACTACGCATTTGAAATGCCATCATGTCGAAAAATATTAAGGATACCATCGACGGATATAGACAAAAATATGGCGGTACGAAGACGCAGAAATTCTCAACAGCATCCAGAGAGCAAAACTCGATTGTTTTGGTAGCGCAATTCCGCAACACTAAATAAAACCTGTTGAAATTAATAATTCAAGGAAGCATTAATGGCCGGCCAGTGTGGACGAGCGGTTCTAGGCGCTTCAGTCTGGAACCGCGCGACCGCTACGGTCGCAGGTTCGAATCCTGCCTCGGGCATGGGTGTGTGTGATGTCCTTACGTTAGTTAGGTTTAAGTAGTTTTAAGTTGTAGGGGACTGATGACCTCAGATGTTAAGTCCCATAGTGCTCAGAGCCACTTCAACCATATTTTTGAAAGATTAATGGCATACGTGATCCACGACGCACAGAATTATCCTGGCTAAATAACTCAAACCAGCAGTTTGGGTTCAGCACTGAATCAATGTTCCGAAAAACCATGGACGGACAACAAATAATGCTACCGATCGGCAGTGTAATTGGAGGACGAGGCACTTGGAGAGGAAGAATGACAATACAGACAATGCTTAAAAATTACATAAATGCTCACCACTAAATCTAACATTCCACTCATATAATCGCGCTAGCTGCAAATAAAATTAATCTGCACCTGCCGTACAGTTAAAATTTTTTGAACCTAGTGCTGTTAACAGCATTCATGTCAACACTTATTTTGATCAATGTACGTATTTTCTCAGACATCCACTGTACGAGGACGTACTGAAAAGTAATGTCGACAGATGTTTTATGTGAAAACTCGCAACGCTTTTTAAATAAAACAAACTTCATTAACATTCTACATCTGTATTCTTCACGTCTATAAATTTATTTCTCAACACACTCACTTTGGAAACCAACACAATTTCCCCAACTACATACTATTTTGTTGATACCGTCACAGTATATTGTTTGACTATGTTAACAGAGCCACAACCTTACCTCTGCTTGCACCGCTTGAAACAATTGAAGTCCTCGAAGGTTTTCTTAGTTTTGCACAAAGACGAAAATCGAGACTCTGTGTAGGATGATCGACGGCAGTGAACCAAGGACGTCGGATTGCTGCAGATGCCGCAGCGCTCGTGTGTAGCTTGGCACTGCCATGCTTAAGGAGAGTGTGCTCCACATGCAGACGAAGTCTTCGAATTCGTGCTTTTAGTTTTGTGAGCTCTTTCTCACCCACCAACATAGTCACGTCACACACCGCTATGTTACGAAAAATCGGAGCCCTCTAACAGCAGAGGGCTGCAGATATCCATAGTAAAGATGTAGAATGTTACTGACTTTATCAAATAAAACAGACCGAGTCATTATCTTCTCAGCACGCCGTCGTGTTATACGCACAAAAATCAAAACGATTGTTTCCGAGCAAAGTATGCTGTATTTTTAAGTGAAGATCTTTGTAATGTACATCTGTAGTAAACGTTATGCTGGTGATATATGGTGACAATTCGTATTTATATTTACAATGAAAAGAGATTGACCAGTGGCCAACAGACAACTAAAACGCAAGTTGCCAGATGGATATTAACTGCAATACCGCCCACGCTGCCACGGTAAGTAAGAGGTTTTGTTTCCCGATACATGTCGCCGTGTAACTGCCGCTCGTGGCGATACATTAAAGAGTTCTCTGTCTTCTTGTCAGAGAGCCAGTACCCACATTCACTCTAAAGAAATAAAGAAGCGAATTCTGTGCGCCACATTTGAAGATGATCCTGATACGGCTCCAAAACTAGTTAACTCCAATTTAAAAAATTCAAAAATTGAGTTGTTGCCGTTTTCCACATTTATGTTCAGTACACATTCACAGGCACTTGAACATTGGTTCCCAGCCGTTCTTAGACCATTGCTCCTGAGTGCAATCAGACATTTGCCAGTACCCCCTGCCCTACCCCCCTTGCTGCCGTCTGTGGCCGAAGCAACTCTAGGCACGAAAGAGATAATGATGTTTCCCTCCGAGAATAATTTTGCCTGGGCTGTAAGCGGCGCACAGCTCAGCATTTAGAAAGTTGCCAATTACATCTCACTCCGGGAATATTATTATTAAGCCCAATTTCCACAGCAGCGAATGGAAGCGAACGCAACCGTATGAACATTTGCAGACCACTTGCCAGTATTAACTACCTTTCGTCTACGAGGTCTGTTCAAAAAATTCTGGAACTTCTCTACGCTTACCTCCACTTATTTGTATATGATCTCCCCCACGACTGATACACCGCTCCCAACACCGTTTCCACTTCCGGGAGCAGACTTGGTTCGCCTTTCGCTGGACCGCGCGTCTATCGTTACAAATCTTCGTCCTTGCTCTCAACAGCAAGGGCCAAGCTGACCTGACAAGCTTTTTATTTTTTGATCATTGAGAACATTTCCCTACCCATTGTGAAGACTGAACCTTGTTCTCAACGTCATAACTGCAGACCCACGTCTCATCACCAGTTGTAATTTTCTTAAGGAACATCTCGTTCTCATTTGGGTGATCCTAAAGCTCTTCTCAGATTGCGAGGCGGAGGTCTATCTGCTCTTGACTCATGAGCCGTGACACGAACTTGGTGGCAACACGATACATTCCAAGATGCTGTATTAGGATTTCACGATCCAACTGCAATGTTACATTCTTCTGCAATCTCTCGGACAGTCAGTCTTCGTTCAGCACGCACAGTTTCGTTGACGTTCCTGACACAAGCGTTGCTGGCAGAAGTCGAAGGACGTCCTGCACGGGGGTCGTCTTCGGTCCGGCCGTTTTTAAAACGTGTGAACCATCCGTAACACCGAGTACGGCTTAAGCAGTCATCACCATAGGCTTCCTGCATCATTTTGTGTGTGTCTGTGAAAGTGTTCTTGAGTTTAGCTTTTAAGTTCCTATGGGGCCAAACTGCTGAGGTCATCAGTCCCTAGGCTTACACCACTTCCACACACCCATGCCCGAGGGAGGTCTCTAACCTCGGACGGGGGCAGCCGCACGAACCGTGGCAAGGCCCCGAACACTGCGCGGCTACCCCGAACAGCGGCTTTCTTGAGTTTCACGCAAAATTTAGTGCAGGCGCATTGCTCCTCTAACTATCCCCTCTCGAAGTTCGCCAACTGTGCGACACAACGTTCTACTCAATACAGCACTGAACAATAAGCTAACAGACATACAACAATGAAACTTCCCGCAGTTACACATTATGCACACGCGTGTGCAGGAATGTCAACTGCATTTCGCCCCAACACGCCACTGGCGCGAAATTACGAATGTTCCGAAATTTTTTTCAACACACCTCGCGTATTCAAAATTTAGGGTATGTTCTAGAAATTTTTAGCAAGTAGGCTTTCTCCGGATAGCTGACGTGTATCTTCAGGCATCTGCCAATTTCTTCAGCATCTCTGTTACATTCTACTGTGGGCCAAACAAACCTGTAACCATTCGTGCTGACTTTCTTATGAACAGTTCAATATCCACTGCTAGTCGTATATGGGACAGGTCCCACACACTGGAGCAATATTAGAGTATGGGTCACACCAACAGTTCGAAAAAGATCATCTTTGTGCACTGATTATATTTCCCTTTAATTCTAACTATGAATTACAGTCCGCCACCATCTTTACCTTTGACTGAGACTATGTGATGGTTCCATTTCTTACCTCGTTATCACCAATGTAAAGATTCTCGCTGCTCCCGTTTGTGCTTCATCTCATCACTTTTGTCTTTGATTTACTCTCACCCCAAATTCTACACTCATTATATTGTATACTCCATTCATCAGATTCTGTAGTAATTCACTTTCCTGATGACGATAATATTATCAGGAAATTTTGTCACTGATATCCTTTCACCCCGTATTTCAGTCTGAATCTTGAACCTCTCTTTCATTTTCTTCGTTGCTCTTTGATGCGTAGATTGAACAGTAGAGGCGAATGACTATATCAAAGTCTTACTCCCTTTTTAATCCTTGCACTTCGTTCTTGGTCTTCCATTCATATTTCCTCTTGGGTCTTGTACGAATGTATTACCTGTCTCTCCCTACAGCTATTTTCTTCAGAACTTCGATCTTGCACCATTTTACATTGTCGAACGCTTTTCCAGGTCTACAAATCCTATGAACGCGTCTTGAGTTTTATTCAGTACTGCTTCTATTTCGTATCCTTACAATGTGTTACACCGAGGTATTTGTGTGAGTTGACCGATTGGAAATGAGAGCTATTACTGTTGTAGTGATAGGATACTATGTTTTTTCGTTTTGTGAACTGCACAATTTTAGGTTTTCGAACATCTAAAGCAAGCTGCAAAAACATCAGAAATTCTGTTTGAGTCTACGTACAAAAATGCATTGTTAGAAAAACAAACTAAACCAAGAAGGGACAAAATATGAGTAACGAACAACGTAGAATCTCTACAGCTAATCTGGATTAAACTGCGCCATCATCTTCAGCAACAATCAGGGCACAATCCAAGGAGGGATCTACACCTACATGGATATTCTGCAAAACACATCTAAGTGCCTGGCATAGGGTTTATCGAATCACCTTGACAATTGTCTATTATTCCGACTTCATGTTTTGAACTGCCCAAGGTGTATTGAAGACTAAAAGGAGTATGTCACGGAAGACCGTATTAAGTGTGATAATTACTCCCAACAGTGGCATGAAGAATGCACAGCTTATGAAGGTCATGGAGCATTTTCTTGTTATTCGTGTTAGTGCGTACTCTGCTCGTACGCACTCGTAGCCGCATCGTCTGGTAAGTCTCATATATATAAAATGACATTTAAGGTTTGGGTTAAAAGTTACTCTGATAAATGTTGTTCGTAATTAAATGAGCAATGGTTTGCTATTTGTTTCTTTTAACTTTCTCATCAACTTGAAATGACCGATTAAATACTAAGAGCATACTCCTTCCTGACTTTCCCCTGCAAAGGCAAATTGATGAAGTCGAACAGTTTGTAGGAAGAATTTTTGTAGTTTCATGACTTTAGGTTGGCATGACTGAGATGAGTTGAGAGCGGCTGACTAACAAAAAACTTTTATTTATAACCTTAATGTTGCAATGAACAATGACGCGTCGGGTTCAAGTTTCCACATTAACTGAGCAACGTTCAGCGATGCGTTTTCCCTTTCAGAAGGTGGAAAACGGCCAAAATATTTTCTCTAACGATTTTTCAGTGTGGTCGAAGCTGTGCGAACGACGGAAATTTTCGATAAATACGTAGGACAGTTCAAAAACAATCGAACTTCAGTGACAAATGAAAAACGCCGTGGCCAGCCAATTGAAGTGTCTCCTCCTTCGGTTAAAACCGGCTCTGACGACATTACTCCTGATGGCCGACGTGTTGCAGTAGAACTGAATAGCAAAATAGCTGCAATAGGTAGCGGCACAGTTCTAACGTTGTCAGTGACATGCTCAAGTACAGCAAAACAAGTCCAACCTGAGTCCCGAAAGAATTCACACAACACAACACCAGGAAACAAAGAGTGCTATGAATGTGAAGGTGAACCTTTTCTGAACGAGATTTTAACGTGTGATGAAACTTTCGTTCTAAATGGTGAACCCGACTCGAAAAGACAAAGCGTGAAATGGAAGCACACCAGCTCACCTGTCCGAAAGAAATTCAAAACTCGAGCATCAGCGAGGAATGTGATGCTGGCCTTCATTTGGATGCCACAGTTGTCGTATTTTGGTGATTATTTGGAAGATCAGCGTACAGGATGCAGCGCTGAGACTCACACATACTGATGAGCAAAGTAAAGCCAGCGATGAGAGGAAAACCACTGGAAGGAAAAAGAAACCATAATGGGTTGGGAAACTCTACGTCATCGTCCCTAAAGTCCAGATTTGACTTCCGTGAATTTTCATTTTCAAATTGCTGATATTATGCAGAATGGAAGCTGTCTGCAGTGTAATTAACTCATAAGAAAAAAGTCAACCTCATTTGTAGAGCATTTGTTGCTACCTGTTTGACCCGCTCAAGGACGCATCGCGTGGAAAGGATTCAGCGATAGCGAGGAGGTTAATACAATTTCGGTTTTACTTACTTCATTCGCATTTATCGCCTATCTCTTGCCTAGCAGTATGTCGTAAACGACTGGAAAAAGCGCAAGTGGCACTCGTATATAACGAGATCAATATACATTTGCCTTCTGAATATTACACCCGTAATGGGTCCAACCTAAGGCAGTTTAAAAATTTTCAGGTGACACTCGTGTACAAGAAGAGTAAAAGAAAGATGTGCAAAATTACAGACCAGTGTCGTTGACATCGATTTTCTGCAGAATTCTTGAACGTATTCTGAATCTGATTATAATAAATTTCCTAGACACCGGAAAGCTTACGTCCATAAATTTAGCACGATCTTAGAAAGCTCGTGTGAAACGCAGCTTGCCCTTTTCGCACATTATATACTGCGAAACACGGATGAAGGGCGTCAGGCAGATTGCACTCTCCTAGATTTGAGAAAAGTCTTTGACACGGTGCTCCACTGCACACTGTTAACGAAGGGCCTTGTATAAGCATACGGAGTAGGTTCCCAGATATGTGAGTGGCTCAAAGACTACAACAGATACCAGTACGTTCTCGACGGCGAGCGTTGATCAGAGACAAGGGTATCGTCAGGAGTGTAACAGACAGCTGTTATTCTGTATAGACATAAATTATGTTACAGGCAGAGTGAACAGCAATCTGCGGCTGTTGATGATGCTGTCGTGTACGGGAGAGTGTCGTCATTGAGTCACTGTAGGAGGATACAATTAACGCGAAGCGCGGACAACTGAGAAACGTGCAGGAGGCAGTGAGGTACTGAGCCATGCCGACGCCGGTCCCTCAGTCAGCTGCGCTACGTTTGTCGGTTGAGGACCCAGGACACGAACAGCCTGAGCCAGGTGGTCCCACATATTCTCGATTCCGTTAAGCCCGGGAAGCCTGGTGGTCGGTGGAGTACAGCAAACTCATCGTGGTGCTTTTCAGACCACGCACGTACACTGCAAGCTGTGTCAGAGATTCAGTTGTTCTGCTGGTAGATTCCGAGGGAAAACAAACTCGATGTAGGTGTGGCAACGGTTCCGACAGATATTTCTGCTCATCCACTGTGCCTTCCAGAACGACGAGATCACGTCGGGAGTGTCACGATAACGTTTCTGAGACCATAACGATCCTGCCTCCTGTCTTAACCCTGCCGTCGACTGCTGCAGGATGTTCACTTTCAGGTGAATCACGCCCTACACGCCAACGTCTAACTGTCACTTGAAAAGCACGCTTGTCACCGTGCAGTGGACGCCCGTGGAGCACCACAACGGCGTCAGCGTCGGTTCTGGACGAATGCATAACTGCTGGAAAAGAGTCTGCGGACAGGAGACAGTGCCTGTTTTCCGAAGGTTTAAAGAGAAATTTCAAGATTTGCGAGATAAAGGTTTAGATTGCGTCGCAAGTATGACGAATTATGAGAAAGACCGCACTGTGTAAGGGAAGCTACTGGGATGTCCCATAACCATGGCATTAGTTAAGGGATTCAGCTGCGCGAAGAGACTTTGACAGTGACTGAAGTTTCTTTGAAAATTGACAAATGAATCCGGGTGATCAGTTACGAAGAAGGGGAGAAAATATGTGAAAATAAATCTCTTCTTACGGAGGGACATTTCAGAGTTGTTCGAAACAACTGAAGCAACTGTACACCATTGCATGTTGATATCTGAAGCACGGAAGACTAGCTTTTTTTACCAGAGGAAAGTCAAAATACTTGTGAAATATTTTTTTCTGAACCGAGAAATGTCATAACTCGGTTGTCATTTAAAACTGCAGTGCTAGACTTCGAAATGGCTGCAAATTAAGCTATGGAAACAGTGTTCTCCGAGCCATCTATTTCCAGTTGTAATTTTCATTTCAAGCAATGTCTCTGGAAGACATAGAAGAACTGGGATTAGTGGAGAAATACAGGGATGAAGAAGTAGTTCGATTGTCTTGCCGCATGTACGCTGTAGAGCACATCCTTCACCGGACTGCCTTGATGGATGGATGGTAACAGCGTAGCAAATGCCCAGTGGCGAAAAGATCATGAATTCGTAGACTATATAGTCAGTCAATAGATGGAAAATCCCAGCACCCCATCTGAAACGTGGAATTGGTGAAGACAGACAGTCGACCGAAATTATTTCGAAATAAATTCACTCTTAACTTGGCTTCAGTTGCGTTAGGTAATACCTCGATACCTAACACAACTGTATCAAAGTTATCTGCGTTCAGAGAATTTATTTCCAAGTGATTTCGGTCAGCTATCTACCGTCATCAAGTCGATGCACAGGACCATGAATGCTGGCATAGCAAACGATACTCAATAATGCGAAGGTATCTGAACCTACAATTTCTGATCAATACGCTAAAGGAGAATGCAATAAAATCAATACCTGAAATTAAAAAAAAATAATCCGTTGGTCAGCCTCTTCAGTGAAAGAGGTAAAAGATACATGTGTGTTGAAAAAGAGTTAAAAGATATTTTAAGAATACATAATGACTCGGTGGATTTAAGACGTTTAAAATTTCCTACGAATAGTTCGTAAAATAAGACAGGACGTAATGTTGTAGAATGGAAAAGGTAAAAAAAAATAATATTTTTTAAAACACGGCTATGCACTATAGACAGTCTTAAGCCTAGATAAAATGTGGAGTTGCGTTCTTATTACAGAACGACAGGCAGAGCCTCCCCACTGTCGCGGCTTCCTTTGAAGGTCGGAGAACCCGCAGCTAAAATGTATGTGGTCAGAAACACCGCGATGACTCACGGGTCGCCAAGTCCACGGCCGCAGAAGCCCGTGACATCCTTCAAGAGGCGGCGAGGCATCTCGTACAGTAGTTATTTGAGAGTGAATTTATTCCTCGCTCCTCATGAGACGTCATCCAACTGATCTTCCTGCTTCTGGAGTGTCTACAGCGACTATGAGGGAATCCCGAAACGTTACATCTTATTTTTGTTCCGCTCTCCGTTCCACACCTTCAAGGACCCACTTCTTTTCTGTGGTACTCGAACACTTGTACTTCTTCGATGTCATTTCCGCGACGGATTTATGTACTGTGCTTATGCTTTATTGAGAAAACACGGGAATTTTTCGAAGTCGCTTCCGTTTATGCAATGTACCGAACACATGAGGTTTCTTCGATAAACAGAAGTTCTTACATGGGTCTTGACAACACGATCGAATTACAGAGGTTCAGATAGGGAGACTCACCTGCGTGTAACTGCATAGCCCTATTTTCGGTCCCCGCAAATAATTGTAATGCAACTAAGGACATTATAGTGACAGGAACGTCAGACGGGTAAATAAGTCGTACGCAAAGTGGACATCCAGCGGACGCAGGTAAACAGTTCCTGTTATACCATGCCACTGCTACCTCAGTGTAAACTTGGAGGACAGCAGGAAGTGCTCTACGTCCACTAGCTGGACTCCAGAGCAGTAAACAGCCGGGGTCCTCGGTGGTCAAGTGGTAAGGGATCTGGAACGTTCCAGCGCCTCGGCAGGGGCTATTCCCCCCAGCCGGGCCGGGGTTCTATCCCCGGCCGGCGCTGGAATTTTCAGATTTCCGAACACTAGCCTCCACCTCTGTCCTGGCATGTGACGCATGCCGGGTACCCCCGTGGGGTCCGTGCTTCGGATCCCATGTGGAGCTCACTCCCACACTACAAACTAAACCTGATTATGCTGCTGCAAACAGTTTAATTCACACACTTTCTTCACCAGACTACATCTACATGTATTTTAAGGTACTTAATATATCTCAGTATCAAACGAAACTGCATGGTATCATTAATACTTGTAATCCTACAACTATGAAATAAAAACCTTACAAAAAAAAAAAAAAAAAGAAAGATTTTGTTTTCCTTCGTGTACTGAATACTGCTGAGGTAAATACCCAAACATCTGCCATTTTCTTGTAGTTAACAGTCAATATACTAAAAAATGTTTATCATAATGATTCACATATTACATACTGTATTTCACACATTATCAGTGCTGAAACAGCAGTAATTATTTCAAAGTCACAAGAAAACGCAAAATATTATATCAATAGCAACACACAAGCCAACAAAGTGTTCTTTTTAGTATCATGATTGACTACTTGACAAATAAATTCTGTATAAGAAATTGTTTCGTAACAGTTGAAACTATCTTTTAAAAATACACTGTTTTCACTAATTGCATTTTCAAAAACGAACACAGGCCTTCTTTTTTCTCAAATTATTCTAGCGTCAAAATGAGATGTTTGATATGACACAGGTCACTAATGAGATAAAATTTTTTTTGTATGAAAAACGATATTTCTCGTGGTTTTATGTGAACTGAATGCTGATTCAAACAGATAACATTTAACATTAATAAGAGGAATTTCTTGGCGATTTTGCTAACTCGTCCATATATTTCATATAATATTTCGATTAATAGTTATATGACAACCTCTCTGCCTCTACTTTTCGTAAAAGTATCTTGTGGATCAGAAAAGAAATTATATTACTACCTCTACAGGTTAAGTCTAGTTGAATGAAAGAGATTGTAAAGGCCGTAGCAGAAGATGCAGAATGTTACGTTCTCTGCAAGGCCTTTGCCATCAGTAATGAGCGAAACTGTAAAATAAGAAAAAGGGATGACAAACGTCTATTATTGCTGTACTATTATATCACTAACGTTGCATTGCAAGAAACTTACTTACAGTTCCCCTTGCTGTTCAAAATTCTTTAACCCACAATACCGTGCGATTATTTTGGTACCATTTAATGTAACAGTAGCCCCGACACCTCATTGGGCAGACCAAATTGAACCTAAATTTCGTATTTTTGGTAATGAGAGAGAGGGAGACTGTCTGCTAGTATGACTTTCTTTTGCTATTAAATTCCGAGCCACATATCCATTTTTAATGCTTAAAAGTGTGGACAAAACTTTTAGTAATACTAAATTACAAAGACTGAATGATGAATGTAACATGCTGCGTACATTAATGTCGCTGGAGATGTAGTTTGCATTATATGTTACGGGAACAGAATTATTTTGTAACGTGTGAAATACACAAAAATACGGTAACAGACAAACCGAGCAGTGATGCCATAGTCTGTTTTGTAATAATAGTGTAAAGGAAGAAATAAACAGCAACTAGACATTTAAGTCACTCAATTTTCGTGGCCATTTTGCGGTTCATCATTTTGCTGCTAGGTGTCGCTACTAGTTCCTCACACACTCAGTTATCACTTCGCTGCTAGGTGTCACTACTAGTCCCTCATACACTCAGTTGTCTGTAGTGCAGGGCTTCGCTACCAGAGGGCTCTATCAGCACCGGTGAGGACTAACTCCGTCGGCGTTTGCTGCTTCACTCCTCAACATCTATGCTAGCTGACGTGACTGCTAAATCTTCGTTCTAAACGAAAAAAATAGCACCAATACCAAATAAGGCAAATGGTAATAAGTGCGAAAACTACCGAACCATCACTTTCATACGTCCTGGCTGAAAATACTGATCCAAAATACACTCCTGGAAATGGAAAAAAGAACACATTGACACCGGTGTGTCAGATCCACCATACGTGCTCCGGACACTGCGAGAGGGCTGTACAAGCAATGATCACACGCACGGCACAGCGGACACACCAGGAACCGCGGTGTTGGCCGTCGAATGGCGCTAGCTGCGCAGCATTTGTGCACCGCCGCCGGCAGTGTCAGCCAGTTTGCCGTGGCATACGGAGCTCCATCGCAGTCTTTAACACTGGTAGCATGCCGCGACAGCGAGGACGTGAACCGTATGTGCAGTTGACGGACTTTGAGCGAGGGCGTATAGTGGGCATGCGGGAGGCCGGGTGGACGTACCGCCGAATTGCTCAACACGTGGGGCGTGAGGTCTCTACAGTACATCGATGTTGTCGCCAGTGGTCGGCGGAAGGTGCACATGCCCGTCGACCTGGGACCGGACCGCAGCGACGCACGGATGCACGCCAAGACCGTAGGATTCTACGCAGTGCCGTAGGGGACCGCACCGCCACTTCCCAGCAAATTAGGGACACTGTTGCTCCTGGGGTATCGGCGAGGACCATTCGCAACCGTCTCCATGAAGCTGGGCTACGGTCCCGCACACCGTTAGGCCGTCTTCCGCTCACGCCCCAACATCGTGCAGCCCGCCTCCAGTGGTGTCGCGACAGGCGTGAATGAAGGGACGAATGGAGACGTGTCGTCTTCAGTGATGAGAGTCGCTTCTGCCTTGGTGCCAATGATGGTCGTATGCGTGTTTGGCGCCGTGCAGGTGAGCGCCACAATCGGGACTGCATACGACCGAGGCACACAGGGCCAACACCCGGCATCATGGTGTGGGGAGCGATCTCCTACACTGGCCGTACACCACTGGTGATCGTCGAGGGGACACTGAATAGTGCACGGTACATCCAAACCGTCATCGAACCCATCGTTCTACCATTCCTAGACCGGCAAGGGAACTTGCTGTTCCAACAGGACAATGCACGTCCGCATGTATCCCGTGCCACCCAACGTGCTCTAGAAGGTGTAAGTCAACTACCCTGGCCAGCAAGATCTCCGGATCTGTCCCCCATTGAGCATGTTTGGGACTGGATGAAGCGTCGTCTCACGCGGTCTGCACGTCCAGCACGAACGCTGGTCCAACTGAGGCGCCAGGTGGAAATGGCATGGCAAGCCGTTCCACAGGACTACATCCAGCATCTCTACGATCGTCTCCATGGGAGAATAGCAGCCTGCATTGCTGCGAAAGGTGGATATACACTGTACTAGTGCCGACATTGTGCATGCTCTGTTGCCTGTGTCTATGTGCCTGTGGTTCTGTCAGTGTGATCATGTGATGTATCTGACCCCAGGAATGTGTCAATAAAGTTTCCCCTTCCTGGGACAATGAATTCACGGTGTTCTTATTTCAATTTCCAGGAGTGTATCTACAGATGAATGGAACACATTAGAGAAGACGAGCTAGAGGAAAATCGATTTTGAGAGAACACACTAGCCGCTAGAGATCGGTTGAAGAAATTCAACCTATATTTATAACATCAATAGATGTAGAAAATAACTTTTGACAGTTTTGACCAGAATATACAGTTTGAATTTAAGATGCAGCCAGGGATAAAATACAGTGAGCGGCATGTTACCTAGAGTTCTGCCAGAAATAGTACAGCAGTTGTAAGACTTAAAAGACATGAAGGAAAGCTGACAGTTGATAGTTGAGAAGAGTGAGTGTGTGTGTGTTTGAGAGAGAGAGAGAGAGAGAGAGAGAGAGAGAGAGAGAGAGAGAGAGAGAGAGAGAGAGAGAGAGAGAGAGAGAGGGGGGGGGGGGGGGCTCTAGCCAATTCTCCCATGTTATTCACTTTGCATGCGTCGTGCTACACACTTATCGAGTCTGTAGAGGGAAACTAGCTGATGAAGTTCTACATAGGAATCAATGTCTGGAAACATCATCCAGCGACGCTACAGAGTATCAAAGTTACAGGCGCTGGAGTCTGTAAAATATGTATATACAGGGAGATCCAATGAAGATGTTATCAATTTTCTATGATGATGGAGATGGATAAATGTATCAATTTGAGGTTATGTCCCTATAACGGAAAATTAGAAGAGAAGACATTCCTGTTACGTGTGACATTATTTACCGGTAGTGTTGTAGCTAAGATGTAGGGCAGGAAACTTTCAGAGGTGGTAGTATGGACCGAAAGAAGAAAACAATGTCCAGTGCACATGGGCTGTAAAATGCATACCTTAAGAGCTGTGTGGACTTGTTCATCTTCGCTAGCATAAAACATATCTCCACTATCGAACAAGTGCTCATAGTTCCTCAGGTATGCATTTTTAGCCCATCTTTAAGGGACATTTTTTCTTACTTTGATTCATACTACCACCTTTGAAAGTTAGCAACAACAGTACCAGTACTTGTATTCCACCGTCAGAGGTATGATAACGATTTCCCATTGTAACTTTCGACTCATTTGTTTCCGGAACTGGGGCCCTTACCTCAAATTGATACATGATCACGGCATCACACTCTACTTACATACGTTTGCCGGAGCTGGCACCTGTATTTTGATGCTCCGTAGCCTCGTTAGATGACGTTTGCAGGCATGAGTTACTAGATAAAATTGCAAGCTCTAGAAATGTGAAACACCTTGTATGAAGAAAGCAACATACGAAACAAACGAGAAATTCGGGAAATTAATCGAAGATAAGAAATAGAAATTGTTTCCAAATCTAACTTTCAATTTGCTGCTGCTGATTTGAAATTTCGTGGCATTTATTCGCTCTGAAGAGGATCGTTCAAACGATGGTCGAAATGTCGTTATTTTAGTTGTTTCACTGTTTTATAATGACATTGCCTAGTACCCAAAATGATTTTCTTCAAGCGCTAATAGAAAGCACAGAAGCTGAAATCTTTATAGGTACAGAAAGCTGGCTAAAGCCTGAAATAAGTTCTGCAGAAATTTTTACGAAGTCTCAGACGCTGTTCAGGAAAGGCAGATTAGGCAGAATTGGTGATGGAGTGTTTGTGTCTGTCAGTAGTGGTTTATCTTGTAGTGAAGTCGAAGTGGATACTCCGTGCGAATTGGTATGGGTGGAGGTTATACTTAACAGCCGAAGTAAGTTAAAAATTGGCTCCTTCTACCGACCCCCAGACTCCGATGATATAGTTTCTGAACAGTTCAGAGAAAATTTGAGTCTTGTAACAAATAAATACCCCACTCATACGGTTATAGTTGGTGGGGACTTCAACCATCCCTCGATATGTTGGCAAAAATACTTGTTCAAAACCGATGGTAGGCAGAAAACATCTTCCGAGATTGTCCTAAATGCTTTCTCCGAAAATTATTTCGAGCGGTTAGTCCACGAACCCACGCGAATTGTAAATGGTTTGGAAAACACACTTTACCTCTTAACTACAAACAATCCAGAGCTAATAGAGAGCATCATGACTGATACAGGGATTAGTGACCACAAGGTCGTAGTAGCTAGGCTCAATACCGTTTCTTCCAAATCCGCCAGAAACAAACGCAAAATAATTTTATTTAAAAAAGCGGATAAAGTGTCACTAGAAGCCTTCCTAAGAGACAACCTCCATTCCTTCCGAACTGACTATGCAAATGTAGACGAGATGGGGCTGAAATTCAAAGATATAGTAGCAACTGCAATTGTGAGATTCATACCTCATAAATTGGTAGGAGATGGAACTGATCCCCCATGGTACACAAAACATGTCCGAACGCTGTTGCAGAGGCAACGGAAAAAGCATGCGAAGTTCAGAAGAACGCGAAATCCCGAAGATTGGCTAAAATTTACAGACGAGCGAAATTTTGCACGGACTTCAATGCGAGATGCCTTTAATAGGTTCCACAACGAAACATTGTCTCGAAATTTGGTAGAAAATCCGAAGAAACTCTGGTCGTTTGTAAAGCACACAAGCGGCAAGACACAGTCAATACCTTCGCTGCGCAGTGCCGATGGTAGTGTTACAGACGATTGTGCCACTAAAGTGGAGTTATTGAACGCAGTTTTCCGAAATTCCTTCACAGGGAAGGCGAATGGAATATTCCAGAATTTGAAACACGAACAGCTGCTAGTATGAGTTTCTTAGAAGTAGATACCTTAGGGGTTGCGAAGCAACTCAAATCGCTTGATACGGGCAGGTCCAGATAGTATACCGATTAGGTTCCTTTCAGATTACGCTGATACAATAGCTCCCTACTTAGCAATCATATACAGCCGCTCACTCACCGATAGATCTGTACCTACAGATTGGAAAATTGCGCAGGTCGCACCAGTGTTTAAGAAGGGTAGTAGAAGTAATCCATCGAACTACAGACCTATATAATTGACGTCGGTTTGCAGTAGGGTTTGGAGCACATACTGTATTCAAACATTATGAATCACCTCGAAGGGAACGATCTATTGATACGTAATCAGCATGGTTTCAGAAAACATCGTTCTTGTGCAACGTAGCTAGCTCTTTATTCGCACGAAGTAATGGTCGCTATCGACAGGGGATCTCAAGTTGATTCCGTATTTCTAGATTTCCAGAAAGTTTTTGACACCGTTCCTCACAAGCGACTTCTAATCAAGCTGCGGGCCTATGGGGTATCGTCAAAGTTGTGCGACTGGATTCGTGATTTCCCGTCAGGAAGGTCGCAGTTCGTAGTAATAGACGGCAAATCATCGAGTAAAACTGAAGTGATATCACGTGTTCCCCAGGGAAGCGTCCTGGGACCTCTGGTGTTCCTGATCTATATAAATGACCTGGGTGACAATCTGAGCAGTTCTCTTAGGTTGTTCGCAGATGATGCTGTAATTTACCGTCTAGTAAGGTCATCCGAAGACCAGTATCGGTTGCAAAGCGATTTAGAAAAGATTGCTGTATGGTGCGGCAGGTGGCAGTTGACGCTAAATAACGAAAAGTGTGAGGTGATACACATGAGTTCCAAAACAAATCCGTTGGAATTCGATTACTCGATAAATACTACAATTCTCGAGGATGTCAATTCAACTACTAAGTACCTGGGTGTTAAAATTACTAACAACTTCAGTTGGAAAGACCACATAGATAATATTGTGGGGAAGGCGAGCCAATGGTTGCGTTTCATTGGCAGGACACTTCGAAGAGGCAACAAGTCCACTAAAGAGACAGCTTACACTACACTCGTTCGTCCTCTGTTAGAATATTGCTGCGCGGTGTGGGATCCTTACCAGGTGGGATTGACGGAGGACATCGAAAGGGTGCAAAAAAGGGCAGCTCGTTTTGTATTATCACGTCATAGGGGAAAGAGTGTGGCAGATATGATACGCGAGTGGGGATGGAAGTCATTAAAGCAAAGACGTTTCGCGGTGAGTTCTATTTACGAAATTTCAGTCACCAACTTTCTCTTCCGAATGCGAAAATATTTTGTTGAGCCCAAACTACATAGGCAGGACTGTTCATCAAAATAAAATAAGAGAAATCAGAGCTCGAACAGAAAGGTTTAGGTGTTCGTTTTTCCCGCGCGCTGTTCGGGAGTGGAATGGTAGAGAGATAGTATGATTGTGGTTCGATGAACCCTCTGCCAAGCGCTTAAATGTGAATTGCAGAGTAATGATGTAGATGTTTGTAGGAATTCTATCGCTTCTCTCCGATATTTTCAGCATGATACTAGTATTTTGTCCTACACCTAACAACGTTAATAGTGCTTGAAATGATGAAAATAGTACCTAATACTTTTTGATACGAAGACAGAAACGGTGCTTCGTTTTAATGATAACAATATACAGGAAAATTCAGCCATGTTTCTGCGAAGTTGCATAACGCCGAAATCCTGAAACACATCCGTATATTTCGAATGCGGTACAACAGCTGTAGGTAGGAGACGAGGTACTGGCAGAAGTAAAGCTGTGTGGACGAGGCGTGAGTCGTTCTTGGGTGGCTCAGATGGTAGAGCACTCGCCCGCGAAAGGCAAAGGTCTCGAGTTCGAGTTTCGGTCGTGCACACAGTTTTCATCTGCCAAGAAGTTTCATATCAACGCACACTCAGCTGCAGAGTGAACTAATTCTGGAAACAGCTGCATAGTTACTGGAGAGATACAGGATGTTCCAAAATTCCCGTTAAAAACTTCTAGGGAATTGAGTGACGATATTTTGTATTCGAACCCATGTATGGAAACGTATATCCCTGCTACAGCCGTATAAATATATCTTCGCTATTGTGGTATGCAACAGGGTAATCATCACTGGAGGGGTGTTACTTACGTCGGATCGTATGATGTCATTTGACGGCTGTCCTACCTCTCTGAACTGGTTCGAGGCTCGTTCTTGTGTCTGTGACTGATAGAGCAACATTGCTGAGTACACTTTTGCCGAATACACCGACACGAGTATTGTGTGGGGCCAAGTTCACAGTGCTGGAAGAGCTGCTGGTCGCCTTTATCAAGATCGTTGTCCACAACGTCTGACTCCTTCCCACACGCTTTTCGTTACCATTGTGCAACGTCTTCGAGAAAGGGTGCCTTTACCGTCAGCAGGCGCGACTGTGGTGCCCCGTGGAGACGCAGAGCACGCGAATTGGAAAGTATATTTATATGCATATGGTGTCTGTTCTTTCGGACATGTCCGAAAGGACACTACGAATGTAGTGTGTGGATATACAAGGTGAGAATGTGGGTCTCGCGGGAGGCGTGCGCGAGATAGTCCCTGCAGTCGCACTATCCTCTGTGCCCTCGGTGGCTCAGATGGATAGAGCGTCTGCCATGTAAGCAGGAGATCCCTGGTTCGAGTTCCGGTCGGGGCACACATTTTCACCTGTCTTCGTTGATATATATCAACGCCCGTCGTCAGCTGAAGGTATTAATACCATTCTAATTTCGAACTGGAAAAGGCCCTCCTGTATAAACAGTGTCTCTTAAGAACGATTTTTTTTGTTTCTTTGGTTATTAACGACTGAAACTGCAGAACATTAGATGTACTGGGTCACATCTACCCTTAAATGCCAAATAAATCAGTATAATAATGCGTATTGAAACACAGAGGTATGTAAACAGGCAAAATATGGTGCTGCCGCCAGCAACGCCTGTGTAAGACATGTGTCTGCCGCGGTTGTTAGATTTTGAACGTAGTATTATACTCGGTGCAAGAGCGATGGGACACAGGATCGCCGAGGTAGCGATGAAGTGGGGATTTTCCTGTACGACCATTTCACGAGGGCTCCGCGAATATCAGCAATCCAGTAAAACAACAAATCTCCGACATCGCTGCGGCCGGAAAAACATCCTGCAAGAATGGGAACTGAAGAGAATCGTTCAGCGTGGCGAAAGTGCAACCCTTCAGCAAATTACAGAAAATCTCAATGTTTGACCACCAACAAGTGTCAGCATGCGAACCATTCAACGAATCATCATCCATATGGGCTTTCAGAGCCGAAAGCCCACTCATGTACCCTTGCTGACAGCACAGCACGAAGCTTTACGCCTCATTTAGGCCCATCGGTACGAACATTGGACTGTTGATGACTGGAAACATATTGCCTTGTTGGACGAGTCTCACTTCACAATGTATATAGAGTATGGACGTGTATGGGTATGAAGACAACATCATGACTCCATGGACCTTGCATGTCAGCTGGGGACTGTTGAAGCTGGTGGAGGCTCTATGACGTTGTATGGCGTGTGCATTTGGAGTGATGTGGGACCCCTGATACGTCTAGATACAGCTCTGACTGGTGACACGTGCGTAAGCATCCTGTCTTATCACCTGCATCCATTCATGTCCATTGTGCATTCCGACGGATGTGGATAATTCCATCAGGACAATGCGACACCCCAGACAACCACAATTCCTACAGAGTGACTGCAGGAACACTCTTCCGAGATTAAACACTTCCGCTGGCCACCAATCTCCCCAAACATCCGGTACGTTTCCAGTAAATTGTATAGCATTATCGAGCATATCTGGGATGCCTTGCAACGTGATGATCAGAGATCTCTGCTCCCTCGTACTCTTACGGATTTATGGGCAGCTCTGCAGGATTCATGATGTCAGTTACCTCCTGCGCGACTTCAGCCATTAGTCGATTCCATGCCACGGCGTGTTGAGGCACTTCTGCGTGTTCGCGGGGGCCCTACACGGTATTTCTTTGGCTCTTCAGTGTAACAAATTAATTGTCGAAGTGACAGCGTTACCAACATGTTTGCAATAGTTGTAGCACACGTTCCAGTAAATTGTATAGCCGTTGTCGTATTACAATTGGTATCTGCGAATACGTTCCATAATTCGTGACAGATAGTGAGGCGCGACTGCAGACGTCCGCAGCGTTTACCCAGTGTCGTCTTGGCTACGGCAGCTCTGACGGCCACGAGCATAACCGGAGATAGAGAGCGCAGCACGGCTAGTTTGAAGGCCACTTTCAACTAGTGTTGCCAGAGGTGTGTCTTTTTAGAGATACTACGACTCGCCCCACGTAAGCTTTAAGCGGAAAGCCAAATGCTCCAACTTCTGGCCTCTGCTAACATTTCGAAATACACTATCCTATCAGTAAGTGTACAGACACCGATTAGTGGACATTAATATGCAGTGTGTCCACCCTTTGTCTCTATGGCGGCTTGAACTTTGCGCGGGACACTAAGTGAGTTGCATGCCGACAATTTACGCACCACACACGGAAATAGTATCTACGTGTTTGTACATGCCAGGCAATACATTGCTCAGCATGATTGCCATCTCTCTCACAAATTTTGAACGTTTGGAGCACAATGTGCGGGCTCTTTAAAGCAGGTCGCGATTTTGATGATGTAACGAACCAACTGATCTGAATTTGGTACGATATCCGTCAGGAGGGCATCCACTAACTTTATCAATCAATGTCAAGCCGAATAACTGCCCGCGTAAAGGCCAGAGGTGGACCAACACGTTATCGACTTATCAATTTGTGAAGCTCTTTCTCTTGAATTAATCATCCAGTTTTTCTGCAACTGTAATCATTCATTTGCCCCTACACGTACATGATGTATATCGATTTCCATCGCACTGGGGTAATTTCTCCGAGATACGTTTATTTTCCTTAGTGTGTAAATATATTTGTAGCAGGTCATTCAAAAAAGTTTGAAACGAAATAGAGGAGAGCTGGTTGTTGTTAGGAGAACAGAATGTCTTAGACTCGCGGATCATATGGTGTTATTGACAGAGAGCGAGAAAAGTATGACTGAAATGTTAACAGAATTAAACAAGAGACGTGAGTAAATTGGAATGAGAAATAATAAGAAAAAGGCAAAATGTCCGGTGTTAAGTGCAAGAAAAGTAAGAACAACTATAATGTTAGGCAGGAAGATACAGAACAATTTAGTGTTTTTAGATAACTGCGACGCGCTATTATGGACGATATTGGAAGTAATACGGAGGTGAAAACACGTATAACAATTGCCAACGAGACGTTTCATAACAGGAGGCTTTTATGTGGGTGCGTTGATAGGGGATAAAATAGGCAGGCACAGTGAGAAATTAGGTGGTGTTGACTTGGAGAACAGAGAGAAATTTTAAAGGTATCAAATGATGGGACTGCATGGAGAGCTACATGTGAAGACCTGCCCTAGGGCAGAAAACTCATGGTGGTGGTGGTGGTGGTGGTGGTGGTGGTGGTGGTGGTGGTGGTGGTGGTGAAGAAGAGGAGACTTATTTAGGACATTTTGCAAGACGCCCATTTTCTTGTAATCCAAATTTAAACAAAAAATAGGCAGCTTATAATTTGTACTCTACAAACGACCGTGAATTGCATGGCAGATGGAACTTGCCATTATATCAGTTATCAGGACTTATTCCCAATCCACTGGTGTATGGAGCGTGCGAAATGTGACTGCTTAAAAGCCTCTGTGCGTGCTGTGCTTTGTCTAATCTGGTCTTCATGCTTCCTACAGTTACGATACGTAGGCGGTTTCAGTATATTCCTACATTCATCAAGTAACGTCGGTTCTAGAAACTTTCTAAGTAGGTCTCCTCGCGATACTTTGCTCTTCCACGGGATAGTCTGTGTCTATCATCAACTGTCCGTTAGTTCAGTTCTCTGAACGCCTTCGTGACATTCTCCTATGGGTCAAACAAACCTGTGAGCATTCTTTACTGCCCTTCTCTGTATAAGTTCAATATCCCCTGTTCGTCCTATCTGGTACTGATTGCAATTCCCCAGTATTGTACCAATGAACCGCACGCGCTTTACCTACAAATGTGCTTATGTGATCGTTCCATTTCATACCACTACAAATTTATACACTCAAGTATTTACTTGAGTTAACAAATTGCAGCTGCAGCGCACTGAAGCTGTAGTCATCGGACTACGTAGTCTCATTTTGCAAAATGTTGATTTTGTCGATACCGTCGCAGTAATATATTTGACTATGCTAACAGAGCCTCAACCTCACCTCTGCTTGCACGGCTTCGAAGTATAAAAGTCCTCGAATGTGTTCTTTAAGTTTTGGAGACAGATGAAAATCGGATGGGACCAAGTCGGGGCTGTGTGGAGGTCAATCGACGGCAGTAAACGAGCAGCATCGGAGTGCTGCACACGTCGCAGCGCTCGGCTGTAGTTCGGCGTTGTAATGCTGAAGAGGAGGGTGTTCCACGTGCGGACCAACTCTTCCAATTCGTGCTTTCAGTTTTCTGAGCTGTTTCTCTCGCACCGACACAGTTACATCACACACCGCTATGCTACACGGTACAAATCGGAGCCCTCTAGCAGCAGAGGATTGCAGATATGTGGAATAAAGATGTTGAATGTTACTAACGTTGTTTAACCGGAAAGCTCAAGAGTTTTCAAATAAAACATTTGGAGTCACTACTTCTCAGCACGCCCTCGTGTTATATGCACAAAAATCAAAAAACTGTTTCTGAGCAAAGTATGCTATTCTTTTAATTGAACATCTTTGTAATGTATATCAGTAGTAAACCTTATGGTGATGGTGAAATTTCGTATTTATATTTACATTGCAAGGCGATTAATCTGTGGCCAATATACAATAACAAATGCAGTAGCCAGGTGGATATTAACTGCAATACCACCCACATAGCCACGGTAAGTGGAAGAATTGGTTTTCCGACACATGTCGCCATGTAACTGTCGCTCATGGCGATACATTAAAGAGGGTATGAAGAGTCGAGGGGCATGAAATGGAAGCAGTGGTTGGGAAGGGAGTGAGACAGCGTTGTAGTCTATCCCTGATGTTATTCAATTTGTTTACTGAGCAAGCAGTAAAGGAAACAAAAGAAAAATTCGGAGTAGGAATTAAAACACATGGAGAAGCTGTATTATAAAGAACACTGTGGTCTTTTTATTTTTGAAATTTGCCCAAAAAACCTTTCTTACTAAATTTTTCCACAAATTTCACTATTAATATATTATTCATGAAAAATGTCAGCTTGCTGGAAAATAGTGGAAATGCATGTAAGAAATGTTTTGTGTTTTACCGTTAATATAACACAGCTTGAGATAAGGGACATGGAAATACATCAATTTAACATGGTGGAGATAGAAGATACCTTCTCCCCATGAACTATGACTTTAAAAACAAATGAATGTTTTCAAATCAACAGCTCATTTCATGAAGTCATTACTAGAAACGTGATTAATCTCCACAAAAATTTGGAAGTTAATTACTTTGGTGCAAGAAAGGCTCCATCATTCAGGAAAACGAATTTTCAATAACTTGCCAGCAGCCATAAAAAGCTTTACTACTGCAAATTTCACTTTAAGAGGAGCCTAAAGGATTTATTAAACCATCTCCTCTGACACCATTAATGAATTGCATTTTTTAGTAGAACTAGGGCGCACGCTATTGAGAGTGAGTGAGTGACAGAGGGGGGGGGGGGTCAAATAATGCGAGTGCAATTAGAAGTATGTCTAAATTTTCATTCCTCATTCCACGTCCATGATCAGTCCTCTTGCTATCTGTGGAAGGTAAATTAGCGTATTAGTTTCCCCAGTGAGTATCTCCTCACTATAGATCAATTGCAACAGAAAGTACATATAATCTAATCTAACCCTCTTGTCTGTCCCATTTCTGTTGAAGGTTACACATAAGACAAATACCTTCATATTTTTGTTTTTGTGGTCTTCAGTCCAGAGGCTGGTTTGATGCAGCTCTCCATGCTACTGCAACATGTACAAGCTTCATCTCCCAATACCCACTGCAACCTACATCCTTCTGAATCTGCTTAGTGTATTCATCTCCTAGCCTCCCTCCTCGATTTTTACCCTCCAGGTTGCCCTCCAATATTAAATTGGTGATTCCTTCATGCTCAGAACGTGTCCTACCAACCGATCCCTTCTTCTAGTCAAGTTGTGCCACAAAATTCTCTTCTCCCCAATCCTATTCAATATCTCTTCATTAGTTATGTGGTCTATCCATCTGATCTTCAGTATTCTTCTGTAGCACCATATTTCTAAAGTTTCTATTCTCTTCTTGTCCAAACTCTTTATCACCCATGATTCACTTCCATACATGGCTACACTCCATACAAATACTCGGAGAAAAGACTTCCTGATACCTAAAGCAATACTCGATGTTAACAAATTTTTCTTCTTCAGAAACACTTTCCTTGCCATTGCCAGTCTACATTTTATATCATCTCTACTTCGACCATTTCAGTTATTTTGCTCCCCAAATAGCAAAACTCCTTTACTACTTTAAGTGTCTCATTTCCTAAGCTAATTCCCTCAGCATCACCCAACTTAATTCGACTACATTCCATTATCCTCGTTTTGCTTTTATTGATGCTCATCTTACATCATCCTTCAGGACACTCCATTCCGTTCAGCTGCTCTTCCAGGTCCTTTGCTATCTCTCAGAGAATTATGTCATCGGCGAACCTCAAGGTTTTAATTTCTTCCCCATTGATTGTAATTCCTACTCCGAATTTTTCTTTTGTTTCCTTTACTGCTTGCTTAATAAACAGATTGAATAACGTCAGGGAT
Organism: Schistocerca serialis cubense; assembly: GCF_023864345.2. NCBI lineage: Eukaryota > Metazoa > Arthropoda > Insecta > Orthoptera > Acrididae > Schistocerca > Schistocerca serialis. The sequence continues at coordinate 900,295,843 of NC_064640.1, read as the reverse complement.
ACACTACAACCCTGTCTCACTCCCTTCCCAACCACTGCTTCCCTTTCATGCCCCTCGGCTCTAATAACTGACATCTGGTTGTACAAATTGTAAATAGCCTTTCGCTCCCTCTATTTTACCCCTGCCACCTTCAGAATTTGAAAGAGTATTCCAGTCAACATTGTCAGAAGATTTTTCTAAGTCTACAAATGCTAGAAACGTAGGTGTGCCTTTCCTTAATCTAGCTTTTAAGAGAAGTCGTAGGGTCAGTATTGCCTCACGTGTTCCAATATTTCTACGGAATCCAAACTGGTGTTCCCCGAGGTCGGCTTCTATCAGTTTTTCCATTCTTCTGTAAAGAATTGGCGTTAGTATTTTGCACCCGTGACTTACTAAACAAATAGTTCGGTAATTTTCACGTCTGTCAACACCTGATTTATTTGAGATTGGAATTATTATATTCTTCTTTAAGTCCGACGGAATTTCGCCTGTCTGATACATCTTGCTCATCAGATGGTAGAGTTTTGTCAGGACTGGCTCTCCTAAGGCTGTCAGTAGTTCTAATTGAATGTTGTCTACTCCCGGGGCCTTGTTTCGACTTAGGACTTTCAGTGCTCTGTCAAACTCTTCACGTAGTATATCATCTCCCATTTCACCTTCATCTACATCCTCTTCCATTTCCATTATATTGTCCTCAAGTATATTGCCCTTGTATAGATCCTCTATATACTCCTTCCAACTTTCTGCGTTCCCTTCTTTGCTTATAACAGGGTTTCCATCTGAGCTCTTGATATGCATACAACTGGATCTCTTTTCTCCAAAGGTTTTTTATTTATTTATTTATTTATTGTTCTGTGGGACCAAATTATGGAGAAATCTGCATGGTCATGGAACGAGTCAATACATGAAATTATAACACGATAGTAGAAACAGAGAAAATGAAATATAAAAACATACTCAGGCGTCAAGTCGTAAGTTTAAACAAAGAAAATCAACGACAGGGTGTATACATCGACAAGGAAAAAAAATTCCCGGATTTTTCCCGGGTTTTCCTAGTTGAAAATACACTTTCTCCCGGTTGAAAATACACTTTTTCCGTGTTATCTGACAGTATACTTTTCCTCGGCACTGTAAAACTTGTCAATCCTTACAATGTTTATGGTTTTCTACACAGACGTAGAATTTGACGGCACCTTAGAAAACGAAACCCAGGGGAGAAAAAACATCTTTTGGAAAGATCTTTGATGTGCACCAACATGTACGCTGCATTTTTCCTTGTTACGGAGGTATAAATTCGAATTCCACCAAACACTGCATGTTACTTTCCGAAGCAATGAAATCGAGATTGCGACGCGCTTTTGTAAGCCAGTCATAGCTCATGTCACGTGATCTCGCCAGCTGATGACAGCATAGGACACGTAATCTAGTCAACCAATAGCAATATCACTCTTAAGTAGCGCGAACAAACAAAAAAGAAAAGTTAATGGTGGAAATTAACAGACATAGTGTGACTACAAGAAAAACAAAGCTTTCACAAATAATATTCGTCTCAAAGATTAATAAGCTGCAAGAGAAGCTAAGCTTCCACATATAATGCTGATCTTTTTGCGCGAATTACACTTTAAGATACATCACACAAATTTGCCAGTAAAACTTTTAATATCGACATAAATATCTGATCTTCTGTGCTCGAAATTCTTCTAGATGGTCGTCCTCAAAGACTTGATTTTTGAAAGAGAGTCAAACGCTCTGTGATCTAAGAAATTCATCGTACATTCTCGCACATAGTTCATCTTGCGTAAAAGGAAATTTACTTTGAAAGTAACACTTTTCAAACCATCATTCGCAGTATTTTCCCGTGACCTGTCAGAAATTGGTTCGTTTCAGCAGTTGCCAGAGAGCGCGAGGTACCAGGCGTCACTGCGCCTGCGCGGCTACGATGACGCAGGAAGCCCGCATGTCCGTACGTGTAAAACATGAAAAGATCTTGCATTATGTCATAAAAGAAACAAGACATCAAAGGATACTTCGAGAGCATCGGAAATCGTGAACCAAACTAAAATGCATAGTTCGGCTTAAAGTGCACAATCATATGTCCAGATTCGGATGTAAATTTTCTTGAGTACTAGTAATCTATTGTCTCATGTTTGGTTCATTATTATGACATAATGCCATACGAGCTAGAAGATGGAAAACGTGCACCTGAAATGCAGCGAACAGTTGAAACTAGCCAAAAGTGTGAAATCAAACACTTCGTTTCAAATTAATTGACTGCCTCAGCGCAAAAGATTAATAAAAGTCAAATCTCTTTAGCAAACAGACAAAAATATCTTCATTGTTCTGCAAGGCGATTAATGCTTGACTGTCAGAAAGGTGGAAATAAAACGTGAAACTAACAACATATTTTAGCCTTCCGTAACTATGCGAACGTATTTTAATTCATTTCATTTAATGTGAGAGCGATAATCGAAGAGGAAACAGCAAAATCACTAAACGTAAACACAGGTGACGTGGAGACTAGCCACCTCCCCACTACAACTAAGACTGCTCTGTGCATCAGCCCCGGATCTACGATTTCCGAACCGGAGCAATTTAGATAGTGGCGCCAAGCCACACTACTGTAACCACAAGCGGGAGAAGGTACTACTCACACGCCACTCAACTGCGCACGCGCAAGAGCCCGCCCGCAACTACTCAAATGAATCTAATGTAAACAGCTGTCACGTCACGCTCATCGGAGGCAATTTGTTGTTAGGAAGCACTGCATATTCTTCCTAAAGCCTTTGACACACTTTGGTTGGCAGACGCTTGTATGAGCACAGTGTTTTGTTGTTGTATATGGCGCATTTCCTTTGCGACTTAAGTCTTATTTTCGTTTCTTTTTCTCTCGTTCATGTTTTCTTGCTGCAGTATTATTCTGCAAAAGCGGGATACAGTAATATCCTTCGTTAGAGTATTGGTTACTACCAGTCATAATGACAAAAATTTAACTGGTAACAAAAACAATGAAAAATTCCCGGAATTCTAAAAAATACCTGGGTTTTTCCCGGTTTTCTCCCGCACGAAAAAAATTCCCGAGTTTTTCCCGGATGTCCCGGGTCGTATACACCCTGAACAATGTAACACTGGAATTTGCTTATTTTTTCAGCTTTCCAGGATCTCCTCGACAGAATAGAAGCAGTGATCTATGAGGAAACTCTTCAGTTTAGACTTAAAAGATTTTGGGCTACTGATAAAATTTTTGAGTTCTTGTGGTAGCTTATTGAAAATGGATGCAGCAGAATACTGCACTCCTTTCTGCACAAGAGTCAAGGAAGTGCATTCCACATACAGATTTGATTTGTGCCTAGTATTAACTGAGTGAAAGCTGCTAACTGTTGGGAATAGGCTAATATTGCTAACAAAAAACGAAATTAAAGAAAATATATACTGTGAGGGCATGTCAGAATTCCCAGACTATTGAATAGGGGCCGACAAGAGGTTCTCGAACTTTCACCACATATAGCTCGAACAGCCCGTTTTTGAGCCAAAAAAATCCCCTTTTGAATCAGAAGAATTACCCCAAAAAATAATACCATACGACATAAGCGTATGAAAATATGCTAAGTAGACTATTTTTCGTGTTGAAATGTCATTTATTTCAGATACTGTTCTAATGGTAAATAAAGCAGCATTTAGTTTCTGAACAAGATCCTGGACATGGGCTTTCCTCAACAGCTTACTATCTATATGAACGTCTAGGAACTTGAACTGTTCCATCTCGCCTATAATATGCCCATTCTGTCTCATCAAAATATCGGTCCTTGTTGAATTGTGAGTTAGAAACTGTAAAAACTGAGTCTTACTGTGATTTAGCATCAAATTGTTTTCCACAAGCCGCAAACTTATTTCATGACCTACATTATTTGATACCGTTTCAATATTACACAGAAGATCCTTCACTGCCAAGCTGGTGTCATCAGCAAACAGAAATATTTTTGAATCACCTGTAATACTAGAAGGCATATCATTTACATAAATAAGAAACAGCAGTGGCCCCAGCACCGACCCTTTGGGAACGCCCCCACTTAACATTGAGACTGAACATCATTACCACTCTCAATATTGCGGAGAATTACCTTCTGCTTTCTGTTCTTAAAGTAAGAGGCGAACAAATTGTATGCTACTCCCCTTACTCCATAATGGTCCAACTTCTGCAGTAATATTTTGTGGTCAACACAGTCAAAAGCCTTCATTAAATCAAAGAAAACACTTAGCGTTCGCAACCTTCTATTTAATCCGAAAAACCTCACGGAGAAAAGACAATATAGCATTTTCAGTTGATAAACCATTTCTAAAACCAAACTGTACATTTGACAGCAAATTATGTGAATTTAAATGCTCCAGTAACCTTGTATATACAACCTTCTCGATAACTTTAGCAAACACCGATGGCATGGAAATAGGTCTAAAGTTGTCAACATTATCCCTGTCTCCCTTTTTATAAAGTGGCTTCACTAGAGAGTACTTTAATCGGTCTGGAAACTGACCACTCCTAAAGGAAAAGTTACAGATATGGCTAAGTACTGGGCTAACATACACAAATCAATACTTCAGTATTCTGCCAGATACCCCGTAACATCCATGAGAGTTCTTGGTCTTTAGTGATTTAATTATTAAGTCAATCTCCCTCTTATCAGTATCATGGAGGAACATTTCAGGTAACAGTCTCGGAACACTTTTTTCTAAGAGCGCTATATGATTCCCTGTTGGGGCTAGGTATCTATTTAGTTCACCTGCTATATTCAGAAAGTGATTATTAAATACTGTACATATATGCGACTTATCAGTAACATGAACATTCCCACTACGCAGTGATTCTATATCCTCGACCTGTCTCTGCAGACCAGCCACTTCCTTTACAACTGACCATATGGTTTTAATTTTATCATGAGACTTAGCTATTCTATCTGCATACCACGTACTTTTTGCCTTCCTAACAAAATTTTTAAGCACCTTACAATTCTGTTTGTAATGGGCTGCTGCATTTAGATTTTGGCTGTTTCTAACGTTTTGATATAATTGCCACTTTGTTCTACAAGATATTCTTATCCCTCTAGTCAGCCACCCAGGCTGCCTGGTTGTGCTAGTACCCTGTTTTGAACGTTCTAACGGAAAGCAACTTTCAAAGAGCACGAGAAAAGTCTTGAGAAAAGCATTATATTTATCGTCTACTGTATCAGTGCTATAAACATCTCGCCACTCTTGTTACTTGATAGGGTTTACAAAGGTCTCTACAGCAACTGGATCAGCTTTCCTACACAGTTATTAACTATATTTAACATGTGTTGCAGCACAAAAATCTTTTAGAGGTAAAATTTGTGCATCATGACCTGAAAGGCCATTCACATTTTTGCTAACATAGTGCCCTTCTAGTAATGAGGAATGAACAAAAATGTTGTCTATGGTTTTTCTACTGTTCCCTTGCACTCTAGTTGGAAAGAATACGGTTTGCATTCGATTATATGAATTAAGGAGGTCTACCAGCATCCTTTTCCTTGTACAATCACTTATACAATTAATATTGAAGTCACCACATATAACTAACTTTTTGTATTTCCTATAAAGTGAACCAAAAACCTCCTCTGGCTTTAGCAAAAATGTTGTGAAATCGGCGTCTGGGGATCTATAAATAACAACAATTAGAAGTTTAGCTCCATTAAATTTAACCACACCTACACAACATTCAAACACCTTTTCAGTGCAGTACTTTGAAACATCAATTGACTCTAATGGGATGCCGTTTTTCACATACATGGCTACTCCCCCACACCGCAAAGAGCTCCATGAAAAGGTGCCAGCCAACCTGTATCCTGGTAAAGGAAGCCTCTGAATTATCTCCTTATTTAAAAAGTGTTCAGATATACCAATTATTTCAGAGTCAACATCTATAAGCAGTTCACTAACTTTATCTCTAATACCTCGTATATTTTGATGAAATATACTAATTCCCTCAATACTCGTATACCTAAGCTTTGTCAAAAGTGGTTCCTTTGTTAGAGAGACTTCCCTTAAGCAGGAATATCTATCAGCTGACTTCAATCTAAAAAAGGTGCAGCTCTAACACCCACTACTGCAGGAATTTTCCCATGAGTGATCCCACCACCCCCACCTATGCTGCCACTTTTATTTTCCTGTAGGCAGTTTCTATCTTACCCCTAGTGATATGCGCCTCTACATCCTTACATTTGTCCTCTAGCCATCCCTCCTCAGCCATTTTGCACTTCGCGTCGATCTCATTTTTGAGACGTTTGTATTCCTTTTTCCCTGCTTCATTTACTGCATTTTTGTATTTTCTCCTTTCATCATTTAAATTCAATATATCTTCTGTTACCCAAAGATTTCTACTAGCCCTCGTCATTTTACCTACTTGATCCTCTGCTGCCTTCACTATTTCATACCTCAAAGCTACCCATTCTTCTTCTACTGTATTACTTTCCCCCATTCCTGTCAATCGTTCCCTAATGCTCTTCCTGAAACACTCTACAACTTCTGATTATGTCAGTTCATCCAGGTCCCATCTCCTTAAATTCCCACCTTTTTGCAGTTTCTTCAGTTTTAATCTACAGTTCATAACCAATAGATTGAGGTCAGAGTCCACATTTGCCCCTGGAAATGTCTTACAATTTAATACCTGGTTCCTAAATCTCTGTTTTACCATTATATAATCTATCTGAAATATTGCAGTATCTCCAGGTCTATTCCACATATACAACCTTCTTTCGTGATTCTTGAACCAAGTGTTAGCTATGATTAAGTTAAGCTCTGGGCAAAAACCTACCAGGCGGCTTCCTCTTTCATACCTTATCCCCATTCCATATTCACCTACTACGTTTCCTTTTCTTTCTTTTCCTACTATCGAATTCCAGTCACCCATTATTATTAAATTTTCATCTCCCTTCACTATCTGGATAATTTCTTTTATCTCATCACACATTTCATCAATTTCTTCGTCATCTGCGGACTACTGTGGTTGCCGTGGGCTTTGTGTCTATCTTGGTCACAATAATGCGTTCAATATGCTGCTTGTAGTAGCTAACCCGCATTCCTATTTCTTTTATTCATCATTAGACCTACTCACGCGTTAGGTTATATTGGCCTTCCTAATACTTAAATCTATATTCGATGTTAACAATGACGCCGGTGGATAGACTATCATGAAATTACTGACTGTCGAGAAATTCACGAATATAACCGACAAGCTAATGGGCCCTTCGCAGGAAAACGTTTTTCGCCGCAAAAAGCTGAAAACTGGAATCCAGAAAATGAGTAAAAAATATATATTCACTGACAAAAAATTAGTGTACGTACACTTCAATAGTTTGGGATTTCTCTATTACGTAACAGTTTTTGTGATTGTATCTTGCAGCTTTAGGTATTTTTAATTAAAATAGATTTTAAAAGGACCGAAAGAACGTTTGGGACTACGCTACAGATCGTTCTGTTAGCACAGTTCTTACTTGGTAATCACTTTCGTTGACTTCGGCAACTTTCAACCAAAATCTCCAACCTAACCGAGACAATGCGCTACGATACAGCCGAGATCATGACAAGAGAATGGGCTACATCACACTCGAAGTAATTTTATATACATAAGGATCTCCATGACCTGTGTACGTCTAATATGAAAAATCTCCGAACTCCTCAAATAGTTCGCAATCTTCACCTGACCTAACTGTTACAATTTCAGAATTAAAAACCGAATTCAAAGAAAATTTGGCTACCAGTCACAAAACTAGAAAAATAGGAATTAAATAAAAGTGAGAACGTGCAACAGGTTAGCAATAACCATAATCAGGAGATTCTACAGAAAATAAAAGTGAGAAAGGAAATTATTAATATTATCTACCGTTTAGGAACTCTAGGCTACGAAAGGGATGAAACCACATACCGAATAATTGGTGGAAGAGTTAGTGTGTTTTAAGATTAAATCCAAACAAGAATTTGAGAAAAATATATCGAAGCTAGACCTATATTATGAAAAATTGCTAACTCTCGAGACAAATTGTGTCCTTGTGTATTAGATGAAGAGTTTGTGCCCCTAGTACGGATAAAACAGGTTGTGCAGCATCAACAGAATCTTCGGACATGTGTTTCGTATTTCATCCAAGCCTGCGGTCTATAAATGCTTAAGCAATATACCATTATAGGGAAATTACCTACGAATAAGTTCTTGGTAAAGAAACACAGGGCACAAATACGTTTGTAGGCTTAATATGCACTAAACTGTGTTTAAAAATCGCTATAGTTGCCTTGGACTAACGACGAGCGAGTACCAATATAACCTGTACGCTTTACAAAGCTGTTATCCATGAAAAAGCTAAACTGCGTATCGTGAAAAAAATACAATTTAACACCTAAACAATGACACTAGCTGACAATGGGCACTGTTGAAAATTTATGCCAGACCAGGATTAGAACCCGAGTCTCCTGGTTACTAGGCAGAATTACGCAGTTGTCAAGCCAATTGCACGAACTGCCCGAGCATGCCGTTCGTCTGATCCAACTTCTCAATTTCTCCATGGACTGCTAATGTAGTGCTCTTTGAGCATTATCCTCCTCGCCTTAATTATACAGTACGTGCCCAAAAGAACAGACACCGAATATATACAAACTTAGCCTTACGAACATTGCAGACGCCGTCTATGTAACACACGTCACACTTCGAAGAATTTACCAAAACATTGCATTGTTTACTATCGACCACGAATCAAGTAACGTAAAAAAAAAAAGCTCTGCGTCCATTGCGATCATGAGTCAGAGTTAAAAAACACTAATTATAAGTCCCCTACGTATTATAGTTGCTGCCGAAAGAAGAGAATCACTATTTTCCCACAAAAGGAAATATAGTTAAAATTACGCTTCTATTTCGGCTGGTTTCGTCGCTTACTAAAAATTGTAGTTGAAGTTACATAGTGGACTCTCCCCTCCCCCCAACCAGAAACGTAGTTTTCGTGGCTATTGTGCGACTTTTGCACACAGCTAGAGAAGGTGTGTTAAATATGGTGCGGAGGGAAACACAAGGCTACGCTACAGGGCATTCTGCTCGCACGACGTTTACTCGGCATTCATAATCGTTGGCATAAAAAACTCTCAATAGAATTACCCCCCTCCAACCTAACTTAGATCTCGGGCTACACTACCCATCGACCTGTCATTACAACCAAAATTTCATTGCGGTGGGGGGAGGGGGGGAATTTCCTGTATATCTCTCTCTCTCTCTAGGCAAAACTGTCAGTTATTGTAGATTGATTGTCAGTCTCAATTACAAGATTTACTAGTGGTAAACATTTTTGAGACGGCTCCCAATTTTAGAATAGTCCTGTTCGTCTTACTTGGCATAAATTGTTCGCTGGCGTCCCAACAGCTAGCTCCCTCAGTGTCTGCTTCTGCCATCGCACCACGCCAGTCTGTTGTTGTCCTAGCAGACCCAACGCACCGCACATCCAACACCTTCGGAACCACTCTCTGGCCAGTTAGCAACTGAGCCGCGCACTGTTTACATCGTGAAAAGAAAACGATGCAAAGATGTACACTCAAATGGCACGACTGAGTAGTGCACACACACAGTAATATCTGTGGAATGTCGATCGACACGCGCAGAACAAAATTCTTCTCGGGAACGTACAGCGTCTCCGAAAAAAATCTCGTGACTATATTCCGGCGTTACGGCCAGGTTCTCATTCAAATGAGCAAAAAATGGTGCATTTGGAAATTTTTTTGAGGCAATGAAAATACATTCGAAGGATCTCTTTGGGAATTACGAGTGATCATACTATGATCTTTATTTTAGATTTTCAGTAAAAAAAAAAGAACAAAATGGCGCCTGTAATTATGATCTGATCAAGGGCCTGCGAGTTTGAAGTACGCAGACTGCGTGCAGTGTGGCCCCTCAGATGTTACCTGAAATCAAAAATGGATATCATCAGTTGATATATTAAATTTATGGGAGCTCATACTTCTCTGAAATTAAAAATGGATAACATCAGTCGATATTACATAAAATTTATGGGAGCTCATACCTAACCGCAATGAAACAACCTTAAATTTAACGATACAGTGCAAATTCGAACTTTGAGTTCGATTTTTTGGGGGTTTGTTTCACTCCTTATGCCTTCACAAAAATTAGTTAATATTAATCAATGTCATATATTATAGGCATAAGCTCCTAAGAAAAGTGTTTACTTTTCTGGGTCAGAGGTAGAAGTTAAGAGATTGAACCATTTTAGTTTATGCTGCATGCCGTTCTGAGAAAATCGTTTCTCGAAAAAAAAAGTTTAAAATTTAGGGAAAATTTTAGTTGTATTGTTACCTCAATTTGCATGAACTAAGTGTTACATATATATTTTTAATGTCGCTGAACACGAATCTGAAGTTAGATTTTCAGTATTCAAAACGGCTAATCCAATACGGAGGGCACAGGATTATGTTTTGACCAATTTTTACCAAAAATGCATTTTCGTTATTTACGTTTAGTCTGCAATTCAAGGAGTACTTATCAACCCTTCCTCTAGCTCAAATTATTCCTAGACAGCAATTTCCTGTTCTTCTTGGCAGGAAAAGCCGATCTGTCTAAGCTGGAAATGCAGCACTCGGCACCCTGCACTCGTTATTCATCCGTATTTTCGGCGAGTATGTTTGCATGCATTCTGCAGTATGAATCATTTTGTGCACGTGCGTCACGGGACGAGCTTTCATCTACATCTACATCTATATGGATACCCTGCAAATCACATTTAAGTGCCTGGCAAAGGGTTCATCGAATCACCTTCACAATTGATAATTAATTGAAACCCTCAGCTGCCGACAGGTGTTGTTGATTTACCTCGATGGGGACAGCTGAAAATGTGTGCCCCGACCGGGTCTCGAACTCGCGATCTCCTGCTTAGATGGCAGACGCTCAATCCACCTGAGCCACCGAGGACACAGATGAATTGCGCGACTGCAAGGACTTATCCCTTGCACGCTTCCCGTGAGACCCACATTTCCATCTGTCCACAATCTACATACGTAATGTACCTAATAGGTATTTGCCCATCCACTCATTACTGGCGCACACTAAGGTGACGATTCCCGTAAGAGTTCTGGCAACCTGTGCGCATTCGCACAGACGAAGGTCAATGACTGGGTAGCCATTAACCATATATATGAAGATAGTAACTGTTCTCGAAAGAACAGGCGCCACTGATGACCGCGCAGCTTCTCTAGAATACATGATAGACCGGCCGATGTGGCCTAGCGGTTCTAGGCGCTTCAGTCGGGAACCGCGCGACCGCTACTGTCGCAGGTTCAAATCCTGCCTCTGGCAAGGATGTGTGTGATGTCCTTAGGTTAGTTAGGTTTAAGTCGTTCTAAGTTCTAGAGGACTGATGACCTCAGATGTTAAGTCCCATAGTGCAAAGAGCCATTTGAACCAATACATGATTAATTAATGAAACCCTCGGCTCCCGACTGGTGTTGTTGATATACCTCGATGGGGACAGCTGAAAATGTGTGCCCCGAGGTATATCAACAACAACAGTCGGCAGTTGAGGATTTCAATTAATTATCATTTATTCTAGAGAAGCTGCATGGTCATAAATGGTATCCGTTCTTTCTAGAACAGTTACGATCTTCATATAGCTTTACAATTCTCTATTATTCCAATCTCGTTTAGCGCGCGGAAAGAACGAACACCGATATCTTTCCGTACGAGTTCTGATTTCCCTTATTTTATCGAGGTGATCGTTTCTCAGTATGTAGGTCGCTGTCAAAAAAATATTTTCGCATTCGCAGGAGAAAAATGGTGGTTGGAATTTCGTCGCAACGAAAAATGCCTTTGTTTTAATGATGTCCAGCCCATATCCTGTATCATTTCAGTGACACTCTCTCCCGTATTTCACGATATAACGTGCTGCCTTTCTTTGAACTTTTTCGATGTAGTCCGACAACCCTATCTGGTAAGGATCCCACACCGCGCAGCAGTATTCTAAAAGCAGACGGACAAGCGTACCTGAGCAGAGCGTTTCCGACTCAAGAGTGTCCCATGACAACTGTCTGTCTATGGCAAGCTCCTATGGAACCAAACTGCTGAGGTCATCAATCCCTATGCTTACACACTACTTACAGTAAACTGTGCTGAGGACAACACACGCACACCCATGCCCGTGGGAGGACTCGAACCTCGTAGCCAATCGTAGCGACGGGGGGAGCCGCGCGAACCGGACATGGTGTTTGAGACAGCGTGGCTACACCGTGCGGCTCATGGCAGTTGTGACACTGCTTCAAACAATGGGCTGCAGAAACTTTTGTAAAGCACGGAGTAAAAAAAACTTTTCCGTTCCAAGAGTCTAGACAAGTACACCTTTTAAAAGATGCAACCACAAAGAAGTTGAATTTTCGAACGTTTTGAATGAGAACCTATCCTTAAGGAACACCGTTGATCAAATGTCACAGGGATTATGTACTCAGGTTTCAAATGTGGGTTAACAGTTTCTAGTCAATATCCGGAATGAGCAGGGCTTAAAACTTTGAAGCGTTAAATTTCAAGGGCCGTTCTCTTGTTTGCAAATACGAGTAGTTTCACAGCGGAAATTTCTCTACTTTTTTTTTTTTTTTTTTTTTTTTTTTTTTTTTTGCTGTGGGAAAAGGAGGATAGCAATGGGAGAGGGGGGGGGGGGTTGTAACGTTCCCTAGTAACACTCACACTATTAATAAACTAAAATTTGATTGTACTATATCCGCCGCTATGAAGCAATTTGTATATACTGTAATTATTTAACAAAAAATATTATTTAATTTTGTGTAAAGGACATTCGTTATTATTGTAATATTTTCTGTAGTAATATTCTCGATGTATTTATGATTATAATATTTCTGTACTCATAATGTAATTGCAGAATGTGTCAATATCTGCGATAACAAAAATGTAAAATTCAGCCACAGAGGAAAATAATGTTGTAAGATTACAAAGAGATGTTAATGGTCAGCAGTAGTATAAAAAGCACCACGTAGTGTGTATTCTTTGTCGTCTTCCTCGAGAGCTGAGAGTGAGAGGAGCTGTGACGTAGCATTTTATGAATGGGTAGACTTCTTTTGTCTGTATCTAGATTTAGCCGCCATTAGAGGAGAAATTACAAACTAATGCAAGTTGAATTATTGTTGTGTCTAAATACATTGTAATTTAACAAAAGTGTGTATTACTAATGTAAATTAGCTTGCCCATGTCATCTATAATATTTCTTTAAGGAATTTTCAGCATTTTTAGTGGTGTTGCTGGGCTGTGCCGCGACCGAACGATTTGCAGCGGCGGCACATTTAAAAATTGTTCCGCTAAGAAAAATTAACCAAACCCGTAAATCGGGAGCAGATAAAAATTAGCAGCGAATTAAGAAAATGTTTTTCCTTTACAGCTATCCAGAGACTGACGGAATATATCACTAGTTTCACATTTGTGCATTCATAGGCGGATAGTTAACGTTGAAATTTAACAATTTGTTGGTTCTTTCAAATAACTTAAATGTATAGTGAAGTGTGTTTTATCAATGATAATTAAACTTCGGCTTGGCAATATTTAACCATTTTCTGCTAATAGAGACAGTCTTGTGTTCCATAGCTAACGCCGGGAAACAATTCAGTAAATATTTAAAAAAAAAACACTGCATTTAGAAAAAGGGTGCTACGGCCGAATTATGTAAAGGATTTAATTCTCAACTAAATATCCTTAATCAGTTAATATGAATTCACGTAATTTTAAATGTACTTAATTCTGTGTGAATGAATTTTTATTACCACACGTAAATAAGAGGTTCTACAACAAAGTTCGTACGTATAGAAGGAAAGAAAAGCAAATTAACTAAAAACAAATTTAAATAAGGTAACTGATTATTCTTTAATGTAATTTCATTAAATTGGCGCCCAACGTGGGGCCCGAATATGCAGTGGCCACAAAATACCCATGAGATAACTAGGGAGTTATTGTAGTCGAACTCTGTTGGAGAACAACTAACATTTTTTTCATTTATTGTATGTATTGCCTAACCAATATTGTGTGGTAATACCTGTATATGATTTTTTGCATGAGAACACTATATACCCAGAGGCAAGCTGAAGAAGAGAGCTCATTATATCGAAAAATTAAATACCTACCACAATACCAGGGGCAGATAGATCACCATAAGGTAAAGCTACAGTGTAGTTGTCCTGTGGGTAGTAAAGTAGCCTCAGTGCAGTGTTCTCGGATCATTAGTGGTGTGCTTGTTGTTAGTGTTCTTTTTTAAAAATAACAGGACATTTGAGTAGTTAGTCACTGTAGTATATAATAAGTGTGTTTCAACAAATGACCATTTCTTGTGTGATTATGTCAGTGAAACCTAAGTGTTAGGATATTTAGTTCAGATTTTGTTTCTTTTGTTGACTATAGTTAGATTGCGTAGTCAGAAAGATATAAACATGGATAATGAACAGCAGTTAGCAAGCAGTGATACCGAGTTAGAAAGTGGGGCACAAAGTAATGTTAGTGGCGTAGTTCAGGAAGTACGATGTGAGAATCTGGGGGCAGAAGGGCAAGAAATGTTTCCACTGCCAGCCAGTGATTCAGTTGAAGGTAGAAATACTGTACCACCCACAAGCACTAGACACGGACCAGAGAGTGGTGAGGTGTCAGAAGTGCAATCATTAAGAGTTATGTTCGAGCGCATGCTCAATTTCCAAGCTACGTTTATGCATGAACAAGCAGAGCGTGATCGACGCCAGCATGAGAGAGATTTGCAGTTAATGCAATCTTTGGAAGCTATGCAAAGTGAGATTGTTAGTTTGAAACAAAACTATGAAACCATACCCAAAGCGGTGCAAGAACTGAGCGAAAGAGTAGATAATATCCAAGTGGCTAATGCCAGTATCGTGGGTGAAATCAGTGTACTGGCTAACAGGCTGGAACAATTAGAAATTGACACAAGTCAAGTAATTGAGCACAAAATGTCCCAACAAGTGCACAAAATTGAAAACCAATTTATAAAAAAAATAGACGAGAAGGTGCACGCCGCGATTGAGACCAAAGACTTGGGCACCAATGCGGAAGTGCAAGACCTAAGAAAGGTGGTGCACACTGACATTCCGCTGTGGCAGCGGAATGTCAACCGTCGTCTTGCGGAGCTGGAAAACGGCTTGCTACACGGCGACGCACAGGCGTGTGTCACGCCAGCCAGGTCCAACAATGATAGGCATATAAGTGCAGCAGTGTAAAATTGCGACTGCGAGACAGAACCGGCAACCAATGTTAGCGAAACAAACAAATGTCACTCCAAAATAGTGATTGAAGAAAGCCTGATTAGAAACCGACAGTTTCAGATCTTTACAAAGGAGAAGAAATCTGTTCACCCTGTAGTGTTTATCAAGGGATTTAGAAACATTTTGCCTCGCGTTTGGAGTCATACACAGAAAATACAGTTCGTTATGTCTTACATACAAGGAGATGCTGCATTATGGGCAACCGAAGCAGCTGACAGTTGCGACATATATGAGCAATTTGAAAAGGCATTCTTGGCCAAATATTAGTCAACATGTATTCAGGAGAGATTACGGAAAGAGGTATATAATCCAGAGCCGTATTCTCCACGATTAGGCAATTTGCGAAAATATTTTGAGAAATACATTAATAAGACCCGTTACTGGGACGAGCAGATTTCATCCCGGGATTTGATCAGACTTTTGAAATCACACTTGCCGATACACGTAAAGGAAAAACTTATACACGTACCGGAGAACGACGTGGAACATTTCTTGTCTCTTCTGGACTCAATTGACCTGATTCAGGAGGATGTTAAGGCAGCCTCTGAACAGGCTAGAAGTAACGGAAACGGTTACAGAAATGGTCGAAATAACACGCCTCCACCAAATAATGGAAACGGCGGAGGTAACAATAGGAGACAAGATTATGTACAAAACGGGAATAGAGGTAGAGACCGGAACGGCAATAGTCCGCCGGTGAATAATGACCGGAAAAGGAGGTCAGAGGACCGATATGAAACAGGCCCACCAAGCAATAGTAGATGGAAAAATGCCAGGGGGCCGTGGAACACTAATACCTATAACGATGCAAACCGAACTTGGCCACAGAACCAGAGGCCCAGTCCGGACCGGTAAAACAGTGAAAGATATGACAATAACCGACCGCCACCACAAAATGCGCCGATTGCGCAACAGTGGCGGCCGACGCAACACAACTTACACATAGTGGAGGTCAGCGACACGGAGCAGCCACACCCATCCACCAGTAATAATCCAACAAACTAGATTCAGCCGAGATACGCTCTCCATCGTCGGCTGCGGCTTGGAATGAGAGCAGCCCGACACAGAACAAAACATCAGGGACCTGTATCCTCAGGTATAATGACGGGGTACAGATGGGACATTAATTAATAACTGAACCACCCACGTGCATAAAGGAGCACAAAGACAAAGTACAAGCAATAATAGAGATCAAAATTAACAATATTGATGTGCAAGCAATCGTAGATACAGGTGCTACTGTCAGTGTCATGAGTATGGACTTATTCAGAGTACTGGGGAAAGAAAAGCGTATGCTGACTTTTCCTGTGAACAATTGCAAAGTCACTGGAGCCATCAGTGCACAGCGACAAATAATTAAACTCCAAGTGCGGGTAGAGATGTATATAGGGGGAGAAGCCATAGCGTGCTCATTCCTGGTAGTAAAGGTTTTAAAGGTAGCCTGCATTTTGGGGGTAGATTTTTTGAGAGAAAGGGACGCAGTAATCGACCTTTCTCGGGGAACATTAAGTTTGATGAACGCGCGTAGGAGGATAGAATTGTCCATGCTCAGATCTGAAGAGGTACCTGTGCCTAATTGTAATGCCATTAACATAAAATGTAGGAATCAGTGGATACTACATTTAGACAATCATTCTCTAGGGCAAAATCTCTATTATCCAGACGTACAAAGTGATCAATTAAAAGCAAATGTGGACGTACTTGTGAACAAAGTATCACAGTCCGAAAATTTGAACTCAATGCAACAGCAGGATTTGGTACAGTTATTATCTAACTATGCAGATGTATTTTCAGAACGACCAGGAATTGTTAAGGGATATCAATACAATATCGAGGTGAAGCCTCACAAAACCTACTGTCGAGCCTCATACTCCATTCCTTAGTCCAAGAAGGAAATAGTAGCTATCTCTTAGCAGATCCCCACTCAGGGAAAGTACGGGGACTGCATCCGCGTAAGGATGTAAAAATATTCCTACAGTAAATGACTAATAGTCCTATGTGTTATGTGTAAAAAAGGTACACCATTCTTTTGAAAATGAATGAACATTAATGATGTGTGATCTGTAGAGATAATGTACTAGTGTAGAAGTATTTAGTTGTAAGAATATGATTGACTTTCTCTTTTGTTTATGAATATTTGTGTTATGTCTTCTTTTAATTAGTGTTAGCTTAAACATGCTCTAAATGTCTGCACAGATAACCTGATTAGTGCAATTATTTATAGTGTTAAATTGTGACAGAGATCAGTCTGGAGGAACATTTTAGTAATGATTAGTTTGTGTACTGCATAATATTCTATATGTGTGTCAAACTTGAAATATTTCTTGGTACAATCTTTTCTATTATATATATATATATATATATATATATATATATATATATATATATATATATATATATGTGTGTGTGTGTGTGTGTGTGTGTGTGTGTGTGTAGCTGTCAGATTCGAGCCCAGAATAATATCAATAATATGAGACCCTGAGAACTTTATTTTCAAACCAGTGTTATCAAAGAGAATAATGCACCCAGTAGTGACCCGAGGGCACCATGGGAGGCAAACTTATTGCAAATTTAAGTAACGCAAAGTTACGCACAAAGAAGCTTTAATTGAAGCATGTGCAGATCCAATCAGTAAAAAGGAGCTAGCCTGATACAGTCCAAGTCAATTTTAGCCTACAGAGACTACACTGTAGTTACGTAGGACCTTGCAAGTAAAGTGAGACATAAATTCAAAGGAGTTATTGAACAATATGCCTGAATCCGGCTGGAATGCACAAATAAAATCTACTCGAACATAAATATAGATGATTTTTGGGCAAACTAATACGAAATTTTAATATTTGTTACCATGTACGCAAATATCACACACCTTGGTAAAGAGCGAACAAAGAAGTTACGAATGTGCTGTTACAAAAATTGCACAACGGACATTGTAAATGAAAAAAACTTAAACAAAAGTGCAGTATTGTGTGGCAGAGACAGACAGTGACTGTTAAACCTGCAGCAATACGTCACGAGGTTGTTTTGAACAAGCAATAAGAAACTGTATCATCGTCATGTGTGCAAGTGGACAAGGAACTAGCACGACACGAACAGTGAGCCGATAACGGACGGTGGACCAAGTTAGTGTCAAACTATAACTCTTTGTGTGTCAAGGGACGCTATGAAAGTGCATTGACTACAGAGATACATTTTGTCTTAAGGTGAAAACTTGCGTGTGACTAATGACAAGTCATGACATGGTGAAAAAATATTGTGTGCCCATAAAACGTTTTACTGTGACAACGAAACATTGTGCAAACCAGACTAGTGAAGGCCTACTGAATAATAACTGCCAATAAATGTGTGCGTTTTTTCCCACAGCAGGAAAAATGCCCATAAGGATAGTACACTGTTTGTGAACTTGTTGCATGTTTGCTGGAGCACTGCAAGAAGATGTCACACGGGCGAGCTGATACACAACGCGCATCTGGCTACCTCAGCCATGCAGCGGCCGCAGCAGCCCGTAGCAGACCAGACAGCCACACGCATCTCCGCGCCGTAGCTGTCAACACCGGAGGCGGTGACCTACACGGAGCCGACGCACCGCGCTGAGCGCCGCTCAACAATCACTCCGCACCGCTCACCAACTACAGCATGATTGACATATTCCAAAATATTTACACAAACTGCATAACATGTCAATGAACTCGATTTTTCATAAACATTGAACATTTATTATGTATACCCGTAAATTGACAAGAGAAAATGAACACTAACAAGTGTAGGAGATGGATTTGTAACACGTAGGTAGTGGGAACATTATGAAAAGTGACGTTGTGCTAAATGATTTAAAAAAACTAAGTGATATATCCTAGGACAAGTGACCTTGCAGTATATCGCAAAAATAATAATAACGAGTTGTTAATCACACACAACAAACTTTCGTTGAACCGTATGTGACTGTGATATTATGTAACCGTTGACGACAAACTGCTAAATCAATTCAAAAGAATGACTGTTAAAGAGACAAGATTAATCATGAACCAACTGGGATGGCTGGGATCCGGCACGGTTTTGCCCAGGATTCCTGTCTGCCTTTGCCTAAATGGGGGAGCCATGAACATATAAAACCCTGGGACTAATTAAAAGAGCCATTCCATAAAAAAAAATACAGAATTGTATAGAACGTTACTGGCACCATTGTGTCAAAGTATAGAAACTCTTTGCCAAATGCTGCCAGGGAGCAATGTAACGTTCCCTGGCAACACTCACACTATTAATAAACTAAAATTTGATTGTACTATATCCGCCGCTATGAAGCAATTTGTATATACTGTAATTATTTAACAAAAATATTATTTAATTTTGTGTAAAGGACATTCGTTATTATTGTAATATTTTCTGTAGTAATATTCTCGATGTATTTATGATTGTAATATTTCTATACTCATAATGTAATTGCGAAATGTGTCAATATCTGCGATAACAAAAATGTAAAATTCAGCCACAGAGGAAAATAATGTCGTAAGATTACAAAGAGATGTTAATGGTCAGCAGTAGTATAAAAAGCACCACGTAGTGTGTATTCTTTGTCGTCTTCCTCGAGAGCTGAGAGTGAGAGGAGCTGTGACGTAGCATTTTATGAATGGGTAGACTTCTTTTGTCTGTATCTAGATTTAGCCGCCATTAGAGGAGAAATTACAAACTAATGTAAGTTGAATTATTGTTGTGTCTAAATACATTATAATTTAACAAAATTGTGTATTACTAATGTAAATTAGCTTGCCCATGTCATTTACAATATTTCTTTAAGGAATTTTCAGCATTTTTAGCGGTGTTGCTGGGCTGTGCCGCGACCGAACGATTTGCAGCGGCGGCACATTTAAAAAATTGTTCCGCTAAGAAAAATTAACCAAACCCATAAATCGGGAGCAGATAAAAATTAGCAGCGAATTAAGAAAATGTTTTTCTTTTACAGCTATCCAGAGACTGACGGAATTTATTACTAGTTTCACATTTGTGCATTCATAGGCGGATAGTTAACGTTGAAATTTAACAATTTGTTGGTTCTTTCAAATAACTTAATATAGTGAAGTGTGTTTTATCAATGATAATTAAACGTCGGCTTGGCAATATTTAACCATTTTCTGCTAATAGAGACAGTCTTGTGTTCCATAGCTAACGCCGGGAAACAATTCAGTAAATATTTAAAAAAAAACACTGCATTTAGAAAATGTGTGCCAAGGCCGAATTATGTAAAGGATTTAATTCTCAATTAACTATTCTTAATCAGTTAATATGAATTCACGTAATTTTAAATGTACTTAATTCTGTGTGAATGAATTTTTATTACCACATGTAAATAAGAGGTTCTACAACAAAGTTCATACCTACAGAAGGAAAGAAAGGCAAATTAACTAAAAGCAAATTTAAAAAAGGTAACTGATTATTAAGGAGGGAGGGGGGGGGGGGGAGAAATCTTGCGTCTCCCACCTTGGAATCTTCAGTACAGAATTTTTATTCATTACGAGATTCTCAGCAACTTGCAGAAGTGATTTCCCATGATTCTGCAAAACTTTTCCTTTAGCCAATCGTAGCAACTATAGGATTCCGTTCGTGCTGCATGACATGTCTCGGAACGTAAACTTACCAACTCATTTGCGTAAAGAGCTAGCTTATCATCCGCTTCTTTACTTGCGTAGACCATATTGTCTGCAAAGAATTTTTTTCTTTAATCGTTTTTTATGTCTTTTATAAACTGCCACACTTTCTATACTTTTCAGGCTATTTAACGCCATTGAAGCATGGTCTTTTACTGAATGTACTTATGAGCAAAAAGTAATGCCGATAGCTGGAGTCCAAGGTTTTTGTTAATCAAGCCATTTGTATTCTTGTTGTGATATCTCCGTAGAATCTTTCACTCCGTAACTCATATTTCTTTATATCTAATTGAGAAGTGAAATACCGGTTTTCATAGATGCAGATTAAAATATTTTAATATAACTCAATAAATATTTCATTAAAATTTTTCATTTCCTTAGAATCAAAGTTCCAAAACCAGTGAAACACTTATTTTTTAAAAATTCTAACAGAGGAGCCCAATACGAATTCTCAGATATATTTAGTAATGCCTTCGTAATGAAACATTTTGAGAAACATCTCACACCCTTTAGGGGTTGACTTTTCATAAACAATTAAACACGTATTCTTCTATTTAGAACCGAGGAGCCAAATTCAAGTCTTCATCGATTTAGTTCTAAAAATGCTTTCAAAGTGAAATATTTCATAAAACTTCTCGTCCCCTATTTCACTCTATTAGTGAGTTAAATTTCCAAAAGTAATGAAACACTTTTTTTTAGATCCAACCAAGAAGTCAAATACCAATTTTCATAGATGCAGCTTTAAAAATGCTTTAGCAGTTCTGATTTATTTTCAAAAAACCTTCACTAATTATTTCATCCCCCTAATGGAAGAATTTTGGAAAATGCTAAAAACCTGTTTTTTTTGTTTCTGACTGAGAAACC
Source organism: Schistocerca serialis cubense (assembly GCF_023864345.2). Lineage (NCBI taxonomy): Eukaryota > Metazoa > Arthropoda > Insecta > Orthoptera > Acrididae > Schistocerca > Schistocerca serialis. Next base: position 900,274,052 of record NC_064640.1, on the reverse strand, counting down.
AAATGCCAATTTTTTGGTTTTGTAGTTCTAGCTTCAAAAGGGACATAGGGACATATTTTCAATAACCCTTTCAACCTACATTTCACCGTCTTAGGAGTGGAATTTCGAACAATCTCCTCTTAAATGATGCTTACCGCATAAGAGTTACACCTTCATCAAATTTCAAGTTCGTATACTTTGCAGGTTGGGCTGGAAGGCGATGAGTCAGTGAATATGTGTGCCGCTCTTGCACCTCCTTGGAGGTTGTAGTTCCAAAAACACTGAAACACGTATTTTTCAATAACACAATTTTCATAGATTTAGCTATAAAAATTCTTTCACACTGAATTACTTTCATAAAACATTTCATCCTATATTCCACCCCCTTACTGGTTGAATGTATCAAAAATAGTGAGACATGTATTTTTTTATTTACTTCAACCTAGAAGCCAAATTCAGGTTTTCATGTATTTATTTTTAAAAATGCTTTCATAATTAAATATTTCATGAAACGTTTCATCCTCTATGAAATGGGTTATGGTAGTGACACACCAAAATCACAATAGTAATCTGTTGTAGTTGCTACATATTTTATTACAATCAGAAGCATTATAAAATCACAATTACAATAATACAAGAGACTGACTTACAAGGCCAGATCAGTTGGACAAATAATAAATAAATTTCTTTAAATGGAACAAGAACCATAAAACTTGAAATTTGAATATGACTAGGTAAATATACTTAGGTAAAGCTTTACTTAAATAGTCCAAATGTCCATAGAATTCCCAGCAGAACTCTCATTACTTCCAATCAGCTGAGGAACAGATTAAGCGTAAGAACATGGATTTTTTAACGTTTGGCTAGCCAACTTTCCTAAACGAAACTATATACAAATGACTAAAACAATTAAGGAGGTGCTTTAATTTTGACCAAACCGATCTTCAAATTTGCTTACTCAGTTGATTAATCAACAATATTCTTAGAATGATTACAACTCGAACATGACCATATGACAATACCCCTAAAATGAGGTTGCTTCAATATTTCATGTGAATTGGCGATAGACGCGAGCAGACCAAGGATTCAAATCAATACGAGAGATCCACGAGACAGGGACCTCAACTTGGCAATGCAATTGAACTTCGGATGCTATAGTTGTCCACCGGAAAGATGGAATCACACAAAAGTGACAACATAACCCAAGATGTAAAGGAGAGGACATGGCCTTAAATATCTCTCTGCCCCCGTGGTGCTCTGCTCCCAGTATGCTCGCGTCGACCGCTGCGAATTATCTCTAACACAACACACATCAACGGCAGACAATATTCTGAGACATAAACTACACAACCTTATCTGGAGAACAGGTGAGCAATACAACTGAACTGAAACAAATGAGCCTCCGTGAGTTACTTGGCCAGTGCCAGCCCTTAAACTTTGATTAATAAGTTCGCTAAAAATCATGCCATAAAGTTAAGATGACAAGATTTATCTCCGGGTTCGGCATATCAGGGGCAGTGACAACGAAGTGGCCGACGCTCTTAGCCGTATGTTCGCGTGAGAGTCTGGGGAAGGCAAGGCCACGTGGAGCCGGATCATGGGGTGAATTTCCTTCTCTCCGAGACACCCGGTTTCTTCTGCGACTTAGCTGACAAACAGGCTGAGGACCCTAGGTCGGGACCGATTCGGCAGCAGTTGGCGGATGGCGACGTCGTTACTAGCTATTGCCTTCGTGGGGGCCTCTTGTGTAAAGGGGGAGGCAACCGTGGTGAAGTGAAGGTCTGTATTCCACAGGAACCAGTTAGCATGGTACTCATGACTCGGCGGTCGGCGGTCATTTGGGGTTCTACGAGACCTTGAACCGAGTTCGGGAACACATGTTTTGGCCCAACCTATATCGCGATATCAGGCGATTTGTTAGTAACTGTGTCCAGTGTAAGTGCGGTAAGCCCGATTCGGAGCTGCGCAGAGAACTACTACAGTCGGTTAGGGAGCAGTGTCCTCTGGACCGCGACTCAAAGATCGAAATGACGATCGATGGAAACTGGCGCCAGAAACGCACCAGCTCACTCTATTTCATCCCCTTAGGGGTTGAATTTCAAAAAACACTAAAACACGTATTTTGTTATTGGTAACCTTGAAGTCAAATACCAATTTTCGTAGATGTAGCCTGAAAAATACTTTCATAGTTCTTCCATAATTATTTATCTCAAAAAGGAACGTTCACCCACTATTTCACCTCATGTAGGTTAAATTTCCAATAATACTGGAACACATATTTCTTTATTTCTGACCTAGAAACCAGACACAAATTTTCGTATGTCTAGCTTCAAAATTACCTTAATAGCTATATGTTTCCTAAATCCTTTCATTTCCTGTGCCTCCCCATTAGAGGTGGAATTTCGAAATATGCAGTATAAGCGGTATTAGATTAAAACCCATTCCAAATCTCGAGGTTTCTTTTCCTTGGCGGTCTGAACTGTGTGAATTTCATAGTAATAGGCCTCCACACACACCCCCACCCCTACCAATGCCCCCACCACCTCCTGTGGAAATTTCTGCGGACGCCCTTGTTTCACTGCACTCGTATTTTGCCGACGACCTAAATTTAGCAGCGTGGGAGGGATAGTGTCGTGCAATAGACAGTATACTCAGTAGACAACGAACTGTTAGTTGTGAAATCAGCGACATAGGAACCGAGACTGAAACAGAAGGTGCTGAAGGTGAAGCACACCAGACTCGTGTCTACCACGGCTTCAAATAGTATCGATTTACCACGAACGGAAGTTCCGAAAAGTGAGCAAATAATTTTACAGTAAATTCAGTACCGATGGAGAGGACATACAACGAAAAACATTTCTATAAAATTTCAGAAATAATGAAACATTCCACTCAAGTCGCGCGGCAGAAAACGCTATGGATACGATTGCACTTAAGACGTGGTTACGCAGGCTTACGACAGATCGCAAAATTCGGCTACAGGCGTAGCCAACCTCGTGTACTGCCATCTGTTGTTGATGCCAAGCATCAAGGTCTCAGTAGTACAGCCATGCACTAGAGAGTAGTTGCTTTGCAAGCACTTCAGGCCACGAGTGGCCTACTGGGATGGGACCATCCGACCGCCGTGTCATCATCCATGGAGGATGAGAATAGGCGCGGCGTGGGGTCAGCACATTGCTCTCCTGGTCATTATGATGGCATTCTTGACGGAAGCCGCTACTATTCGGTCGAGTAGCTCCTCAATTCGCATCACGAGGCTGAGTGCAGCCCGAAAAATGACAACAGCGCATGGCGGCCTGGATGGTCACCCATCCAAGTGCCGACCACGCTCGACAACGCGCTTAACTTCGGTGATCGCACGGGAAACGGTGTAACAACTGCGATAAGGCCGTTGCCGCAGATGATTTAGAGTAGTTGCTTACTTTTCATAATTATCTAGTTTAAGGGGAAAATGTAAAAATGACGGTCGTCGCCGAAGTTACAACTAAACTGAGTTTCTGGTTAGTTAGCAAGTGGTCTTGCGTGCGAGCCTGAATTTTTAATCTCTTGCGGTGGGAATGATTCAAGCCCGTCATGTTCTTCTTATGAGGTATGCTATTTATTTTGCACACAATGATCGTTTGTAGTTGTGTTGAGTTACTACCTTGATAAATTTTTGGTTGGCGCAGGTATCATAACTGTGATCTGCGCTTGCACCTAATGGCTGAAGGTGAATTAGTGTAATGAGTAGTAGCGAATGTTATTGTAACATGTTTTAAATTATTTCAGGTGAATTACGTTAGTCGTGTAATATTATCCGTATACCAGTACAGTATGTGGCTCAATTACGTTAGTCGTGGAATACTATCCGTATAAGACTATGTTACCTTGATGTCCCGGAATTTGCTTCAATTTTGGAATCCACGAAAGAACTGGAAATTTTCCTTTACACAGCTATCCATATAATTTCTATTACAGTGATTCAATCTTGTCTGTCACTCGACTCTTCTGACCGTGAAATAAATTATACCGTTCAGGTGCTTATTACCTCTTCGTGTTTCCATTTGCCGATGTTGCGCATAAACACTCACATGTCTCGAAGTTGCTATGGACAGTGATGTAACGACACACTTTTCTATGGCGACATTGCAGTTTAGAGATAGAAAAACCGATCAGTTAAAAGACATCGGTATTTTAGTTCTGATTAACCGGTGTCTTTCGGTATTTGTTTGCTTTCGGTTATAACAAGTACCTTTTTATTTTTTCCTGATAACCACGTGAAAAACAGATATATCAATTAGCCACAGCAGTCGTAGTAAAATTTTTGGTTTTCAAATAAACCTTTTTTTAAAAAACGACTAATTCTTATTCCTAAGATTTCCATAGCTTTGAAATACTGCGTTATTACAGAAAAATGGGAAAAGTGATCTATGCCACTTTAATAACACTGCTGACAGAAACGAGCAACAAATGGATTGGTCCAGCATTGCTGAGACAATATTGTGCCTGTTATACAAGCAGTGCGCGAGACTTGACGCAGTTTTTCGCTGTTGTCGAACGTCAGTTGTAACACAGAATGGCACCATCTGGAAGTCTGGAAGTATTTTACGATATGCGGTATGAGTGAAGCACAATGGTCGATTTGTTCGACTTGCGACTTCATACAAGGAAAAAAGTTAAAATTTAACAAATAATTCATAGTTTGGGATAAAAATAGAAAGTGCCTGATCTGCTGCCTGTGTCTACGTAGTATGCCGTTATCTGCCTGTAGCCCTTGAAAACAGAAATTAAAACGAAAAAGGGAGTTCTCCAGCCGCAGTTTTCACCCTTTATCGCTGGACTATACGTAATGCCCACATAGTGCTGTGATAACCGATTACAATATAATTTTTGAGCAGAGCTTCTAAAAACCTAAATCAATAGAATACTGGCAGTTTTCTGTAGTATCGAAGCACTCGCCCGCAGCGAACAGCGGACAAAGTTTTATTTGACTATTTAATGTAACGAAATTAGAATTGTATTAATACCGTCAGCGGCTCATGGGCGTTGATAAATATCAACGTGGACAGGTGAAAATGTGTGCCCCGACCGCGACTCGAACCCGTTATCTCCTGCTAAAATGACAGACACTCTATCCATCGGAGACACCGAGGACACAGTGGGTACTTCATCTGCAGGGACTATCTCGCGCACGCCTCCCGCGAGACTCACATTCTCACCTTGTATGTCCACACACTACATTCGTAGTGTCCCACTCCAACACACTCATTACTCGTGGAAGACATGTCCGAAAGAACAGACACCATATCCATATAAGTATATGGTTCTGGCAATACCAGCCATGACGTCTTTCTTCTGTGAAGATGCACACGTATTCCCCGAACTGTTACGGGACTTGGTAAGAATGTCTTCCACTAGTAATGAGTTTGTTGGTATGGGACACTACGAATGTAGCGTGTGGAATACAAGGTGAGAATGTGAATCTCGCGGGAGGCGTGCACGAGATAGTCCCTGCAGTCGCATTATCGTCTGTGCCCTCGGTGGCTCAGATGGACAGAGCGTCTGCCATGTAAGCAGGAGATTCCTGGTTCGAGTCCCGGATGGGGCACACATTTTCACCTGTCCCCGTTGACATATATCGACGGCCCTGAGCAGCTGACGGTATTAATACTAATTTCGTTCTAGACGGCTGCAGGTCATCAATGGTGTCTGTTCTTTCGGACATGTCGGAAAGAACAGACACAATGCCCATATCAGAATTTAATTTAACGTTTTGATTCCATTTATGAAGAAACTGAGAAAGTCAACATTTTTTAATCTTTGTTCGATTTCTACGTTTACTAGAGGAAATAATATAAATAAAAGATTGAAAATCGGTTTTTACAAGAACTGGTATTGAGACACGCTTAGCAATTAGGTTAAAGTGAGGCTGGAGAAGCTGATAAGAGCCAAAAACCAGTTGTTCCAGCGACCACCGCCATTCCCACTGGAGATCTGAGTTGTAAGAGCGACGCGCAAGGACATCCGGAACAGTTTCTCAGAATGGTTACTGCAGTTCTGATGTTCTCAAAATGAACGAGCCAGCCATAGGCGCCCGCAAGGGGGAGGGGGAGGGGAGGAGGTGGGGAGGGGAGGAGAGGCAAAGGGGCACTTTCATCCATCACCCCCCAACCCTTCCTGGAATTTGGAGTGAAGAGTTTTTATTCGTCACAGTATACTCATACTCTTCCAGATAAGAATTCTCCACAATACTGCTAAACCTTAGCTTTGACCGGTTGTAGCACTTATAGAGTTAGGGTCTTGTAGCTTGATGCATCTCGTAACTGACCAGCTGATTTGTACACAAAGTGCCAGTTTCAGAATCATGCACTCCAGCCCCGACGCGCCTCCCCCCACCCTTCCTCCCGGCCCATCCCACTGGAAATATTTCTGCAGACGCCAGTCTGCCACTGAGCATATATTTTGATAACATCCTGGTTTTAATAGCATCGTAGGAACAGCATTGTGCAGTGAAGAATAAACCTAGCACAGAACAAACCATTCACATTGAAATGCATCGCTTAGTAGATGGTGAAGTACTCTGAAGCTAGCCAGATAGAAACAGAACCTCCTGGCACTGTATCTGACCCAAATTCTAATCCTACACTAATCTCTTGTATCTACCTACCACGCCCTCAAAAAGCCAACGATTTACTATTATCAGAAGTTCCGAAAAATGAGGAAGAAATTGACCCACACTTTTTTCCGTTGTTTATTATTTCGATTGCCCCATAAAGGGAGGGGACTTGCAGCCACAGGTTGCACAAATTCGATCGATGGTTTAAAATACATGAAAAGAGATGACGATAGGAGACGATTTTTAAAAACTCATTGGTGCACGGTATTTACGATTTTTACAGGAAAAAATGGATGACAAAATAAAGGTTTTTAAAAAATACGCTGGTGGACAATATTAGCGATTTTTTATCTGTATAGATGACTAGCGGAAAAACTTGGCGTTGCCCAGGCATTTATTTACAGCTGTGCATCCACGTCCGTACTATGCAGCGTCTGGCCTTGTCCTGAGTTTTTATGACGTATCTCCTGAAACATGTGTCGTACAATGATATAATTTTGTAGGTACATTCAGCGTCATATGCGGATACTGTTTTTCGGGTTGCTCTCAGCCTTGTGATGCCAATTGAGGAGCTACTCGACCGAATAGTAGCGGCTCTGGTCAAAGAAAAGAATCACAACGAGTGGGACAGCCAGCTCCTCCTCACCCTCAGCTGAGGATGACATGGCGGTCGGATGGTCCTGATTGGCCACTTGTGGCCTGAAGACGCAGTGCTTTTTTAAAGTAGTACTCCCTACATAAAACTGACTGTCTAGGCTCAGGGACTGTCCACAGTAAATGCTGCATTGGACCTACGAAAACTATTAAAATAACGGTTTGAGTTCTCTTTAATTGTCCAATCATCTGAAGTGAGTCCTTATTACAGTGCGCTGAAAAATAGATTTTACGTTAATGGCGGATACATTTTATGTTAATGGCGGCAAATTAAGTTTACCCTAATGACACACAAGGTCAATGCCGTTCTACCACGTAAAGTATTCTCAGATCGAAATGTTTTGCATTACAAAATCTCCAATGTAGATTCATCATACCGCAATTATAATTCTCAAAATAATTTGGAGTTACGTTCAATGCATATTTAAATTTATCTTTCAAAACAATAACAGAATTATCATTAGATCATCATTATCAGTGGCCAGAGTATTCCTATTACTTCGTCTACCGAAAACCGCGTCTCACTAGTTCTCCGTCTTGGTTTTTTTTGTTTTTTATTTTTTTTCGATGCATATCATAATATAAGTATAGTTTCTGTTTCATAATAAAAATTTGTAGGTATTCAAAATGAAGAAATCGAAAAGTAGGAATGTACTTCAAATTTTATGGTAACGGCAACAAATCAATACAAAGTTAATTCCATTTACTATTAGACAAAAGTAAATGAAAATGCGCATACACGATCAGCACAGCCGGTGTTACCCTCTATGGCTTCTTCAGCACGATGTTTTGCTTTCCACTGCTCACATTAGAAACGATCTGGCAGATGTGACATTGTAGATGCCCAGTATGTGTGTCTTATTGGAAATAAACTGTCTGGAACATTTACCCTTGAACATCCCTAGAATGGGATTTCATGGAACGTTATTACTTTACTGTGTCCATTTCTCTCACACCAGCTGATCGCTATGACGGGTGAGGAGGGGGGGGGGGGGGGGGCGTGAAAGTTGGCAGCACTTCGAGTGGCAGAAAAACCGAAGAAAACCTTACGTTTTCGTCATTTGTTTTCATAATGACGTAGTGCCAATTCGTCACATCGGACACATTTCTATCGGAAACGTTTACATTCATCGCCTGCAATCAATGTCGCCCGCTGAGGTATGCAGTCGCAGCACTCTGTACGACATAGAAGCTTCTAAGTTGATGCAGTCAACAAGTAAGGAGCAGTGCAAGTCATGTTTTAGTTATCGAAAATTTAATTATTGGCTGGATTTGCTGCCTTGCAGTTGACCTATAACCATAAGATTTAGCATGAACCGAGGTTTGGCAGCCACATAACACGGGAGAATGCGAGAAGTGTTAATGTGAAGTAAATACCGAAGAAAACTTTACGTTTTCATCATTTGTTTTCGTCATGTCGTAATGGCAAATTGTCGGAATTGGCGCTTTTCTTCAGAAACATTTACATTTATCGTCTGGCAATCATTGTCGCGTGCTGAGGTATGCAGTCGCACCACTCTGTACAAAATAGGAGCTTCAGCTTTGTGGCAGCCTACAAGTAAGGAGCATAGCATGTCATGTTTTAGATATCGAAAAAATTCAATTGTTTGCCGCATTTGTAGCCTTGTAGTTGACCAACGGCCTTAAGATTTTGCATGAACCGAGTTGCGGCAGCCACATTACACGAGAAAATGCGAGAAGTGCTAATGAGTAATAAAAACCGAAGAAAATCTTACGTTGTCTTCATTTGTTTCCGTAATGACGTAATGGCATATCGTCTCAATGGACGCTTTTCTCTCGGAAAGGCTTACATTCTCGTCTGGCAATTAATGTCGCTAGCTTAGGTATGCAGTCGCACCACTCTGTACGAAATAGAAGCTTCTAAGTTGATGCAGTCTACAAGTAAAGAACAGTGTATGTCATATTATAGTTATCGCAAATACAATTACTAGCCGCATTTGATATCTTGTAGTGGAAATAGGACCTTAAGTTTTTAAATGTACCAAGTTCTGGTAGCCAGATTACACTAGGAATTGCGAGATGTGTTAATGTGCAGTCAAACCCGAAGAAAACCTTACGTTGTCTTCAATAGTCTTCATAATGGCATAATGGCAAATCATTACAATGGGCGCTTTTCCTCGGAAACTTTTACATTTTTCCTCTGACAGTTAATGTCGTGTGCTGAGGTATGCAGTCGCACCACTCTGTACGAAATAGAAGCTTCTAAGTTGATGCAGTCTACAAGTAAGGAGCAAAGCATGTCATGTTTTAGATAGAGAAAATTTCAATTTTTGGCCGCATTTGCTGCCTTGTAGTTAACCTAGGAAATTAAGATTTTGCATGAACCTAGTTGTGGCAGCCACATCACACGAGAAAATGCGACAAATGTTAATGTGTAATCAAAACCGAAGAAAACCTTAAGTAAGGAGGAGTGCATGTCATGTTTTAGGAATCGAAAATTCAATTATTAGCCGCATTTGCTGCTTGTAGTTGACCTAGGAAATTAAGATTTTGCATGAACTTAGTTGTGGCAGTCACATTACACAAGAAAATGCGAGAAGCGTAAATGTGTAGTCAAAACTGAAGAAATCCATACGTTGTCTTCATTTGTTTAAATTATTACGTAATGTTAAATCGTCACAATGGGCGCATTTCCTCGGAAACGTTTAAATTTATTGTCTGGCAATTAATGTCGCATGCTGAGGTATGCAGTCGCACCACTCTGTATGAAATAGAAGCTTCTAAGTTGATGCAGTCTACAAGTAAGGAGCAGAGCATGTCATGTTTTAGATGTCGAAAATTAATTTATTGCCAACATTTTCTGCCTTGTAGTTGACATAGGACCTTAAGGTTTTGCATTAACCGAGTTGTGACAGCCACTTTACACGAGAAAATACGAGAAGTGTTAATGTGTAGTCAAAACCGAAGAAATCCATTCGTTTGTCTTCATTTGTTTCAATAATTACGTAATGGAAAATCGTCACAAAGGGCGCTTCTCCTCGGAAACGTTTACATTTAACGTCTGGCAATTAATGTCGCGAGCAGAGGTATGTAGTTGCAGCACTCTGTACGAAATAGAAGCCTCTACGTTGATGCACTCGACAAGTAAGGAACAATACAGGGCATGTTTTAGTAAACGAAAATTCAGTTATTGGCCGCATTTGCTTCCTTCTAGTTGACCTAGAGGCTTATGATTTTGCATGAACCGTATTGTGGCAGACACATTACACGAGAAAATTTAAGAAGTATTAATGTCTAGTCAAAACCGAAGAAAACCTTTACGTTGTCATCATTTGTCTTCATAATGACATAATGGAAAATCATCACAATGGGCGCTTTTCCTCCGAGAAATTAACATTTATCGTCTGGCAACTAATGTCGTGTGCTGAGGTATGCAGTCGCACCACTCTGTACGATATAGTAACTTCTAAGTTGACGCAGTCTACAAGTAAGGAGCAGAGCATGTCATGTTATAGTAATCGAAAATTCAAATATTGGCCGCATTTGCTGTCTGGTAGTTGACCTAGAAACTTAAGATTTTGCATTAACCGTGCTGTGGCAGATACGTTACACGAGAAAATGCGAGAAATGCTAATGTGTATTAAAAAACGAGGAAAACCTTACGCTTTCTTCATTTGTTTCCATTATGACGTAATGGCAAATCGTCTCAATGGACACTTTTCTCTTGGAAATCTTTACATTTATCGTGTGGCTATTTGTAGCTCGTGCTGAGGTATGCAGTCGCACCACTCTGTACGAAATAGAAAATTCTAAGTTGATGCAGTCTGGAAGTAAGGAGCAGAGCATGTCATGTTTTAGATATCGAAAATGCAATTATTGACCGCATTTGCTGCATTGTAGTTGACCTAGGACCTTAAGATTTTGCATGAACCGGGTTGTGGCAGCCACATTACACGAGAAAATACGAGTACTGCTAATGTGTTTAAAAAACGAAGAAAACCTTACGTTTTGTTCATTTGTTTTCGTAATGACGTAAGGGAAAATCGTCTCAATGGACGTTTTTCTCTCGGAAACGTTTACATTTATCGTCTGGCAATTAATGTCGCATTCTGAGGTATGCAGTCGCACCACTCTGTACGAAATAGAAGCTTCCAAGTTGATGCTCTCGACTAGTTTGGAGCCGTGTAAGTCATGTTTCAGTAATCGAAAATTCAATTATTGGCCGCATTTGCTGCCTGGTAGTTGACCTAGAAACTTACGGTTTTGGATGAACAGAGTTGTGGCAGCCACATTACACGAGAAAATGCGAGAAGTGCTAATGTGTATTAAAAACCGAAGAGAACCATACGTTTCCTTCATTTGTTTTCGTAATGACGTAATGGCAAATCGTCGCAATGGATGCTTTTGTCCCGGAAACGTTTACATTTATCGTCTGGCAATTAATGTTGCGTGCTGAGGTATGCAGTCGCACCACTCTGTACGAAATAGAAGATTCTAAGTTGATGCAGTCTGGAAGTAAGGAGCAGAGCATGTCATGTTTTAGTAATCGAAAATTCAGTTATTGGCCGCATTTGCTGTCTGGTAGTTGACCTAGAAACTTAAGATTTTGCAATAACCGTATTGTGGCAGATACGTTACACGAGAAAATGCGAGAAGTGCTAATGTGTATTAAAAACCGAGATAAACCTTAACATTTCTTCATTTGTTTCCGTAATGACGTAATGGCAAATCGTCTCAATGGACGCTTTTCTCTTGGAAATCTTTACATTTATCGTGTGGCTATTTGTAGCTCATGCTGAGGTATGCAATCGCACCCCTCTGTACGAAATAGGAACTTCTAACTTGATGCAGTCTACAAGTAAGGGGCAGAACATGTCATGTTTTAGATATCGAAAATTCAATTATTGGCCGCATTTGCTGCTTGATGGAGACCTGGGAGCTTAAGATTTTGCATGAATCGAGTTGTGGCAGACACACTACACGAGAAAATGCGACACGTGTTAATGTGTAGTCAAAACCGAAGAAATCCTAACTTTGTCTTCATTTGTTTAAACAATCACGTAATGGAAAATCGTCGCAATGGGCGCTTTTCTCTCGGAAACGTTTACATTTATCGTCTGGCAATAAATGTCCCATGCTGAGGTATGCAGTCACACCACTCTGTACGAAATAGAAGCTTCTAAGTTGATGCAGTCGACAAGTAAGGAGCAGTGGATATCATGTTATAGTAATCGAAAATTCAATTATAAGCCGCATTTGCTGCCTTGTAGTCGAGCTAGAAGCTTAAGATCTTGCATGAACCGTGTTGTGGCAGATATATTACACGAGAAAATTTGAGAAGTGCCAATGTGTATTAAGAACCGAAGAAAACCTTACGTATTCTTCATTTGTTTCCTTTAAGACGTATTGGCAAATCGTATCAATGGACGCTTTTCTCTCGGAAACGTTTAAATTTATCGTCTAGCAATTTGTGGCGCGTGCTGAGGTATGCAGTCGCACCACTCTGTACAAAATAGAAGCTTCCAAGTTGATGCTCTCGACAACTAAGGATCAGAACATGTCATGTTTTAGATATCGAAAATTCTATTATTGGCCGCATTTGCTGCCTTGTAGTTGACCTAGGACAGTAAGATTATGCATGAATCTAGGTCTGGCAGCCACAATACACGAGAAAATGCGAGAAGTGTTAATGTGTAGCAATAACCGAAAAAACTTTACATTTTCTTCATCTGTTTTCGTAATTGCGTAATGGCAAATCGTCACAAAGGGCTCTTTTCCTCGGAAACGTTTACATTTATCGTCTGGCAATTGATGTCACGTTCTGAGGTATGCAGTCGCACTACTCTGTACGAAATAAAAGATTCTAAGTTGATGTAGTGTACAAGTGACGAAAAGTGAAAGTCATTTTTTTAGTTTTCGAAAATTCAATGATTGGCCGCATTTGCTGCCTTGTATTTGACCTAGGAGCTAATGATTTGGCATGAACCGAGTTGTGGTAGCCACATTACAGGAGAAAATGCGAGAAGTGCGAATGTGAATTACAAACCAAAGAAAACCCTACGTTTTCCTCATTTGTTTTCGTAATGACGTAATGACAAATCGTC